>NC_068957.1:19956066-20264677 GCF_026419915.1 Harpia harpyja | reverse complement strand
TTCACTTCTGACAAAAGTAAGTGTGTTGCAGTGTAGGTAAGGTGTGCTTCAGGTAAGCCATTGAACATTCTCAGCTATAAAACTCAAAATAATTTCAAGACTGCTGAAATTCATAACCAGAGAATACGAATCGATTCAACCAGGTCTGAAGTGGAAACGAATCCTAGCTCTGCCATGATTACAGTAGATCAGCAAGCTGTTCAAGGTGAGAAATTTTTATGATACTTCATGGTTCAGATTAACTTTTACTACTTCCTTAGGTTTTACCAAATCTGAAAATTTATAGGGCAACAAATTCCTTAAAAAAAGTCTGACCATATGTCCTGGTCTTGGCTGGGATAGAGTTAATTGTCTTCCTAGTAGCTGCTATAGTGTTGTGCTTTGGATTTAATATGAGAATGTTGATAACACACCTACGTTTTCAGTTGTTGCTAAGTAATATTTATACTTAGTCAAGGATTTTTCAGCTTCCCATGCCCACCCAGCAAGAAGGCTGGAGGGGCACAAGAAGTTGGGAGGGGACACAGCCAGGATAGCTGACCCAAACTGGCCAAAGGGGTATTCCATACCATATGATGTCATGCCCAGTATATAAATCGGGGGCGTTGGCTGGTGGGGCAGGGGTGGATCACTGCTTGGGAACTAACTGGGCATCGGTCAGCAAGTGGTGAGCAATTGCATTGTGCATCACTTGTTTTGTATATTCCAACTCTTTTATTATTATTATTATTATTGTCATTTTATTATTATTATTATTTTCTTCCTTTCTGTCCTATTAAACTGTTTTTATCTCAACCCACAAGTTTTACTTCCCCCCACCCAATTTTCTCCCACATCCCACTGGGTGGGGGGGAAGTGAGTGAGCAGCTGCATGGTCCTTAGTTGCTAGCTGTGGTTAAACCACGACACTGTACCTTTACATAAACAGCTTGGACCTCAAGCAATGAGTTCT
Source organism: Harpia harpyja (assembly GCF_026419915.1). NCBI lineage: Eukaryota > Metazoa > Chordata > Aves > Accipitriformes > Accipitridae > Harpia > Harpia harpyja. Next base: position 20,263,725 of record NC_068957.1, on the reverse strand, counting down.
GAAGCTCAACTTTTGTTAAGCTAACCTTCATTGTGAAGATCTTTTTTCCCCTACACGTAATCAGAACCTCCCTTGCCACAGAGCACCTCCCCTAGGCAGCGTTTTCAACCCTTACAACAAAACATAACCTCAGTGCACTCAAGAAAGCTTCTAGATTGCCTGTGCTCCACCACATTGTCCTTCCAGAAGATAGTAATTGAAGCCCCCATGAAAAAACAGAGCCAATGATCATGAAGCTTCTTCCAGCTGTCAAAACCAACAACCAAAGGCTTCCTCCACTTCCTCTTCTTGACTGGATAGCCTGTAGGTGGTGTTGACCATTGCATCCCTCTTGCTGGCCTCTCCTCTAATTGATTCTGACCTATGAGCTCACACAGCCTGTTCTATAGCAAGGCTCCATGCATTTGAGATGCTCCATTGTAGTAACTGCACTGCCCTTCTCCCGTATCTTCTTAAAGACACTGTACCAATCCATTGCAGCACTTTAGGTATGCAATTTATCTCACCAGGTCTCTCATTCCCAATAAGCTTACAGCTCTGCAACTCTGTACATAGCTCAGATATTCAACCCGAATCCTCCACTCACTTATGTGAGGGTTTTGAGTGTCTGTCCTTCCATGTAGTGCAGGTCTCTGTCTCTTAGCCCTGCTCAGTTTCCAAGAAGAACCAGTTATTTCCTGTTCATTCTCTCTGATACTTGTGCAGTTTGCTCACGCTCTCCCATAGCTCCACCACTCAGCAGCCCAGTAACTCCAACAGAGCATACCTCCCACAGATAAGGCCACCACTGCTTCCAATCCTAGCCTCAGGGTAAATTACCTGGCACACCTTGCAAACAGAGACCCTAACAGCAGCATTGCCCATTAGGAGTCTGTGTTGGTTGTGGCTGGGAGAGAGTTAATTTTCCTCATGGTAGCTAGTGTAGGGCTATGTTTTGGATTTGTGCTGAAAACACTTCTGATAGTTCAGGGATGTTTTTGTTACTGCTGAGCAGTGCTTACACAGAGCCAAGGCCCTTTCTGCTTCTCACACTGCCCCACCAGTGAGCAGCCTGGCGGTGCACAAGAAGTTGGGAGGGGACACAGCCAGGACAGCTGACCCCAACTGACCAAAGGGATATCCCATTCCATATAACATCACGCTCAGCATATAAAGCTGGGGAAAGGAGGAGGAAGGGGGGGACATTTGGAGTGATGGCATTTGTCTTCCCAAGTATGCATCACATGCAACGGAGCCCTGCTTTCCTGTGGATGGCTGAACACCTGCCTGCTGATGGGAAGTAGTGAATGAATTCCTTGTTTTGCTTTACTTGTGCACACGGCTTTTGCTTTACCTATTAAACTGTCTTTATCTCAACCCATGAGTTTTTCCCCTTTTACCCTTCTGATTCTCTCCCCCATCCCACTGTGGGGGGAGCGAGCGAGCGGCTGTGTGGGTCTTTGCTGCTAGCTGGGGTTAAACCACGACAGAGTCCCATCCGATTCAAGACCTCTGACACACCCATGAAGTTCGAACCAGTTGATGGAAGAGACTTGTGTCCTTCAGTGCATCACCACTGCTGCACAAACTAGTAATCTTGCACAGTGTCAAGCAATGCTTCTGGGTCCCACATATGCCCTCTTCCCCTCCAACTGTTGTATTAAGTGCCAAATCCCTGTTTAACCAGCCCCTAGGTTAGTTCCCTGCACATTAAACAGGAAGCCAAACACAAGCTTGCTCTTCTCCCTTCAAAATCACCTGCTGAGTAAGCAGTTTACCACTGTGTTTTGCGGCTTCCATCCCAGCCATGACAATCTCACTGCCTGAATGCCAAGTAGGCCACATGCTTCTCCCTGCTTTACTGCACCCTAAGCAGGAAGTGGAAAACTGGCAGAAAAATAAATTAAAATAAAAAATAGTCATGAAGTAGGCAAAGAACAGTGCTCCCAAACACATAGTGTTAGAAAGTGGATACTAAACACCATTATGAGTGAACATAAAGCATTCCTTTTGCTGGAAAATCAGCATCAGAGCACTAAGTCTTGACAGCACAGTAACTGGAAAGTATGAGTGCCTTCCTCTCTCACCAATTTAGTGAAAGAAGTACTGTAAGTGTACTTGGTGTCACTAAGTACACCAAGGTTGTTCTGATTTCCCTTATCTCTCCACAGATTGGAAAGGCAAAATAAACCCTCTTCATTCTTGGCGATAGAAAAAGTTCTTTGTAAAGTACTCAGAAGATAAATAAAAATTAAATTATTCCATGCAGAAGTAGAAATACAGCCAAGAAAAAAGATAAAATTCTGGAAAATTTATTTACAAAGTAGAGTAGTAAACCAATATTGGTTTTATTCTGAATGGTTTGGGTTTTTTTCTTTATTACATTTGATAGATTGAATCAGTTAGGGATCTGGCAACATACAGAACAATTACAAATACTACTACTACGAATCTTGTCCATATTTCACATACTATTAAGTGTTGAATGACATGCTCACCGCCATCAACTTGAAAAAAATGATGTATAGATTTTTAAAAGACTTTCTCAGACTTTAATGACTGAAGTGTCTTAATCTGTGTTCTACAGACATGGAAATGCCAATTTGCTAGAGAACACATTAGGAAAAACATCATAAAATTGGAGAAGAAAAATTACAGATTCTTTAACAGCTACTTTTTGAACACTTGAAACAGATATATAAACTAGGAGAAGAGGCAATGGTTACAAACCCAAACATATGAAATTCCATCTGAACACGAGAAAACATCTTTTATTGGAAGGGTCCTTGAACACTGGAATAGCCCGGAGAGGTTGTGGAGTCTCCATCTTTGGAGATACTCAAAGCACTACACATGGTCCTGTGCAACCTGCTCTAGCTGACCCCAGTGTGGTTGAATACACAATATACAGAGGTCCCTTGACTGTAAATTCTTTATTATCAGACACCAGTCAACACTTGGTAAATACAAAGTCTTACAGCAATCAAAGAACCTTCTTTTAAAGTACAGACAGGATAAAAACCATTATCCATAAAACAAAGTACATGCCCATAACGCCTTTTCAGCTGGAAAACTATGGCAAAAGAATAGGTTATTTCTCAATAGTGTAACAGAAGAATGTGATTCTTGGAGACAGATTGAGAAGTACACTGCTAGAGCCAGATGAATTTTAATTTGTCCAAACTAAAGTCCCCCAATTTGCATTATGCCAAGAACTCTTTGGGGTATACCCTGACTAAAAGACCAAGCAATTCAGCAGTTTCCAGATGTTTATTTTGTTGGGGAATTTTTAATGTACCCCTTGAGACAAATTAAACACATTTGTGCTTGAACATTAAAAAAGAAAATAAAAAGAAAAAAAAGCAAAGCATTGAGTAGAGTCCTACGGCCATAAGCACTTCTACAAGGAGTCTGCAAAAAATGAGTCACAAGCAGATTCCTTATATACACTTGCTCCAGCACCACTCCTGTAAGCATCAGCATGGGGTACCTCAGCCTGGCATGGGATCCATCCCTCAGCCCAGCTCTGCTGCCCAAAGGTGGCCCCTGTGCCCTGGAATTCCAGGACAGCTACAAGACAACGCTGTGGCTGTTTCATACCTCACCAGCACAGGAAACTTCATTCACTCAAAAGGAGTTGCTCTGCCTCTGGCATTCCTGCTTCCAGCCAGTTTAATCCCTTCTGCAGTTGAGCCTTCTTGCCCTCCACACCAGATGATTCCTTGTCACAAATTACCACTGCTGAGCAGTTATAAATTTAATTTCCCCTTCAGTTTGTACCAGGACCCATGAAACCACAGCACACTTAAAACTGACTGTAGCCATTGCAGTTTTTACCCAGATAAAAGTACTTGTCTTGAAGTTCACCTGCCAATGTTTTCTCTTAAAAATCCAGCAATTTTCTCACATCATTAGCTACAGAGTAGGATATAATAAAATATTAATTGAATATACTGACAAAATCTGGAAATATTAATTGCCAGTTTGCAGGGAGAATGGTCAAAAATGATTAGAGCTACAAGCAAAATACAGTATTCCATCTACAGCACACTCTTAGCAGAAAAACTCTCAGAAATCTTGCATTTCTCTAAAGTACACAATTCAAGCCCTCAAGCACTTCAGCCTGCTCAGCAATGATAAAGGTTTGAGCTTTTGCTGTCATCTTAAAAACAATTATCTCTCACAAAAATTCCATTCCATGTAAAGCCATAGATATTACTGATCCGACACTCTGAAAAGGCCTCTTAACTTCTCTTTACACAATTGCAGCAACTACAATACTACACTAAGAGCCAGAAACAACATCTGCTAAGTTGCAATCCTTCCCAACATTTTCAATGCTTTAATGATTTCATTTGGTTTGTTTTCTATCAAGGGTTCAGCCTCTGTCACTCCAAAGTACAAAAGAGCATTTGCTGCTTTTAGTAACAGCTGCCTAACTACCTTCAAGACTGTTAGTTGGGAAGAGAAAGAAAAACCAGGAACAAACAAGCGTCAAGCAAAGAAACTTAAAATTAATATATATTAATAAGACAACCCCTGTCTGAAACAATATAATGAAAATTATGGAAAAACTTGAGGAAATTACCAATAAACCAAAGATCAGCTATCTAGGTCTGAAACAGAACAAGAACACAGGTCCCCCAGTATGAAGTTCACAGTCAAACTGCAAAGGACATGCAAACAAACCTAAAAGAACTGTCACTTATTTGCCCTTTATTCTACCTCCACCAGAGGTGAGGTTTCCACCCCCCCACACACACACACTTAGTTTCTTCCATATACTAGATTTCAGCCATTAAAATTAACAGATTATATTGAATAGATGTGCACTTTTTAAATGGTTAAAAATATTAACCACATTAATGTTAACTGCAGTTTACTGCAAGGTAGCACTTCTGGCCAAAGCCCTTTTTGCTAATAAGGTTGGGAGTTTCATACCATGTAAGAATAAACTAATGAATACAATTCAGATAGTGCTTTAACTCATTCAGTAGCACCATGGTGTAAATCCTTAAAACAGTTAAATGCAAAAGACAATCAGGAAAATTAGCACTTGGACTTGTCAGTTTCTCCAAGTTTTTGTAGTGTTATATCAGAAAGAAAGCTGGAGGAACATTCATGAATTGTACTTAAAAACAACATTTTGGATACCAGGAATGAGTCAGCATTCATTTGGAAGATTTTCGGGTACCAGACCAATATCAGGACCACTGTGTATTTTCATATTTGTATTCCATCACCTCCAAAACTAAGTACTGAGAGAACTGATCATTCTGATGATGCATGAGCTATGCTAGGCTGGATGAAAAAAAGCACACACACACACTCATTTCTGCAACAAAAGATGCACTTCCTGCAACATCTAAATCACCTGTAAAAATAAAAAGTGGTGATCAAAGCAAGCAGATTTTTTTAATTACTACAATACCAAAGGGGGGGGGGGGGTGTTAAACTCACTCTTAATTAATTTAAAACTCCACTCCCTTGGAACTTACTAGCTCTGAAGGGAAGAAAAAAAAAAAAAAAAAAAAGAAACTTTGGCTTCTGCAAAGGTCATAAAAATGAACAGGAATATTTGATATTTATTTGCAAGGAAAAAAAAAAGGTAATATTTTTTTCTGAGTGAAAAAAATTGCCAGTCTCCCAAGAACAGAGTTAAGAAATAAGCTATTGGGTATTGTAAGCCTCTGAATCAAATTCCCACTTCAAATCTTCACTGAATTTTCCCCAGCTCTTGTTGTGAGTTACCTATTTACATTGCATAATAAAAGTTGTTTTTCAGCACAGTACACTTTATTTATCCTGTTCCTTCTGTCTAACAAAATATACTTTAGCCACACACTGCAGCACGTAGCTTCCGAATATAGAAGATAAAGGTCTGGCAAAGCTAACAACTGATTTTTAGTTTTGTCCGACCAGTTGACATTTCAGTCGGCAGGTCCCCCGATCCCGCCATCCTGCAATACTAAGCCTTCTGTCCAAAATGAGCTATTATATGCAAATATAACTGGACATTTCTGTAGCACCCAGTTTACATATATAACTTGCTTAATACAAATCAGAAACAATATATATTCAATACTTTTACATTTACAGACCAAGTTCAAGACTCAGTCTGTTCCCAACATGCTTTTTCATAGAAAAATATACCAGCAGTTTTGGAAGTTCAAAGGGAAACAGTCAACTTCTGTTTTATCACCCACCAGGTTTACATCTAAGATGACTTATAAAAATGTATTGTATCACTACAGGAAAGTTTTTTCCTTTGGTCTTGTAGAGCCAACAAGACACTAAATTTGCAAGTGGAAGACACATGACTTGCAGCAGAGCAGAGGTGCTACATTTCCAGCTGTGAAGAGTCAGTTAACTTTAAAACATCCTGCAACTGATCTTCTCCAGACTTCATCACCAAATAGTATGTGGCATTACTTTGGGCTAGGGAGTACTTACCCTATGCAACTCTTAAGAACTACGTTTTAGGAGTTGCATTTTAAGAGATGGAGAATACATTTCACTCAAGCTCTCAAGGACTGAAGAACTTTGTTGAACAGCATTGCCTTTTCCAAAGCAGCTGTACGCCAAGTAAGCACCATGCAGCAAAACCAAGGCCTTATTAAATACTACTTTAATGGTTATCTACAGAGTCCTCAAAATCCTGCAGCCAGAACTGAAGCTGAAGTCCACTGAAATCTAGAAAATAAGTTAGAAATAGGAAATCTACCTTCCAGTTGCAGGCACAGAAGCTCCTCTCCAAGTAAGAGGAGCCATCACCTCAGCTTTCTGCAGAAAGAATGGTGCAGACCAGCTTGAAGGTAGGTCTGCTGCTCTCCAATACCTGCGTTCCAGGCATCTCTTGGAGAGTTACAGAATTGTTAAGCAATGTCACTTGTTGATTCTATGGAGAGCATCAGTATTCCTCAATTTACCATTCCCTTTTTCACCACATTTCTTGAAAACACTGAATCTATGACTATATACTTACATGAACTTCTTGCAAAAAACATTCACATTAGAGAATGTTCTAAGATTGTAGAGGTATAATTTTAGACATATGTTTTTACTTCCATAACAGTCTGTAAGTTTCAAGACTACGGCATTACAAACACAACCACTTTTGCTGATTTGGAGTTTGCTACATTTGTACAAAGATCAGGTAGTCCTACATGCTGGTAAGGTGACTGCAAAATAAACAAACCCCACGAAATTCCAAGAGGACCCTTCCTGTCAATTTCAAAGCATTTTAGCACCCAAATGGAGATCAAGCTAAAATAACAAACTGGAAGAACGTATGTTATGAATTCAAAAACCTGTGCTCATGTAACTGTTTTATTTCCTCAAAATTATAAACCTTCCCTTGTGGAAAGTGTCTGTGCATGTGTGTGTAGGTACTCCAAACAGCTAAGCATATAAAAACCATTTATAAATCAAATTAATATTTTGCTTATTTAAGTCTGTTTCTACACTTATGTATTCAATTTAAAGATTTACAGGTCAGCAGTGCAGCAGCTGCAACATTACAGTAGACTGAGTTAGAATAGTTGGTGGTTGAGCACTATTTGATGAGTGTAATTGATCTATAATGCAGATAAGCACCAATAAACCAAATTAATAGAATCTGTGGAAATTAACATGTCTTTCTTCCCAGAAAAATAAAATTCTGCATATAGTAATCTTTAATCAGAGAATCTTTACAATAATATTAAAAAAATGAGTGTGAAAGAAATGGTTATGCAAATTTACATATAGGAGACTAAACTCTTCATAGAAGTTTTTTCCTTCACCAAAACAAAAAAGCCCTAATCAGTTAGGGGTAGTTCTCACCTGTTTTGAGAAAGCAAGTGCTAAAGTCCTAGATGGAAGACAGCGTGTACCTCTTAGTCTAAGTAATTCAGCACTTTCCAAGTTAGCTGTGGAGATGCTCATTACCGCAGATAGAGAAAAGTCTACAATTTAAAATCATGGAAGGGCAGGCTACTGTCACATGGAAACACTAAGTAAATACTTTTTGGGTTTTCCTTTGTGTTCAGTTAAACAGATGGAAGGGACAAGTTCTTATTTCACATTTGTCAACATGTGTAGGAAGTCTGTGACAACAATGAAATGGATGCTGAAGCAGTAAGCCTTCCTTATAAAGTCCTTACTAACAAATACGGCAGTATGGTCTGCAATATTTAGCTCTTCTCTAGGTATACTAGCATGACATTTGTTGCAAAGCCTTATAGTTTGGGATATACTTGTTTCCTTAGGCAGCTTATTCAAGCCAGCTGTTGAAATCAAAGCTAACATTACAAAATAAGAGGGTTAGGGAAACCCATCTCTGTACCACCGCTTTCTCTTCCTAGCCACAATTAATATTGTGTTCAATTTAGAGACTGAGACCATGCAGTAATACAAGTCTATTTAAAACTAGTGCTAGGTGCTAGATGGGAAGTCCCCTTAATTTTCCTTCCCCAAAATGCCAAATTTAAAATGCATGCAACGATATAGCTGACACTTCTCTTAGTTTCACTTATGAAATATTACCAACAACAACAAAAATTCTCTGGTAGATTTAAGATTATTCTTCTTCACAGGTGCCTTGAGGAGAAGCAACTGTCCCTTCTTTGTTTACTCATTTTGATTAATTTGTATGTTAGGTTCACATTCTTAGCAGTACCAACAGTTTCAACACGTGACTGAAACAGGAATCACACAGTGAAGTCCATTTCAATTCCACTTGCATATTCTGAATCATCTTCTGGCATTCTAATAGGACAAGGGGTAACGGCTTTGAACTGAAAGAGGGTGTATTTAAGTTAGATGCAGACAAGAAGTTCTTCACTAGGAAGGTGATAAGACACTGGAACAGGCTGCCCACAGAAGTTGTGGCTGCCCCATCCCTGGAAGTGTCAAGGCCAGGTTGGATGGGGCTTTGAGCAACCTGGTCTAGTGGAAGGTGTCCCTGCCCACGGCAGGGGGGTTGGCACTGGATAATCTTTAAGTCCCTTCCAACCCAAACCATTCTGTAATTCTATGATTTTGTTACTGGTTTTACTCCATATTGGTTTATCTTATCTGGGGACAGGCACAGGCAAAGAAATACTCTAATATCTATCATCTCTCTTACTTAGCAAAGTAAAAGAGACAGTGTCTCAAAACGTAGGCAGTAATTGTGAAACCCTGTATAATTGACAGTCAACCGTAACCCTTTCCTCTCCATACTTCAATTATTTTACTAAGCTTATCAAAAACCTTAAAAACTAAACCATAAATGATTAAAAAAAAAAAAAAAACAAACAAAAAACCCCCAAAACAAACAAACAACTTGCTGTAAACTTTGTGGTTCATATTAATGACCTGTACATTGTGGAAGTTGCAGATAACGATGACTTCCCTTTCATAAACATCCTGCCACTGAAACAAGAGCTCACCTTGCCCATACTCTAAACAGGTGTTATGCTAGCTTTTAATAACACATTATTCTTAACCTTTTCATTTTTATTTCATTAATAAGCTTTTACTGAAAGTTAGGAAAAGCTGGAACTCAAACTCTGCAATATTGTGAATAGGCCTGTAGGTAAAATATAATGAAGTATGCTTCTGCCAGCTTATTGACTAAATTAGTCAGCTCTGGACCACCTCCGCTGGCTTTAAGTACATCTTTAGTAATTCCTATGTCTGGATACAAGTTAAAGATAGGTGGAGTTTGTTTGTATCCAAATGACATCTTTATTTAAAACTGAAGTTAAAGCCAAATTTCCTTGGAAAGCTCCTGATAACATTTTAGAACTGCATTAGGCTATACAGCACACTAGAATATATCCTTAGAAAATACCCATACACTGCTGTGCACAAAGTACTACATAAACGCAAACCTGTTGCTCTCCCATTAAGTCACTTGGACCTTTAAAAAAAAAAAAAATAAGCTTCCTGGAGCTGAATTGCTATGAAGAAAAACATACAATTCTGAGATGACAAACCATATTTCACTTCTAAACTTCAAAATATATTATGCCAGAGTAGACTTTAATTGGCAAATACACTGGGTAACTTTCTGTGGGGTTTTTGTCAGTTTAGTTTCCTGTAGCCCCACATCTCTGCAGCAAAAGGAGACATTTTGACCATTAAAATGCTCTCTAGGCTGGTGCCTAAACTACACCATGCAACTGAAGCTCATGGAGTTTATGAAACTCAGAATCTTCTGATTTATTTTTGGTCAATTACATCTCACAGCAGGTAAACTGTTACAAACATGCAAAAGTGTTCTGGAGCTTTAACAACAGCAGCCACAAGCTTGAAATCATATCACTTCGTATTGAACTAATTGGCTTATGCAGGCCACTTAACTTTGGGATATAAGCTGGGTGCCCAACCTAAAGCCTGATTCTCTCTCTGAATTTAATGGGAGACAATGACAGGCTGAAATCCAAAGCTGTGAGTCTACGTGTTAAGCTAGTTTATGGTGCGAACACTACTCTGCAGTCTGATCCAAATTCTATAAATGTACATATAAACACATACGCAGCTTTTGGATTAACATTTTTGTCCTTTTTTAGAAGGTCACGTCAAAGTTTGAATGAAAATTTTAACATGTTGGTCCAACAGGTGTTTAATTAAACTGCATGAGGTTCTTCAAGTCTACTTGCACTACTGGTGGGGGAGGTAGAGATAGTAATGCTGTTTCATCATACTTTTTTCACTGAATATTTGATCCAAGGGTTCTCTGTTTAAACAAAACCAACAAAAACCCCACCACTACTACACACAGCCCTTTATTCTGCCAAAAGACCCTGCACAGCCCAGTCAACAGAATATAGAGACTGATTTTGCTTCTGTTGCTTCTTATCTAAAAACAAAACAAAACAAAACATCACACAGAGGAAGAATTGTTAATAGCTAGCATTGCCCTTGTACTGGACGATTCCTCATCAGAACCACACATACATTAACATGTCCATACACTAAACTGCATGGAAAACCCTCTCTGAGGGAGATCATTCCTCAGCCCTGTGAACTGTTACAGTTTCAGTGTTATTTATATAATCCAGTTTTATTGAAAAACACTCCTGGTCTTCCAATCCAAATCAGTTTTATCTAGAGTTAGCTTTGTAGACACTGCAGTGCATATGCAACTATTTTACATATAAAGCATAACATAATTGTGCACAGGAGCTTTAGCTTTGGAACCTACTCACATATCACAGCATTTATTTCTGCTTCTTAAATCACTGCAGGCAAACAAGTTTAAGGCACTGAAAGCCAGGAATAGGTGTTGGGGCGTGGCAAAACCTTACCATTTCTTTCACAGGTAGCCAGCAGAGATCATATATATTTACAACATTTAATACAAATGTACTTTTCAACCCTTCTTGAAAATTAACTAACGATAGTTGCCTATGTTAACTTCCTATAGCCCACAAATTTGGGCCATGATTAAATCTGGAAGAAACTGTTCCACATAAAGCTGTATACATAGTGAAATGCATTATTGAATTAAAACTGCTGTTAGTCTTGTCACCTTATCAGGTAATTCAACCAAGATAATTAGCAATAATTACTATAATTTGGCTGTTACCCAACAAGAGGCTAGGTATTATCTTGGTTCTCAACAGATTTCATGTAAACTAGCTCTGGTGCTCTGAAGAGCTGTCGTATCTTGCACCTCTCTCAGCCTGTGACCAAAATAAGTTATGTCAGTCTTGCTTGGCACAGTACCTACTCTTGATTTGGGCTTTGGAGAAAACAGTAACAGATAGAGCAGTAAATTGTTCTGAAATAATTAATTTTGTTACAAGAAAAGTTGAATGTTTCACATCACTTTCAGAGATTATACTGCTTTCACTATCTTGCCTCAATAGCCTGCAGCGTAATACAATACACATGTAATACAACTCAAACTTATCAGAATGAAATAAACATGAACTTCAGAAAAGTGTGATCCAGATTCTTAGAGCTTAGTAGAAATAAAGGAAATGCCAAAGGTCCATGAGATTTGTAAATCGGCTGTTATTTTTGTGAACAAAACATTCACTTCTCACAGGAAAGAAATATTATTTATGATCTGAGTCAGAAAAGAAGCTGCCAGTCAAATTCAACAATTAAAATTTATTTTTTCCTTTGTGAGTATTTACATACTACCATATTACATTGCCCTCTTTATTACTCTACTGCTCAGCTCAAAGTCAATGGTTTATTTCTTGCTGCTTGGAATGTTACATTTCTAAATGGCATGTGAATTAAAATACAGTACCTCTCCAGAGTGAAACAAGATATGTAGTTAAGAGCACCCTCTAACAGATGGAGAGGAGCTTTACTGACGCAGTACTGTACCTTCACAAGGTAGCCCACAGGAAACATCACTTTTGAACATAGCCATTTTGAGAGTGAACCCTGCTGATAAGCACAGAGCAGATATAATTATGTGCACTAGTAGCACTCCATAGTAGCAATAGGGACTTGACTTAATGGTGCTTAGAGAGGCAGATGAGTGTGCTGTTGATGCCTTGGGTACCAAGAAAAGAATAATCAGCATTTAACTGGGCTCATAAAATTCAGTTTTAGCTAGGACTTTTCTGTTCTAAGGAAAAGAAGATGGAATACAGACAGATTTTACAACATTAATTAATGTTTATTTTTCTATTCATCATATGCTATATAATACACATATCTTTATGCACTATCACACAAATTTTAAAAGTAAATGGGAAAACTGACGCCATATCTTGCAGTAAGAAGGAAATAACAGAACTAATACTAAAAAGGGTTTTCAGAGTTAATGAGTATATATTCAAATAGAGGTCCACAAATATAATTCTCCTTGTTATAAGCAAGAATTCTCTGCCTTTAAAAATATAACCCTAAAGACAAAGAATCTATATTTATAATGACAAAAAGGTTATATTAGGATTCTTGCTGTAAAGTCACTTTTGAAGAAAGATGTAGCATTCTTTAAAAGAAGAGGCAAGAATATTGTCGTCATAATGTATGGGTCCTACAAAAGGGATCTTCATCCCACAGTCACATTCACTTTGCAGTAGAACCCCACAGTCTCAATCAACCTAAGGGAACATGTAATTAAAACCCCATACTTTTAACTGTTTATTAAATATAGTCCTGAATAACTGAAGGCAAAAAAAGTGTAAGTGAGGAAGGGACATTTGTTGTTTTTCTATAAAAAGGCAGAGCTCATTAAACACTGTTCCTGTATGCCATGCATCACATCTGTACTCTCAGGCACTATTTAGTCTATTTGCAAGAAAATAAAGTTATACAGGACATGACAGCTTCCAATGCAGATGAGAAGGCAAGGAATATACTCAGTATTATCACTCTTAGATAGGACATTCCTAATGTCATCACATTCTTTTGAAATGAAACACATTTGGAAAGTAAGGTTTTGTCTAACACTGAGAAGATAATTTACACAGAAACATTTCATTTCAAAATCCTAGTATGAATGAAAAATTACACAGTAGAATGGGACTTCATTATAGTGTTTAACTGCTGAATGCTTTTGATACATACAGTTTGAGTACTGGTGACCAGCTGTCAGAAAAGCTCCTCAGGAAATTCAGTTTTGACATTGTTTGACCTGAACCAGCTCAGTTTTGTAAACACCTGTTTACAAGTGTTTAAAAAGCTTGGAACTTGGCAGTAAGCCACGTGAAATCAAGCACAGTGGTTTATACTAAGAATACAGTACGTGTGATCTTTTCTAAACTTACAGTTGGAGTTAATTTCATTACTAGCTTAGACACGGGGATACTGACAGTTTCTGTCATACTTGGATGACTGACTATGACAGAGAAGAGAGGAAACCTAATACAGAGTTTGGCAACTGTGTAACAGTTAACTGTGCTAGACAGTGTTATTCCTTGTTTATTCAGTTACTTTAAGCCTATTATTCACATCATGAAATACTGCATACCTGAATGACTGTTAATAAGTGTAGCTGAAGGGTAATCATCCTCTGGAAGATACTTTATTTGAACTCACATTTGACACAGTACATCACGCCCTTGTAGTACTGACATAGTGTTAAATGTTAGACTTTGTTCAAACTTGTTGCCTATAGAGATACTGTACTTGTGTTGTTCATTTTAATGTCACCATACATACTTTCTGCTTTATAGCTTCTTACTTTAGTGAAGATGTAGCAGACTAATAGTTTTTACAAATGGCAAGGACATTTTTAAACCAGAAGTGTTTATTGAGGAAGCTTTTCTTGCAAATCTACCCCTCAATAAAATGTTGATTACTAGATGTTTCTTGAATATTACACAAACAGAAGAGAGATACTAAGTCAGAGTAGAACTTGTTTACAGTACTCACTGATTTTAGAACTAATCTGCATGATTGAGATTAACATGTTAACTGCATTTACAGCAAGAACAGGCTGATGATGGATTCTATGGTAAGTCTCAAGAAGGTAAGTAGCAGATAGTAGACTTCAGCATTTGAAACTATTTGGTATAGGAAATGCATCAGTTCAATTGCTTCGGAAAAAGGTAATTTGAATTTAAAAGCATTGCTCAGTTGAGAATCTAACTCTTCTCCCATTTATTATAAGATGCACAGAAGGGTTTTTTAGCATTGACTAGTGTATTGATTAATTTCTAAAATTCATGCTTCAGACCTAACAAATTGCCTTAGCCTGAGGCATCCACAAAATACAGCAAATTTTCTCAAGCAGCTCATTGCACACATTCTATCAAGAAAATTCTAGGTTCTTTTTATTTGTACTCAAGTTTTTCACTTAGGTGCCCAGAATAATGATGATGTAGATTAGGCATCAGTAAGTTACTTCAGACCAAGGCTGGCAAGATGCGATTTAACGGAATGTTAACTGAGCACCTGGAATGCAAAACAAGAGGTACATAAAGAACAAAGTAAAATATTTTTGTCTTAAGAAGGAATAGTTGGAAACTCACTGAAGGCAGAGAGGTCCCAGCCATTCTAGATATAGGGAAGTGAAGGGCACACCACATCCATTTTCACAGGATTTCTATCACAGAGTTTGACAATGCATCAGAGAAATCTCTGTGGCAAAATATTAACATACATTTTACCTAAAGGGAGCAGGAAATGAAATGCAAGGGTTTCAGGTCACGTAAAAGAAACCTTTCAGTGCTGTGTTTAATGATACTCAGATGTAGAAGTACATCATATTAAAATGAGTCACCTGACATGCAACATGTACTGCAACTGCGTTTTCATTATACTGCAGTTTCAATTATAAACTCATTACAAAACAAACACCCTCTCAAACAAGGTTGCTCCATGAAGAGAAGCAACACCGATGCAAGTTACCGGCTTGAGAATCCAATTTGTTTGAAGACACTAATACTGAGTAGGTCATGGTAGCACTACATATGTTAATACCATCCTGAGTGGCATGATGTGATCTGTACTAAGTGGGAAAAGCAAACTTCAGCATAGAGTGGTAAACCTTTGGCTGTAAGCATACTACCAGAGAAGAAAAAAGGATTATTATTTTTTTATTATTACATTAAGCATATTCTGGGTCAGTATGTTTGTTCCGACCCCAGAAATCAAGAATTCTGTTAACTACGATAAATGCTGTATTTTGTGATGACCCCAAAATAGAAGTCTTCCCATACACTTTCCACTAAAGACCAAGTTTATGTCATAAGCTTTAAGACACAAAAAGTTAAGGGCATAATTATTTCTGGAAAAAGCAATGGAGACAGAACCTTGGAAGGTGCTCTCAACAATAGCTGATGTTACAAAGCACTGATACTCTCCAAGTATCTTTTTACTGTTTATGATCAGTGCAAATGTTGTCCCTCAAATCCAACAAAAAGTTTCAGATCATCACAGCACATACAGATTTGCACTTTCAAAAGTCAATTTTCCAGTTAAAAAACAGTAGCAAGGTTAACAAAAAAAAATTGTTCATAAATGAATGTATTGTTTTACCAAGATTAAAAAAGAAAAAAATACAAGCTGGACAACCAAGACTAACTCTGAAACCAACCAAAACTAAACAGCAGCCAACCCAGGATGAAAAGCGCAGCATGTATATTTAAAATTGCATAGATTCCGTATGCCATCAGGAGGATTCAGAGACCTAGACTATTTGCAGCCTGACATGCATTCACAAATTCATAAGTTCTCTTTAAATTTGGTTCTGAGACTGGCAGACCAAAAAAAAAAAAAAAAGAAAGAAAAGCATTTCTTGACAGATTTAACAAAGTTTATGTACTTGTCTGCATCAAGTTCAGAAGTTCCACTTTCTGTTATCTGATGCCTTTTCTGAGGGCTGGCAACTTGATGATCAGCGTATGATCTTCCTTCCTAGTCCTGGATACTACTGATTATTACTAAGAGCTAGCACTAACTTTAGGGATGCATGAGCAAAGACAATTTCTTCCTCATTTAGTTATAGAAAAAGCTGTTGATTTATGTTTTCAGAATCCAATTATAAAACTGTATGTGGTTACTGTGACTAAATTGGTATTATAAAATGTGTAGTTTACTCCCTCACCATCTCTACACTAGCAAGCTGGCTTTTATCAGTGTTCTTGAATTACAAAGAATTTGCAAATCATTCTTGAGGTAGTGGTATGTCCTCAGAAAACAAGTATATCCTTAGCAAAGCTAGCCATGTGGCAGCCTGCGATTGTTGCTTATGTTCCACTAATGGAAGTGCAAACAAGTGTGACTGCCAAAGGAGAAAAAAAAAAGAAAAAAAGGAAAAGGAGCTGAGAGGGATATAAGTTTCTACATTCAGATTAATAAGTGTTCATTTTTGGATATACAAGCATGGATTCGGGCCTACTTTAAATTATCTTCAAAGCACTTCATCCTCCTTTACTCTGCATGTAGTTTCAAATTTCTCTGTCTACTAGTAAGTATCATATGCTACCATTCAAAAAAAGCCATTAATCTGGTTTTGCTACTGCTGGTTAGTCAAGCAATTGAAATTCAAAGTTCAAATTCAGTAGCACTCTACTTCAAAATGAGAGCTACAGCCTGAACAACAAATTCTAGTCAATAACTGCTGCAGTTGTAATGTTCTGTTCCTAGCCATGTATTTCTGTGTTTGACATACTCTGATTTTTTTTTTTTTTTTTTTTTTTGTTAAAGGTGTAACACAAGCATGCTTTCTTCTACAGTTAACTTTTGGATAATTTCTGGATGGCAACTACTTACAAGCAGTTGGCAGCCTCTTCTTTTTACCATCTATGCAGCTAGACTGGATTTGTTAAAAACAACAGTAGCTATTAAAACTGGGCTTTGAAACTTTTGTGTGTGTGTGTACATGTATGCATATACACGTTGTGAGAAATGCACTCACGCTGAATTTCCTGAATTTTACAAGTTTATTATAGAACAAAGGCAAACAGCGCTGGGCGCATGGTCAAAACCAGAGGCGTGCCGGTTATACCCAAACTTGCCTTTTTATACACTGTGTTTGTGGTATTTCAAAGGGGTTATTTTAATATTTCAGGTATCTATTAACATAACTCCACCCCAGACCACCCCCCCTTGCGCACATCTCTTGTGGTTCGGAGGGGCCTTCGGGGATCTGCAAGGGATGAAGTCAGTAGTCTTCCTCTGGCTGCACTTTTCACCCTGTCGTTTTCCTCCAGTCACACTTTTTAATATTTTCACATTAAACTCCTGGTTTTCCTTTGTTCTTCTCGTATCTTTCATGTCAAATAATCTTTGACCCCCAAAATGCTGTTCTCATGCTAACAAATCACTCCTTATCTTCTTACTTGTGTTCTGAATTTTGCTTGTCCTTGAGTCCATATGTCTGTTTTTCTATGTTTTCACAAATCTATCTACACATCCTTTAATTACTTGAGTTACAGGATGTCTTATCTCATCAAAAGAAACTACATATTCTGCTTGTGCCCATTTATTGCCTACAAACTATAAAATACAATTGATGCCTGGAATATATTAACTACATATTTCCCGTGTTAGGGCCTAATTTAGTGGCAGTGAGGCAAACATCCTTTCGGGATGTAGCTTATGCAGTAGTTAGGCAAATTTCAGTGTTCTCGTTTTGCGAAAGCCAATATACATTTCACACGTGTATGTGCTCACTTACACTTCAAGTGGGGAGGAAAAAAAAGTAGCTTAATTACCACTCAATTTTACAAGGCAAACAAAAATGCTTCACAAATAATATTTGAAAAACTAGCCAGTTTCATTACTGCAACCTTAAATAGTGAGATGTGGCAATAGCAAGTTTCCCAGCTGGGTGGCAGAAACATGCATTACTGATATTTGACATAATGAAAGACACAATATTTCTGCAAGTAGAGTCAATACCTTCCAACACGACAAGACCAAGGAACACGTTTCTAGTCCAAACATTTTAAGACCTATTTTGATGCATCAAGAATTGCAAGAAAAGCCCGATGAAATCTAGAACCTCTGAGAAAATGAGATACATTAGGGTTCAGAATTAGTGTTTACCTCTATCACAAACTCCAATCTACAGAACACCAAGAATCAATTATAAACCTAGTCTCAAAAATGGTAATGGGGGAGCACTTACTCAGGATTAGTCCTGACAGTCGTGTGAGCGCTTGTCCCTGTAAGCAGCACCACTGCTGGAAAATTTGTCATGCACAGAATTCAGTAGGGCAGCTACACACTTTGCTGTGCTGGAGTTTTGGGAGAGGAGGACTGACATTATTTATGGTTGGGAAAAGCCGGTAACCACAAAACTACCTCACACTCTGGGAAAAAACACCACACTTTTAGAGTTTTCAAGTAACAGTATAGAAAGATATAGTGCACAGCATGCTTTGGAGATGATCAAACATTCAGAACAAAATACGATGGAACAAAAATCTACCAAAAAAACCCCAAAGCTATTTAAAATAATGCAGAATTGTAGGTCTTGTATCTCTCTTTAGCTTACTACACCACACAGACTATGAACAAAACAGCTTTTTTAACCCACTCCTCTCAGAACTTCTTAAAACAGCAGGGACCTGCGAGGTGTCTTGTTCTCTCCATCAAACATGACACATCCCTTTGAGGGCATGGTGTCCCTTGGTCAGCACCAAAGGCTAGACCCAGCTGAGCACAACACTACTTCACCTACCCCAACTCTGCAGTTTAACCCAAACAAACAAAACCCAAAGCAAACAAACAAACCCCAAACCAAACAAACAAAACCCAGTGCACTGCGGAGTTACCAAAGAAAGAATTTCTTTAACATCCAGACAAGGTATTCACATGCAACTTGCTGCTCTGCAGATACTTCCAGGTGTCTGCACCTATTTCTGAAAAGCAAGACAGGTACTTGGTACTCTGCCTGCCCTCAGGGACACAAAAGCAAGGCAGGCACAGGGCAACGCTTCCCACCTCCAGCACTCAGGTTTGTGACTAACCCACAAACAATCCTCTGAATTAACAGAGCAGAGGGCTGCCCCACCTGCCGACACACCTCAAATAAAAATGCTCAGAAATAAACCTACCCCACAGTGGCCTTCGAGGGTGAGAACAGCACCGGCGGCCCCCGGGTTTCCACAGACATCTGACACCTCACGCGCGCTACGCGCCATCCTCCCGCCCGCCCCGCGGCGTTCTAGACGCTTCCCCTGCCGCGCATGCCCAGTGCGCCGCGGGGCGGCTGGCGGCGGCGCCCGGCTCGCTGACTGACCGGCCGACCGGCCCGGCGCGGGCAGCCCGGCGCTGCCTCGCCATGGCGGCGCGGCCTGAGGAAGGCAGGTACAGCCCTGCGGCGTACGTGCACAGCAGCCGCTCTTCTTCCCTCAGGTACATAAAGGAGTTTATGTGGGGGCTCAGTTTCAGATAATTCAATCTGCGGTTACAGCGCGATGGTGTTTTTTACTGGCTGAGCTGTTGGAGGAGAAAGGTTCAAAAACAGAAATCAAGCAAAAATGAGGTGCATTTCTGTGAATGTAGTTTTCGCTAAGATACAGAAAGTCTTGTAGTTTTCAGATTTGAGTGATTTTCTTTTTCCAATTATCCTGAAAGCACCCTGAGGTGCATACAGCGCTTTACAAATCATGAGCCATTTTCTCAGTCAGTAACGCTGCGAGGGCTTCGCCCCTTGTTCACTGAAGCCAGTCCTAGCTTTCCAGTTATGTTCTTCCAACAGCTATATATACTCGAAAGCAGTAGTAAGTGGTAAATTTTTCACCATTAGGACAAAAAGCTTATGCCGAATGGGCAATAACTACTTGTGTGACTATGTGTCAGGCTAAATGCTGGTGAATGTTGTGTCAGAGGCCGCTGTGTGAAGCAGAACTGTACCACCTCTCAGAACAGCTGGAAGTAATTGAGTATTGTCTTACCTTAATTCTGCTGCTAGTTATCAATACGGTCATTCAGCTTGGGACCAGCATGTCCATGCTCTTGCTGCAGTGTACTTGTCTGCAAGTTGTCACCCTTTGATCATTATTATAAACATTATAACTAAATATAAGTATTATACCTGGAAATGTTATAACTGGTAATTAGAAATCACTTGTTTGTTGATATTTTTGTTACAAGTGAGTGAATGGAGATACTGGAGTATGTCTAGCACAGCAATAGGAAAGACAGCTATTCTCTTGTTTACAAGATTGTTTAATTTCATTTGTGGAATGGAAAGAGAAAATGGTTTTCATTAAGAAAACTTCTGCAGTCCTTTTTAAATGTCTTTTTTAATAAATTGAAATGGTCTAACTATCTTTTTGCTAGTTAAGTCATTAGCAGAACGTTAAATAGTGAAAGAAAACGTGAAGGACAGTCTTGAAATATTTTTCCGTGTTTTTCACCAATGGGAATAGTAGGTAGTTTTGTGACTTTTTTTTTAAATTATTTCCTAGATAAAGTATAAATTTACTTAGCTAATATAGATAACATTGCAGTATAAGAAAAAAATCTCATTGAATTGACAGTTTATTTAGAGTAAGACAAAAACTGTCTAAGAAAGGCGGAAGTTCTTTTATATTCTTTTTATGCTTTGATGTTTCTTGTTCAATAAGGATTTTTAAAATGTCAGAAACATTTAATAAATAAAAGAAAATGTCCCTACACAAATGAACCAGCTGCTCTATCCACCTGGTTAAAACAATTGACCAAATTGCAACCAATCGCATCATTTCTCTCCTAATTTTTCTGAGCCATACCATCCATACCCACTACTGACATCACGAGAGGTCCTGATATTAATAATAGCTTAAGGGAGACTGGCTGTAGCAGAGTTACAGAGCATTACGAACAAATTAGAGCAGAAAGCAAAATTCATACTTTCTGAGAGACAATCTCTGGTGCTGGTTAGGAACAGTCTACAGAAATACTGGCTGAAATAATCTGAGACAAAACTTTCGAAAGCAGAGTTTACATGTTTTTACACAATCATCATATAAAGCTATCAAGGAAGGCTTTCAGAATAATTACACCATGAAAATTGAACATGCAAGTTTTAAGACTTGAACATAAAGGGCATCAAAGCATTCTAAAGACAAACTAGGGCTACAAATTAAATCTAGTGAAAAGGCAGCAGACTGGTTATGCATGAGATGAGGTTAATGTCAGCCTATAAACCAATAAAGAGGATCTGAGGTAAGAGCCAGAATAGTTTTCAAGCATATTTTGGCTTGTCTGGTTTTGACTAATAAAATAGGACTACCAATAGGCCAATAGAAATTTTATCTAGTTTATTGATAACATCTTAAAGTAACTGTCTTGGATCACAATAAACCCAGTGTTTACAGCAGAAGCTTGATGAAGCTTTTATTTCAAATTAAAGTCGAAACATAGTCATTTTGAAGCAAGATGTGTGTGGGATACCTCCCAAGTCTGAGCTGTAATGATGCTTTTGCCTCAGGCAAAGGACCTAGACAATTACTAGAAAGGGGTATTAGCAAGAGCAAACTGAACTGAAGAAGTACAGATGATTGGAGTGTAAAACTGAAGAATTTTCATGTCTTACAAAACCTTACCAGATTCATGTACAGGATTTCACTTAGGTGAATTGCTTGTCAGAAGACAGATAAGGGCCAAAGTGTTAGAAATCAGACGGTAAGCACAGGTGATTCAGAATCATGTGAGAAGATAATCTAATAAAATTATGGAGGGAGACGTGTGTATAGGTCATGTGATACTAAATTATGTTAAGAAACTAATTGGGAACACACATTCTTCCCCCTCTGCTTCCCTGTAGTCTTTGTACACCATTGCAGCTGAAAAATCCAACAAGAGTCAGAAAAAAATTATCCATTCCACTCCAAATAAAAAAGGAAATTTATGTCAAATCCTATGCAGGATGGAGGCTACAGTATAAGATGTGCCTTATACAATTTAAAGCTTAAAAAAGCAAGGATGAACAGAGTAGACTACCATTAGAAAGTAATATGAAAGCAATTTCTTATAGTTCAAACTATGTTTTAGGCATTTAATGGAGTAGGGAGGCTGAGCACTAACTCTGAGGATGCTTTAAGTGTGATACTGTAAGGCTACTAAAACGTTTATGCCGCAAATGGATAAGATTGTTGCGTAACTAACAGAATTGTAACTAATAATATCCAGTAACACCGTTTAGTTAGGTGGGGTACGTACTTTTGCTTTTTCAATAAATCCTGTTTTAGTCTCTTTGAATAAAGACAGACTAACCCAACTGTACAGTTTCACAAATTTTGGTGATTGCTTTATGGTAAGGTCACAGTGCAAGTTTTTCTGTACAATTCGTTGTCACTCAGGACTTGCAGCATCCTTTCTCTTGCAAGCTGCAGTCCTTGGCAGAAATAATGTTTTACTCTTGTTTAAAATGTCATAGAAATGATGGGAAAGGGAACTATGTGCTGAAGTGGAGGCAGTTCTTTAATACCGATGATGGAAAGTAAAATGTGTGTGTGTATATATATATATACACACACACACAAATAACTCATTTTACTTAAGCTGAAATAAATGGGGGAGGAAAGGAAAGTGATTTCACAGCTGCTCTTCAGTATGCTGCTGAATTCCTTTTCTCTGAGTCGATCTAAATTCAAAATGCAAGGCTGGTTTTCCTTAATATTCAATAGTTACTGTGAGTATGGATTTGGAAGTTTGGGGTGTTGGAAGAATCAAGGTTTGGGTTTGTCTCATCTATGATTGATGGGAGGCTTACAGAAGTATGAATTTTAATCTAGATTTGTCATCTCAGTGCACATGACTGAATGCAACTTCACTGCTGTCATCTGAAAAGTTATGTAATGTTTCAACTTCAGTAGCAAATGACAGTATTTATAAAATACACACAGTATATAATACTAACCACAACTTTCTGAGAATATAATGCAAAAAACTATACCTTCAGGAGTTGCACAGAAAAATAGGTTATTAGCAGATTTATAATAATTATTTATTGGAATTAATAATTAAAATAATATTCTAAGGAATTTTTTTTTTTAAGATGATTTTTATTAGAAACTTTTCCCTAGAGAAGGGAAGGTAACTTATAAGAATGTGGATGGCATTTGGTTTACTTTTTTATTAGGCACAAGCTCTTTAACATAAGTAATTTCAGATATTAAATTGTCTTGTGAAAGCCAAAGGGCTCTTCTGAAGTACTTTTTTTCTGTGCACATTATGGCTTCTCTACAATGGAGTTAAAGAACCTATATGTCATAATGTAATTGAAAATCACTCAATTTTATCCCAAAGGATGGGAAAAAAATCTAGATTATTCTAGATTTTTCTAAGCTGAACGTGTTCAGGACAGTTGACAGATATTCAAGATAAGGGTGAGTCTTACAGTAAGTATTCTACCTTTTGAAATAATGATTCCATTAAATAGTCACAGAAGCGCTTTGCAGAGGAGAGGAAGTGAGAACAAACACTGGTGCAGATTTAAGCTCAGTGGCTATAACAAAAATGTCTGAAGTAAAGTTGTCTGATAAAGCTGACAAGAAAAGCCTCTAAGCAATAGTTTTGCTGATGGCACTGAAGGGTAATGAAAATAAAAATTAGAAATAAAGATTTTCCTACTCACTTTGCTAAAATAGTGCAGGAGCGAGAAAGGCAGTAAAATAAGATTATTTGGTGAAAACACTCCAACAAAGGGTATTCTGAGGGTATGACTCCATGTGTTTGTTAGATATAGAAACTAAAATATATTGAAACTATTTAAAAAATGAAGTACATACTATTCATAGTATTTCTTTTCCATGCTGTGGTTTATCACTGCCTCCTTTCGTTACTTTCAGTAACTAAAGAAAATGCTGCTAGTTCTGAACTATAATTACATTTTTCATACAGACACTGTAGACATACCTTTAAAGAGAAAATTTATAACTAAAGATTATGTGTTTGGGACTTATAGTTTGTTCTTCTTCTATTCTATTCTATTAATCTGTCTCTATATCTGAATATGTTAATCCTGTGTAATTTTAAGGCCAGATTAAAAGGACAGAAATAATTACAGGGTTTTTTTAAAGCAGAACTACATGTGGGTCCTGTCATCCAAATAACTATACTGCTGTCAGTGGAAACTTTGCTTACCGTACTTTCGGGTGGGATTGTTTATGGTTGACATGTGGTCCATTTAGTTCATTGATATGTCTTGCTTGCTTTGTCAGAAGAGCTTGAGATCAGATAAGAAATTATGTCCAAACTCAGCAGTGGTAAACTTCTCCCTAACCCCTGCAGACTTTTTAAGCTTTGAAGCACGACTCCTATCTTTTTCTAATCTATTTCTGTGATCCTTTCCAAGGTGTACTTGATCATGTAATATTTGTGATGTCTAACATGTTTTACTGGAATGCTCCTACAACTTGTATTTCTTGCCTGTCAACAGGAAAAACACAAGTTGTAAAATGTTCCAGATAATGAAAATTGAAAGTAAACACTTCAGGGTAAGACAGTGAAGCAATCAAATGGGTTTCACTAGCAATTAAACCTTGTGGGAAGTTTTAAAACATGGAATTCAATTTTTAATGCTATCCACGTATAGAAGATCCATAGAAAACTGGAACTTCTAATACCTAGGGCAAATTAAGATGAAATGAAGGTATAGAAATGAACAGAATACTCTTATTTTCCAGGTAGGATTTTCTGTGCAGTGCAAGTTGGCATTAGCTGTACATCTGGTAAATTGCAAAGTCAAAATTATGTTATTTTGTTCCAAGGACATCCTCAGCTCACATAATTCTTTCTACAAAACAAGTGAAAGGTACCATTTCCAGAATTCTGGAGGAAATATTCCAACTATCTATTTGCTTAGATTTCATCTTCTCATAGAGGTCCTTCAACACAGTTCCTTGATTTTTAAAAAACAAAACCACCTAACATCAAGATAACTGGTGGTATTTCTCTCTTTTCAGTTGCTGTTCCTCCCCACCATAATGGTTGTAATGTGAAATCAGACTATCTGTGATTTTTTTATTATGGTGGCCTTTTGCTTTTGTACCTAGTTATCCATTTGTCCAGACACTTTCAGAATTCAAGTAGATGGAATCTCTGTAAGCTCATTCTTTTACTCTTAAGGTGGTTTATTACACCCCCCCACCCCCCCCAAAAAAAACCCAAACCTTTCTGCATGAGTAAATCAATTCCTTTTTTTATGCAATTTTTCATGCAACTAGCATACAGGTCATATGTATGTGCATGTATAGAGAAGCCTTGTAGAGCTTTCTGTAAAAGCTATTTGAAAGGATTTTAATTGTTGTTGTCTTGAGAGATTGTTACAGCTATGTTCAGGGACGTTGTTTTTTTATTCCACTACATCACAATCTCCCGTGCACCATGTTCTTGTGATTTGTTTTTGTGCATCTTAAATCTTTCTGAAGTTTTGCTTTCCCAGGCTATTACCACAGGCAGCTAGCGGGGGAGCAGTCTTTATCAACCACTGAGGTAGCTGTAAGTGGGAAAAAAAAAATACAATGGCTGTTCCTGTCTCTGCTTTAGAGGTTCTTCAGTATTACCAAATTTCAGAAGGAATGGTGCCATATAGGTTGTGTTTCTGTTTTCACTGATTACTGCTTAATGATCATTACCTCCTACGTGCAAACCAAAACATTCTTCAGAAAAGGCAGTAGCACTCACTGTTGCTTGTCCTCACTAAAGCTGGCACTCAGTTACAAAGATTATGGTGGAAATAAGAGTTTCTGATGTTTTCAAACATGTGAAAGTACTCCAATCCCTTTTTCAATGTCATTTGACTGCAAGTGAAGAAAATGACAGGCAGAGGGAGTGCCAATTCTGAAAATCTCTAACCTGATTTTGACAAATGTGCATAGAATAGAGTTCACCTACTCTTGGAAGATTAAAAAAAAAAGGGGGGGGATGTCTTAAGGGGCCACATCTGTGTGGGTAAGATAACTGTTATAATGATGTGTAGTTATATAGATCAGCCTTCAGGAACATGCCATTGTTCCGTGTCTACAGTACACTTAGTATAACATGGAGTGTATTCTTTTTACATGCTAAGTGTTTCTTTCAATTTGTCATCAGCTGCGCAATGTTATCTTTGTTTGCGAGAAACACAATTGAAGACTGATAATGCAACATGACAAATTATTGAAAGACTGGTTGGGGTTTTTTGTTGTTGTTCTTTATAATCAATGTTCCTGTTACATGAGATTTCATATTGAATTTGGTTTTGCCCTGAGGTTACTGGATAATATTCTAAAAGGGTTTTCATAGCCTGTATTTTAGGAGATAGAGGTGTTACTAAAAGCCACTCCCTAAAGAAGGAATACATGCAGTGCATTTATTAAAAGTGAATGGTATTTAAGTTAGTTAACTGTCAATACACCTGACAAATTCCTCTTTACTGCTCTTTGTAACCAGAATTCAGTCTGCTGTATGTTACTTTGTATTTGGTTGAAGCCTTTCCCCATAAAAATCCTTCTATGTGGGTGTGTGCTGTTGGTGAGAAGTTTCTGTTGGATGTATGAGTGGAAGGTTGTAAAGCTCTTCTGTACAAGAGTAATCAGGGATAACAGTATGGCCATGAAGAGAGTGATATTTTGGACCAGTTTTCTGTTTTTCTTAGGGATTCATGGTAGGATTTATTATACAACGTGTGGTATTCTGCACAGCTTTCTCTTTTGTTGAAGACTTTAGAACTCACAAAACCCAATTGTATTTTTGTACTGTTTTCTTGTCTTTTAATACACTTTGAATTAAAGTGCTTTTTTAAACCAATGACTTTTAGCTATGGTACCTGTATGCAGCCTGAACAGGCAACAATTAATTTGTCAATTCCCTTTCATATTTAGGTTTTTTACTAAAAAACAAAACTGTAGTAAGATATCACAGAGAACTACCTGAAAGAGGATCTGATCTGCTGATTGATCATCACATTCAATTTTGTTTGGAGTCTTTTCATAGTATTGCTTAAAAAAACCTTTCAGTTTATTTGAACTTAATTTCAGATACCTTTGGAAATAAGATCCCATTGCCCTATGTATTAAATGACATTTTGGAAGTCCTGAAGTGCTCAGAAATTACTTCAGGACATAGTGTGTAATGAGGACAATCATGGAATACTTCAGAATTGAAGGGACCTCTGAAAATTGCCCAGTAAAACCCTCTGCTCAAAGCAGGGTTACCATCAAAGCTAATCCAGGTTGCTCAGGGCTGTTTCCAGTCAAGTTTCAAGTATCTCCGAAGGTGGGGATTCCATAACCTCTTCAAGTAGGTGACCACTCTTGTTGTCAATTATTTTCTTATGACCAGGAAAAATTTTCATTGTCGCAGTTTCTGTCCACTAATTCTTAAGCTATTATCTCTCCTCACCTCAGAGAAAAGTCTGTCTCTCTCATGTCTGTAACCCCCATTCACTAGTGGAAGACTGAAACCAGCTGCTTCTTTTGCCAGCTCTTCTTTTCTCCAGGCTAAACACGCCCAACCCTTTCAGGGTTTCTTCATACTTCCCGTGCTTCAGTCCCCTAGTGATCTTTGTGGCCCTCCACTGAACTCACTCTCTCTTGTCATGAGGGGATCTAAACCTGGTGTAAATATTCAAGATGCAGCCTTAAAAGTGCTGAACAGAAAGGGAAGAAACTCAATTCTTGCATATAGCAACAAACCGATACTAAATGGCAACAGAAAACACACAGTATGTAGGGCACTGGTTACATCCAGTGCTCTGTCTTGATCTAGCCAGTGTTAAAGCATGAAAACACAGAATGTTGAACTTCACATGAGTCTGTGTTAAGGCTTATAAAATCATTTCTGTTCCCTAAAGGATCTAAACATGTCCATGAATGGTAGCTCTCGTATGTTTCTTCCTTGATCTTGTATGCGGGTTGTAAAAGGATGGACAATTGCAAAACAACCAAGGACCTGTGTGAAATTTTTTCTTTTGGTAACTGTGTATATAAGTGGACCATGAAAACAGGGGATAAAGCCCTATGTGCCCATTAATGGTGTATTTTGTTTATTTTAGTTGCAGTGAGTAAAATGAATCTTGATTTCTTTCCTAGACTCTATAAAGAGTGGCTACTTTGAGCGATACTTCAATATCAGTGGAAAAAATGTGATTTCAGTTTTATTTAAAAAAAGCTAATTTGGGATGCAAATACAGTTTCTGGTTCAGCATTATAAGTGATCCTATTTACACAGAGAAATGCTACAGATTTTTTGTTCTTAATGTTATTTAGATTGAAAGGTATTTCTAACGCATTATTTGTTCCATTGTTCTGCATCGTGGCAGGCTTGATGTAATTATTCCTAACTTTCCTTTAATAATAGCTTAGTAGAAATAGGAACGTTCCTAGAAAAACTAGCTGTACAATCTCCTGTAGCAGCTTGGTCCATTGCTTACTTTTCTCAAAGTATCTCTGACTTTAAGTAAGATATGTAATGACAGTGTGCTGAAAGAAAAATACTGTCAGAACCTAGGTCATTCCAAGGAAGTGGTCTTATTTTCTATTTTGAAGTCCTCTAACTTGTGCTGCCCCACCACTTATAATGATCTGCTCTTGATAATTTAATAATCAGTAATAATTAAGTAATTTGGTAGTAAGAGCATAAATAATGTTTTCACCAATTTACTAGTACAGGTCACTATCCCTGCCTTTAAGATCCATGTTTCAGCCATGTTCTTTGTAAGTGATGACTTGGGCCACACGTTTTCTTTTTATACATTTTTTGGAACTAAAGAACGCTTTTGCATTGTGAGACGATATGCCACTCAACTTCTCCAAGGTAAGCTGCAACTTGTTGCTTTTTTATCTAGACACATGGTGATCCTTAGTGATAGACTAGACTATTGAAAAATTAACTTTGCTTTCAGCTTGACTGTTGTTACTGTTGCTTGAAATCTTTTAACATGATTTTAACTTTATTTTCTTTCATTTCTATACCAGCAGTGCTTTTTGTTCATGTACCAAATGATCTGGAGCTTTCATTGGTCATTTCAAGGTTTTTTAACAAGATGGTAGGGGATACTGTTGAAAATTTTGCTATTTAGCAATGATGTTTTCTGAGATGCAGTTCAAGTTTTGGTGAACACTGAATAAAAGCATGCAGTAAGTGAGTAGTATTAGGGTTTTTTTGGGAGGGAAACCTTTGAAAGAGGAAAAAAAGATCCCAGCAGCAGTGGGAACATAAAGAATTTATGTCGTATGTCCTGTGTGTTGAGAATTTAAAAAGAAAGGTCAAAAATCTAGAATAAAGAACTTTTGCCATTTAACTTTTGTGAGGTTTCATCACTGTAAACAGATTGATTGGGCTTTTATGATACAATTAGTAAGTGTATGAAATAATTACTGCTTTGGTCGTCTTTGCAAATCTTTGCAAGAGGTGCAAGGCTTAGCGCTATAAATCTTTTAGTTTCTGTGTCAGATTCTACCACAATCACAGTGGCTTGAGATTTTGAGAAAAGATGAAGTATAGCATATGTCTTAAGAATTAGTCTGCTCTCTCTGTCATGGGACTCAGCCTTGGCAGGAAGATGCTATGGGATACATAAATCAGGAAAGTAACCTGTATGTCTCCTGATTTGGTATGCTAGAATACCACTGTCTCTGTGGTAATATGTTCTTTAATGCTTCATTGAACTTGTTCTAAGAGAAATGAAAATGCATGTGTTTGACACACTTGTGTAGTTGGTTGGTTGATCAAAATAGATTTTTCTTAGCATTTTTTTTCTCACTCGTCTTTTCATGGGCATCATTATCCATTACTTAAAATTCTTCTGAGAACAATGTCTGAAGCTTCTTTCCTAAACTTATTTGAATATGCCTGTATAATCTACATATAGCAGTGTCCTTTTGGACATGTGATAAAAAATTAATAGGACTTCAAATTTTTTAACACTTGGCTCCAGCTGCTGGATTTCTTCCTGTATTAAAATCACTTAAAATCTCTTTTCAATTCTGTTCAGAAGGCAAATTATCTATGAAGGGTAGATAAAGTAGAACTGGCAGATCTAGTATTTCTTGGAGATGTGTGTGTATTAAAATATACAGCTCTCTGAGGCAACATATAAAACATGCATAATGTATTATAATGAGATTCCAGAAAGTACCATTCACAAGGGCTGAAATGTTTGGAAGTGATACGAAGGAATGTGCAGTACAGGCCTGGCTTCAGATGGAAGCCTGACTTCTGTGAAATTAGTGTGGGAGTTATCTGTGTTGTCCAGGACAAAATATACCTGTTACTATTGACACTTTTTGTATTACAGTATGGGAACATTGTCCTTTTTTTTAATTTAAAAAAAAAAAAAAAGAAGTTGAGCCCTGTTGTACTAAATATCACAGATACACACTGTAAAATCACTGTAGTAGAGATAGTCCCTCTTTGTGTGTTTTTTCTTTCCGATACAATGTGATAGAAGGTAGGAGAGGGAAGAATATTTTTATTACCTATATTTTGGAGGGGAGAGGAAGGCTGAAAGATGTTTACATAATTTGTCTAGCATTAGGCAAATAGTCTGACAGGACAATGAATCATTTTTAAAATCTCTGTTTTCACAGTATAAGAGCAGTATAGTTCCATAATCTGCACACTTTAAAATTTTGAACAAGATAGAATGATGTTATAAGAGGAATAATTATTTAGCTCAGAATTGCACTATCCTTTTCAATAATCATTTATTTTCAAAATATTTTAAATTGTTACATGATGATAAGTAGTACCCTGTTATTGCCTCACAGTTACTATTATATTACTAGTAGTCTGTTAATTAATCCATTTTTTCTAATAGTCTGAATCTCTGAGCAACTTTTAAATAGTACTTAGGACAAGAAGTTACATGCTGTGAATGTAGAACTTCACATGCAAATTAAACAGATACCAGGATATAATTATGTCAGAGAGTCCAGCAGTAAGAGTTATGGCCCTGAATAAACCAGGAATTCAAGAATGCAAATGAGAGATTTGCTAAATGGGACACCTAAGGCAGCTGATGACAGGTAAATGAAGGGAGACGTGTTTGAAATATGACTTGTGTCTTGAGCGGGGATGGCCTTCAGCTTGTAGTCAGTGTCACTGTGTGGCTGGACTCTTAAGCCCCAAACGCCTCTGTGGGCTGACATGTTTGAGTCTTTCATTTAGGCACGCAATTAAAAACCACCTTCTTAGAAATATAAATTGGAAGGGTGACTGACCAAAGCAGAAAGCTCTCTGCCTTTTTTGTTATAGTGTAATGGTTAGATTACACACCTAGGAAATCCAGGAGATTCAAAGTCTATTGCAGCCACCAATCAAACAGTAGGTTTAAGCAGTTAATAGGTACAAACAAGAATTATAATCTCCCATTGATATCAGGAGAGAAAGTCAGCTGGCATGTTGCATACTCATGATGTAGTTCCAATTGATATGAACTGATACTCACCTGGAATAGGGTGGCAAAAGCTGTTGTTTTGGTTTTGTTGAAGTTTCCTAATTCTTAGATAGATAGATATTTTACTTGTCACAAAGAGGGAGAAGAGATGGTTCTAATTGGAAAACACGAGTGTGAGCCCACAATAATTGTTATCATGCCTCAGACACTGATCTATTACCACAGTGTATTTTGAGCTGAGCGTTATAGCTAATGTACGATCTAAATATTTTTAGAAGAGACTTTCGGTTTACTTTGACTTCATGTTACTTGTTGTTCTAAGTACTTTTTTATTAAATTGCATGGTAGTAACTGGGCTTAAAGTTTGTCAGATCATACATGGAGCTCACTCTTGCCCCCTGGATAATCATACTGCTGAGGTTTTTGAGTAACATTCAGAAATATCTCAATAGGCCGTCATGTTTCAGAGGAGAGGAAACAGTATGTGGAGCTTCATCTTCCATTGCCATTTATTTCATTTTAAATAGCATCTAAGAAACAAATAAAAGGAATTACAAAGGATTCTTCTTGGGCATGCAGCATCACGAGATATGCTAAAACACTTAGACGTGTAATTTGGAGACTCTGGGTAGATAGAGCTTTTATACATCTTATCTATATCTTATAGATGCCATTTATTAATATTAATAATAAAACTAAGAATAAATTTCTTATAAATTCTCTTCCTTGTTTATAATATAGTTGTGGAAAGTTGAAGGTGCAGGGTTTGAGTGCTGAATATTGTTTTTTGTCATTTCAGAAATTCTTTATCTTATCTCATGTATATGCATAGATTTACTGTTGTAGCAAATCTGGCTTTCAGGTCTGGTTTTTTTGGTTTTTTGTTTTTTTTTTTTTTTAAGTGGGCATGAAGGTATTTGTAGCATTATTAAGAAGAACATACATGTGAAATCTACAAAGATTCTGCCTATAAGAAGAAAACACATTACGTTTTGTCAACCTTGATACCTGTCCTTTAATACAAATTTGAGTTGAATAAGAAACTAGATACATAGTTTTATTTGAGTTTCTGAATTTCCCTGCCAGTGAAGCAGTAATCACCTTCATTGTAGATAAGTGGTAGTTGTACTGTTCAAGTTAACTAGGTTCTCAGTGGATACGTTGTGAGAGGCTCAAAACTGCTAGCATCAATTCATCAGACTTTTGGCACAATATTGCTGGCATTTTCTGTGAATACTGTTGAAGTCACCTTGTGATTTGAAATGCTACTTAACTTTTAAATGACAGCATATAATTAATATAAAAGAATACTATCTGCTGTCTTTATAATACAGCCATCGTATCAGTGTTATAACCAGTAGAAGAATCACTCATTTCATACCATGCTCATCATTCTCTCTTTTCCCCCTTTTTTGCCTATGTACTTGCTTGTGAGTTGCTGCTGTTGCAAAAATTAACCCTTATTTATTTGTTATTTTAAAAGATAACCACAAACTGTAATCAGATAAATAAGTAGAACAGCAATTACTGTGGGAGCTGAGTAACTGGCAGCACTTAAAGGAGGAAGACAAGTAAATATATCAAAACAAAAAAAATCTTTTTTTGTTGCATGTGCCTCAAGGTGTCTGTGGCCACAGTTCGCATTGACTGAAATGCCTTTTATCATTCTTAAACATAGTCCTACTGTAAGCAATCAATATCTGGTTTGGGGGCGCTTGTCTTTTTGACAAAAACTGTAAGATTGATTACCTGCATCAGTACTATTTTTAGAAATAATTCATCAAGGTTGTACAGACACCTTGATGTCAGTAATAATATTAACACATTTGAGCCTCCCCTCTAATCTCCATCACAGTTAATCTTGCTTTAGTCTTTTACAACTTGGGAAGAATTAACATATCGAGGCACATGAAGCAAGAACTGGGTATGTTGATATGTCCTCAAATTCATACAAACCATTTAGCATCTCTTAATAACAACCAGAAAGTCCCTGTGCAACACAGGCATGTTTTTTGCAGATCTAGCTGGGTAGAGCTATATAGTTTGCTGAAGTCTATTGTTGCATGAGGCAGCATTTTGCTGTAAAGCAGATGCTATTCCTAGTTGAAGGAAGTAGCAGAGTTCTCTTAATGGATATCCCTCCTGTTTCTTAGGATAGTTCTTGCTCCATGGTCTTCCTTCTTGTCCATTTGTTCCCAGAAGCTAAGAGAAAGGAAAACCCTGGGTTTTTCTGAAATGCTGTTGGAGGGCAGAGGGGACTACTTTTTACTGGATGGCATTAGGAAAGGATGATCTGGATCCTAGAAAAGGATGGAGATAACAAGGCTGCTTGGAGAACATGTTGGCACCAGTCTTACAAGGTCTAGGAGGGAATAAAAGTGGTTTTTTTCATTGAAATGGGGAAGAAGGAAAAGGTCTTAGGAAAGAGATTAATAGGATAGGCTGTGGAAGAGAAATACAGACTACTAAACCAATCATAATCTTCTGAAGTTTCTTATATTCCCTCTGAGTCTGATTGACTCTTATTTAATAGAAGCTCGTTGGAACTCCTTTGTGCCTCTGTGTCCTATCTTCCATCCACCATTATCACCTGAAATTCCATGACCGTCCAAGACTCCTCACACATGAAATATCACTAAGTGCCCTTACTTCACTCCCTATACTAACTGTTCATGTTCTCCAGTTGCCTTTGAATTTTGCATAATTGCTTAGGTTCCCTGAGCCCTTTTTACACAACTGATAGCCCGTTTATTTTGAAGGGAACATTCTGTCATTCATTTTCAACCTCTACTTCTTATGGATCTTAGAAGAAATAAATAGAACTTGCTACAATTAAAACTAACCAAATCATGTGGGCTTTTTTGCTTCCACTGAAAGAATTTTTTATAGACTCTTAATGACTCAAGACTCACAAAATTTGTTGAGTAATAGGAGCAAAAGTATAGTATCGTTTCTGAAAACCTGTCTGGTAAAGATGTATCTGTTCTCTTCTGACCATGAAAAAGAAATTTTAGCTTCCTTTTTATAATTATAGAGATTGGAAGGCTCACCAAAACCTTCACCAGAGTGTAAATCAGTGCATTAGTAATTTGCCATTCATACAATGGTATTTTATTTCAGATTTTATTTCTGAAGTGGTGGAACTCTAATTTCAGCTTTGTGAAGAGTAAGAAATTGATACACAGTTGCATTCACTAGATGATCGGTAGGACCCCACTTTCTTTCCACCTCCAGTGATCTCATCCCCATCACTAACACAACAACAAAAATAACCAAAAAGCTCAAATGGCATAGGCCTTCTTTACCAGACAGATGCAGAGTTGCAGGTAATGACCTATTCATTTTTTTCAGATGAAAGGAAATATTTACATAACAATGTACAGTTTTACTTAGATTTCAGTTGAGAGTTGAGGGTTTGCATTAATTTCAGTGTCGTTAGACCAAATGTCTAAAGGATGAAAAGTGTCTACTATTTTTTGACTTTCAGAATGAACAGCTGAAGTATAAGGGAAGAAACAGGTATAGCTTGGATGAAGATAAAATACTTAAAGGCTTACTAAATTATAACAGTATCTTTTCTCTTTATAGTGTAGAGATTAACACCTCACAATAAGCATAACAAGAGTATCATTAATTCCCCTGTGAAAAGTCAGTCTAAGATAAAAAGACAGCTTTCAATGAGGAAAGCACATTGGGTGCAAATCAGGGTAGAAGCATACTGCTATATCACAGTGCAGCTGACCATTCTGTACCTTCTTCAGAACAAAAATAAAATCCATATTCTTGTTTAGAGATTTTTTTTCTGAACCATGAAAATTATTGTAAATGAGTATGAAGATGACAACAAAGAAATTGAATGTTCTCAAGTGGTAGTTTGGAGGCAATTTAAGCTGTTCTTTTAAGAAGAAAAGAATGTCAGAATTCTCACTGTATGTTTATACAAGCATTCTAGACAACTTTTATTTGTTCTTATTTTAGAATTGTGTTTCTGAAGTTTATTTATGTCTTATACTGGTTGCTGATGCTAGGAAGACCAATTCGTAAGAGTAAGTTCTTGTGGCTTGGGAAGCTTTGGTGCAGCTGTTTTCATGGTTGATCATGGTGGATTCTTAAACTCCTTTTTGGAATAGTGTTAAACTGCTGTATGTTGGGGTTTTTTTATTTGGCCTGGATTAATTTTGTGTGTATTGGGACCAGATGGGATGATTTCATAGGGGATGGACTGATGACTTTTATCCTTCTGTGATATTTTAAAATTATATTTTAAAAAGTGTTCACCAGCAAAAGTTCTTATACTTACCCTTTTGTAGAGAAAGGAAAGGAATTCAAACTACTGTTTTATCCGCAACTTAA
Organism: Harpia harpyja; assembly: GCF_026419915.1. Lineage (NCBI taxonomy): Eukaryota > Metazoa > Chordata > Aves > Accipitriformes > Accipitridae > Harpia > Harpia harpyja. The sequence goes on along the minus strand of NC_068957.1, from coordinate 20,227,688 downwards.
AGTATTTCTTTGGCTTTATAGATGTTCTGTATTATTGGTAGTTCTCTGTAGAACTCCCTTTCAACTTCAAAACTGTGGAAGTTACAGAGATTATGATTTAATTATAAGCTGTGAGACAACATGTATTATTTTGAGAGGAAACTGCATGGCAATGTAAAGGCAGCAATGATAATTACATGGTAATTTTTGTTATAAATCTGGTATGTTCATATGATGACATATCTGTTCAATATAAGACAGAACAGATGTGTCTGATAAACTGGAAGTGCATTACATTAAATTGAAATAACATAGGGGAGAGCTAGGCTAAGTTCTTGTAATAGCCCTCTAGGTTCCCAGATGATTCAGGCCTTGAGGCTTTGAAGTTCCTGTAAGAATTAAATTGTCAGGGTAAGAGACCCTATAATTTAGTAAGAGTTGTGAAGGAAGAGGATGTTCACTTCAGTGGTCCTCTTCAGGGAGGACTGCAGATCCATGTGCTGGGGTGGTGGTAAGTGTGTTGCTGCCACCTGGGGCAGATCTTATGCTGGAGGAAAGAAGCTAAACTCTGCGTGGGTGAGAGAATTAGTAACTGAGGAGAATACTCCCCCATACACTGCAGATAAGCCATTTTTCTGTTTCTTACGCTCCGGTGTCAAAATCTTATGAGGGCAAACCACTGCGAATGCTGTGTTTTTATTTTTGATTTCTGCAGCAAGCAGCAATGAAAATTCTGACAGCTTAATCAGCCAGTATTATGTAAATGTGTGGAAAATTACAGTAGTTGATGTTTGAAGAGGGTTGTCAGCAGTGAAAGTGTTTATAATGTTTGATAAAGTTATGGCTTTTTTTGCAAACAAGTAAAAATAAAGCATGTATCACCACAATTTTCCATACATTTATGTTTTGGATTCCCAGTGAAATTCAAATTCAACTGAATCGGTTTTGTCTAATCAGTGCAACTAGATGGCCAGTGTTTAGTGCTAGTGTAATATGTTTTGTATTGATTTTGTTCAGTCTTTTCAATTGTTGTTACAACAATGAAGAAAATGAAGGAGAAAAAAAATCTGGCAAAAGGCAGAGATGATCATCACCACCCAAGTATCTTTAATACAATGATTACTCTAAGACGTGAAATGCTGTCAGCATTGTCAGCTTGGTGCAGAAAATGGACAACAGAAACTTGTGTTGGCAGTTTGGATTACTGCTGGTTTGAGGCACCACAGAAGCAGGCATCATCTGATAGACTAGGCAGCAAAAAACATTGGTGCAATTCTGAGTATGAGAAAAGCGCTAGTTATTGTGTCACTGCTCATTGCGAAATTTCTTCATCATATATTGATATTGGCAGGATCTTAGGAGATGCCGTGATCTGTCAAGTCAGGTAGAGATGCAGATTTTGTACTGATGTTCTATCCTGTCTTGTTCTTCATGTTGATTTCACAGCATGGCTGAGAATGTAATAATTCAAGCTTGTGCAGCAGCTTCATCTTGATGAGGGGTTTATTATGCTGAGATTCACTTGTACAGGTGTTTGATTTGAGAGAAGCAGAAGCATATGGGAAAGGTGGGGATAATTCCTTAGGAAGTGCATTAGCTTTGGGGGTCCAATTTGTGCTCAAGGGATAGTGCATTCACAGGGAAGCAAGCAGAAAATATGGACCTACTTATCTGCCTCTAGAGAGGGATGTATAGTTACGACGACTTCACTGTGTTGTGGTTTTAGTCATTCTTTTTTTGACATGTAACAGCTAAATGTCCCTGAAATATCAGAACAAGTGAGCTTTAAGTGAGATTTACAAATAGCCTTTCCAGTCAAAGAAGAACCATTGTGGGTTTAAATATTATGAATGAAATGCATTAGAATAAGCTATAGTTACCTAAGGCCTATAGAATTCAATGCAAAACCTAGAAAGTAAGCAGCAGTGAATGGAAAATAGTTGCAGTATATCCATTGCTGGGCATCTCTTTGTGTTGATGAGTATATCAGAATTGTTGCTGATTTCACTGTGAAAAGTAAAAGAATATTAAGGTTTTCATACTGAAATACATTTGTATTGCACTTTGGAACATATGCTAGTACACACAAAAAAATAGGCTGACAGTATAACAGGGATCCAGTACTGTGGTTCAGAACTGTTAAACATAGTTTCATTATTTCAATAGTTCTCCACCCTGTTGATTACAATTCTTTCTTGGCAGCTCTGAAAAAATACTAGTTCATGGATTCTTTACTTGAATTTCAGCCTAGAAGAAGTCTATATGGTGTAATTCAATGAACTTCGATTTTTCTTTGCTCTAAAATTGGAAGCTGAAGAGTAGTCATATACAGAGTTGTATGTCACAGTGTCTAAAATCTGCCTTACTTGCAGGTAGATTTTTCTTTTTGGTGTTGTAGGGTGCCTGCATTGTTTTGAAATAGAAGATACTTTTTTTGGTAACGAGCATAAAAGCAACTATTTCATGTAGTGTACTGCTTTGGACAGCCTTTTTTGGTACTATACAATTGCTTTAGCTAACTAACAGCTCTGTTAGTTTTGCAGTATTGACATATATCAACAAAAATAGATGCAGACAGTCAATTATCTGAATTATGTTCAGAAAGATTCTCATCTCTGTTTTACGAAAGAAGAAACTTTAATGGCGGAGAACCATTGCTATGACAATTACTACTAAGCAGACCTGCTGAGAGGAAGGGGCTGTTCAAGTAGGGGTTTGGGGTTTTTTGTTTGTTTGTTTGGGGTTTGTTTGGTTTCTTACATTGCTGTCAAAATTCCTATGTATTAGAACATCAGATTACGTTAAGGGGAAAAAAGTGCACTCAGTTCAGCATATACATTTGAATTTAGTCCTGCAAAAAACTGTACAAAATTTAGAAAATTATGCTGCTGCTTGGGAGAAGAAAAATTCTGGGAAGAGAGCTTACAAGGCTTTTCTGTGGTTTCTATTTAAATTTTCAATTATGCCCTTTTTGAAAATCAGTACATTGTATAGCAAACACTGCACAGTGTATGGAAATATATTTTTCTGCTTTCTGGAGTAACCAATGTGTATTCACTACCATGGCATGGCTAAGCATTTACTGCTGTCTATTTATATAGAGGCTTAGGATTGATCAAATCAGGTAGACTACCTGTCCCTGTTTAGGAATAAGGGAAATGTATATACTTTATGGATTTTGCTTTGCCAGACTACTTACAGACATTTGTAATGTAGTTTTCATGTTAAGAACACATTCTATTTCCCCCACTCTTATATAGTTGATAATTGTAATAAATCATAAAACAATTTTGCATTTAAAAGTTTTCTGACCTTACAAGCTTTTTTTAAGGTGTCTACATGCTTGATTTACTGTAAGATAATGGGATTTACTCTTATATATCACCGAGATGCTTAAGTATGTTCATAATAAAAGTAATTGCATATTTTCAGTCTTTTGAGTTTGGTGTCTGGAAGTTAACATGGCTATATGTGTTTGGGAGAAAAAATGAAAAACTTTGAACACAGTGATATCAAATGCTTGGTCTAAATTTTGAAGTATAAAAACTGAAGGGTGTGCTTTCTGTATTAATGATAAAATATATTCTAAGATAAGTGGGTTTCAGATGTATCTTAAATAAAATGAGTCTAGCACTCATAAACTGCCTTATAATGCCAACTTTTATAATAACATTCATTTTCATGACTTGAAATCCTTGATTTTTTCATCAGAATGTTCTGGTCTCCGTTCACTTTTCTTGTGCATGTGTGAATGCATGTTATGTTTTTAGCTTATGGAATGGAAGGAAAAAAAGCTGTGTTTCTTGGGGTGGAAGTGGCAAGAGCTGCAATAATATTCTAAGTAAGAGTTCCTCTTTATCTAATTTTCTTTTTTATTAAAATGAGAAAATAACTGCTATGTGAATATGCATGTCTCCTGCTACTGCACAACTGTAATCAAAATTCAATAGACAAAGATTTTTTCATGAACTGTACATGCATAAGAAACTTCTGTCAGAGAGATCAATTAAGTCATAATTGATGGTAGCATATCTTTAAATAGGAAGTGTCTTTATTTAAAAAAAAAAACCACCACAACAAACCCTTTCATTTGCATAAGAATATGACCTACAGCTCTAATACATCTTTAAGATAATTATGTGAGGGGAAAAGAAAGAATCCTTATAAAATTAAGGGTTTATTTACCTTATTCTTGGGATGAAAAGTATTCTAAAACGTATGTTTCTTATATGCAGTTTGCATGAATATGAAGTGCTTTCAATTATTAAAAGTGATTCCTGGCTCCACAGTTATGTACTTCTGCTCAAACTGACTGTCAAATATTTGACATCCAGATTATTCTCCCTGTTTGAGTGCAACTGCAGAGGTTGTTATGGAAAAATACAAGCATTCAGAAATTCAGGCTTTTCATTGGAATTTCATATTAACATTTTAAAGTAGTATTGTTAATGTTATCAAAGCACACATTAAAGAAAAATAAAGGTAAACTAACATAGCTTCTTCTGGTGACCAGCATCCTTGTTTGAAGATGCTGAAAATTGTTTTTCCAGATCATGTCAAAGGACAAAGTTGTAAAGCTCTCAGATGTTCTTCAGCTTATTCCAAAATAGAGTCGATTGCTGTTCTGGCTTCTTTCCTGATTTTTATAATCTTCATGATAATCACCTACTAAAGAGCAAGCTGAATCAGCATTTTGATTAAGGAGATTGTTCTAATAATAAATGAATAGCCTTTTTTATATTGAGCAAAATAGCAACCAAAGAACTCTTAAAGCTTTTGTTTGTATGAGCGTTATCTTTTCAGACAAATACCGGATTTCACAAATTTCCTTCATTTGACTGCAGGATGAGGATAACTGCATTCCATGGCAGCTGTGTTATTTAATATTGCCCTTAAGAAAGCTGGAAGTCACTGAAAAAACTTCTGCAATGGGGAGAATAGTGTAGGCTTATAAAATGAAGACTGTTTATTTAAAAAACAAACAAACAAAACCAAAACCAACAAAAAACCCCCAACAAAATCTGACTGAAATGAATAGAGATGCACACTAGGACACAAACTGGAAGTATTGTATGTGTTGCCCTCTTTCTCTGTTATTCTTAGTTGATCACCTCTTGGTATTTAAAAAATATCTTAACAGAGTAAAGCAGGCTTTAACAAAACTATTGGCAATAATATCAAGGATTTAGAGGCATGCTATTAATGATCATCTGCACTCATTCTCTCATTATCAAGAACCTTTAACAAGTTGTCTACAGTCCAGAGCTAAGATATTTTTCCTTCTATCCTTTTTTTGTTTTACAGTTTCTTGTGCTTCCAAATTTGACGTGTCAGTCGTTTGCAAAAAATGTCTATGCCCTTCTGCCAACTCTGTAGCTTAGCACAGATGACTTGATATTAGATAGGGAGGCCTCTGCTTATGTCCTTAAGATAGAATACCATTCTTGAAACTTTAGGCCAAGCAGTTTTGGCTGACTTAAAGATGCTTCTCTTCGCCAATTCCACCAAGTGTTCCTCTGTTATCTCAGTCTTCGCAGTCCCTGTATGAGAGGGACTGCATAGCATGGCTTTTCTGCCAAACCTAGCTGCTGCTGCTTTGGGATGGGAAGCTGAGACCGTGAGGTGTCACCCTAGCGTGGCCTATCCTAATTCTTTTTCCCTTGGGAAATAGTAAAGGCTGTTTTGTTATCCTAACTTAACAACAATCAATGAAATTAAAATGAACTGTCACCTAAAAGAAATGCAAATGTAATCTGCTTTAGTCAGTTCCCTGCCCTTGCTCATCAACAGATACCCATGAAGAGTTCTCTGCCATACAAGATTGCCTTCTGTTTATCTCTGTTTATCTCTTTATTTCATCTCCTGGGAGTAGTGATGCCTTCTGATTCTTTACAGACCCTACCAGACTTATCTCAGTAATTTAAGATGGTACTCATGACATTCACCCCCAAAAAATGCATTAAATATTTCTGGCAGTCAGAGCAATGAGATGTTGAGTAAAAAATCTCAACAAACTACTCCTCAGAAAAATAGACTCTAAAGATGGAATATAGAGATAATCTTATTTCAGCTTATTAATTATGCCTTGTAAGCAATGAATCAAATCACTTTGCTGTGTAATACAATTACTGCTGTAATTTGTAGTCATTACAGTTTGTGCTGAGGTGTAATTGTATAATTCATTTTATGCAGGTTATTGACAGAGAAGGTCTTAACAACTATAGCATGGAGACTTACTTTGGGTTTACTACAGTTTAATTTGCTGATGATTAGCACAATAGACCTAATAGCTTGTTGTGTCTACCTGTCATAGAGTCATTTATGTTTAGATCATGCACAAAAAAGAAAGATAAAAAAGAAAGAGATTAAAGGTAGAAGCATTATTACCTGGTGCATTGTTCCCCTTATAGTCCATTAGGTTCTGTTGTGTCAGTGCATTTTGTCTTGTGTGCAGACTTAATTCCCTGGTCAGCAGTAATTTTATAACAGGTTGTTTGAAGACAGTAGGTGGCTTTTCTACATGCACTGAATTATTTCAATTAACAATTTAACATTTTGGCGTAGTCTTCGGCTTCTGGTTAATGTTTATTAAATCATTTGTGATTTGATAGAAATAGATTTTCAAGTGTCAACTTTCACATCTAAAATTGAGCATAATAACTGCTGTTACAAGTCAAGGAGCTGTTGTTGCAGGGAAGGAAGGCACTCTTATCTTGTCCTCTGTGCTTTCTTTGTTACTTTCCTGCTAGCTGACATCTTCCATATAATAAAATATAGCAAATAAGTCATAATCCAATTGTGGGGTTTTGGTTTTTTTTTTCCCTGATTCTGCCAAATTCATATCCTGAGTGTTATTCATGGTGGGTTTGGGGAGGGGGGGGGGGGTAGGGTATTTTTTGCCTTTGGTGTTCCTCTATACTATTTTGAGAATGATTAGTTTTATACTTATGCAAGCTCCTTCACAAATAACGGTGATATTTTTCCTTACCTAGTGTCTCTTATTTTAAATTAAGGAGAGGGATAAAGTTAAAAAAAAACCAAACAAAACAACAAAAGATGATTGCCTTTTTGAATGCAGTCAGTGTTCTACATATTACAACATACAGGCTATATAGACATCACTTAAGAAGATTTACGTGGGTGATTTCAATAAAATTGTTCCTGTTGAAAAAAAAGTGAGAGGATGATTCTGAAAATCTGTCATGTGCTGTGGAACTGATATCTTGGCAGGTTTTGGCACTTAGATTATTCAGTTCTCAGTGGTAAACATACATCACTTGGTTCAGATAAGTTTATTTATATAATATTCCTATAAATTGTATTTGAAAGATACCTTTTTGCTGAAGTCTTACCTGAGTGTTGGGTGCTTTGGATTTCTTATGTAATCTGACAGTTTATAATTTTAAAATGTTTTACGAGTGTAAAAAATTACTTCCAGAAGCTTGTAAGTAGGCTTGGACTAAGTTTTGTTTTCAGCCAAATTAAGATTTTGAAGTTTGAGAAATCCCTGAGTTATTCAGATGTTACTGAAATTTGGCATCATGGCAAAACAACTCCCTTTATATTTAGCCTTGATTTATTTTAAAAAAAGTCAGATACATATACCTGGCCTCCCACATAGCATAAAATTAAATTAGTTTTAAATGTTAGAAGAGCAAGAAAATAAGTTATTGTAATGAGTTGTGTGCATGTTATTATTTGCTTACATCTGTAATGTAAATAAAATGTAACTTATATACACTGCATGAAGCTGCAATATATTCATAAATTCAAAGTGTTCAGTGATAATGATATTGTGAATTTATCTCTTCTTGATTAAAACCTTGGAATTCCCTTTCCTAACATTCCTCACAAGAAGCTGTCTAACAAGCTTGAAAAAGAGCGCTTACCATTATGGAAAATCAATGGAGTAGGAAAACGGAGAAAATTTTTACCAGAAACTAACTACAAGAATGGGTTAAGAATCATAAACCTTAGAAAAGGAAGATCTGATACCAATGCGCTGATATGTGATGAGTATATGATGGAAGTTGCCATTGTTGCATAATTAAAAGAGGGATTGCTTATCACCTCAAGGACGTTATGCAAACAGAATTTGTTGGCTGAGAGCAGATGTAACAGCCAGCAGTTGCAAAAGAGACTGCACAGACTTTTTGGTTACCAGCAAGTGAGCAGAGCTGAGTCCGTGGCCATCAGCATTCTGTATTGAAAAAAATTCTATGCACAGTCCACTCCGTTGTAGTATCAAAGTATTCTTTGTCCGTCCTGTCAGAGCAGTGCAGAGATGATGCTATTGGGAAAAGTACTGAAAGAGGTGGGGGTTTGGGGAAAACTGTGATGGCAAAATCACAGTAAATCACTGGCATGCAAGGGAGGACCATTTGCTTTTGCCATCAGCAGTGTTTGTCAAGTTGTTGCCTCCCTTCTGAAACCAAATCCTGTTGTTAACACACAGACAGATGAACATGGACAGTGATTTCAGTTAGTACATCTGTCATTTTCTAGTTCAAGTAGTTGCTGTAACCTTGCTGTTACTTATCATGAGGATGAGATTGCAGTGTGAAGTAGGGTTTACATATGATGACACAGCAGATGATTTGCCAGAAGGCCAGATAGATTGATCTTCTGTAGAGGTTCCTCAAAAACTTCATTTCGTCTTTGTTCTGTTTCCAGTGGTTGCTCACAGGGAGCAAAGCAGTGGATGAATATCTTCCAGAGGAAATTGTGCAAGTAAAAAAGGTTATCAGCTGCAGCTGCTTTTCACTGCCCTCTTTTTGGAGATTATACTGTCATGCACCAGCAATGTGCTGATTAAGCAGTTCATGCAAATACTCTCTCATGTATCTTGGACAGAATCAGACAGAACAGTTTAAATAGTCACTTTTTGCCTAAGTAAATTAGTGAGCTTTGAATTGAAACACACTAATGTAGATCAATGGGGATAGTAACCTCCTTTTACTGATGTAGTTGAAGCCTTAATATAGTCAATGGCCAATCCTTACAACATCCACTTTGCCCAGCTCAGGATCCCAAAGTGAAATACACTCTCCTTGCTTCTGTGAGTGGCTGCAGCATATGTGATTGTGCTCATTTGAAATCAAATATTCAGTTCACTTGAAATTGCCAGGATAAATGAATTATATCAGCCACATGCAGAGTTTTATCGTGCATTCTTTTCTGATATATTCTCATAACAATTTGAAAGGATACTTTCCTCATTTGGTGTGATGCATTAAAATATGTTACATCTCAGGAATTCTAGTTCTCTTGTTGCCAATATGACCTTCATGTAAATTCAAATAAATCTTGCTATGTATAGCATAGATTAGTCCTTAAAGGATATATAACTTCTCATGTATCCAAAAGAAAAAACTGGTAGCTCAGTTTTGCCTGAAGAATAGCTACCTCGTGGGAGCTACATACCATTTACATAAAATCCTAATGCTTTACCTTTATTAGGTAATAAATCACATAAGGTTGACCACCTTAAGCCTGGAAGAACATTCCCAATTGAGTGCTCTAACAAGAAATGTTAAAGAAAGAAAATAAAGAAAAAGCAAACGGGGGTGCAAGATTTTATCAAGATGCTGCTCCAGGATGTAAGGATCTCTAGACAGTATTTGTTGTGGCTTTATGATTGCCATTTTGGTGATACTTGAGTGCCTTACTGACTGTAATGTAGGTGTTATTATTGTACTATTTCACTTTGCAAATAGAAGTGAAATATGTAAAGTAACTTGAGCAAGGTTGTTGCAGTTGTGTAAGCTGTTGAACCTGTCTTCCAATTGCTGGCTACCGTCCTTTTCCTTCCACTATGCTTTCTCCTGATAACTAGAACCTATTTTAATGAGTAAGGCTCTTTCTGTCCCCTTCTCTCTCTGCCCCTACCTGTCAGGATATTGTAGAGAGATCCAATGCATCTCCTAGAACCCTTGAACCTTGGCTTACCTGAGCTGTTTGGTTATATTGGAATATTGAAAGACTAAGTTCAGATTGCCTCACAGATTAAAATATTTAGAATTTGAATGTAATTAACATTCAATATTTTTAAGTACTTCATGTGTTATTTTATGACTGTATCTTTCTTTCTGAGTATGGCTTTTCATAAACAATGAGTATTAATTGTAAGCTGGAAGGGGGGGGGGGATTCTGGTAAGTGAATGGGCTGTGCTTGTAAGCTACTGTGAATACAGTTCTTCGTAATAAACATAAATTGAGATTATTCATGCCCAGGAAGGGGAAGGGAAGCAGAAAGAAAGCTTTTTGTATTTGACCCAAGCAACAGTATCTAGGAAATTTGTATTCATGATTATGAAAAATAACATTTTCTTATTAAGCTGATACTATATGGAAACTATACTTATTTTTCCACACTTCCTGTCATTATTGCAAATTTCTTATAATTGACCATTCTAAATTACTATGTTGTCATGCATAGTAATAATTTCCAAATACTATTTCCTGAGAGTTACGTACAATGTCTTGCACCTTATTTAAGAAAAAAAAAGTATAAGCAATTACATTTCTTATAGTTTGCATGCCACCTCTTTTTTTAAGCTACTTGTGTTCAGAAAAAAAATCTTTTAAAAAGTTGTCATAAGGATCTGCAACAAAATAAAGTTATTCTATTTTTTTCCTTGATACAAACTTTATCCTCAGAATGCAGAATCCAAACTGTAGTGCCTCAGAAATTCTTTGGAAAAAAAATAATGGCAAATGTTGCTATGGTTACAGAGCCATTCCCATTTGCTTTTCTTTTCTGCCTTAGTTATTAAAGTGGAAAGAGGGATTTTTATTCCAACGAATTGTATCATGCTTTGCAGGTGAGATTCATCTCCCCCTAAATACTTCTCAAACAGTTTTTTAAACTAGAGTATTTGGGGCTTTGGTCTTTTCTGAAGTTGTTTATTCCTGTGTTCTTAATAAAGTTGATTAAAAACAAATGTAATCTTAAAAACCTGTAGTGAAATTGTGAGTTTCACTCACAATTCAACTTGGATGAATGATAGATTCAATCTCCATCCTTCCTCAGTCTAATACCCCTCAGGTATAAAATACTCAGGTTGCCCTGAGTTACCTTAGTTTATTGAGTTACCTTAGTCTCAGGAGTGACTGGCACTGATTTTTTTTTTTAATTTCTTTTTTTTGAAGATTAAAGCACAGGATATTCTTAAGTGCATGTGGAACAGATAAAGTAGTGCTCTAGGATGCCCAGTTTTACCCTGTAACATTGCTGGTTTTTTCTTTGTAGTTTTGTGAGCAACTTCCAGTTTCTTCTCTTTCTACTAACACAAACCTCTGTGAACCCAGAAAAAAGCCTGTGATACTTTGCTTCTCAATGATACTTTCGTAGGCTAACAAGTAATTTCTAGTATGGCTGAATTTAAATGTTTGTGAAAACTCTTCTGATTTTCTTATCAACAAAGCATCATCATCATCAGCTCTTCCTGAGGATGAAAATACACTTCGAAGCAGCCGCTGCCAGGGTAGAGCAACTGCAATGTTCTCCTGAGGACAATAAACAACCTCTTTTAAGGTAGCAATGATATGGCATAAATGTACTCTCTAAGGACAGAGTAACTGATGCATTTCCCTGGGGGTCATTATGATTCTGCTGCAGAAAGCTTACTGTGAGAAGATAATGCAAATAAAGGCTGCTTGTCATGGAAACATGCAAGAGATTGTGTAGGGTGTTGGGTTCTTGTTTTTCTTTTTTCCCCAAAAACCTCATTTGGGAATGAGAATAGGCTTCCGTTTTACAAAAGCTGAAGACCTAGACAACTTTACGCAGCCCCATTAGGAAGAGATTTTTTGCTGGCTGTCTTGATAGTGTATACATTTTAGGTGGGGATGTCAGCATGGCTATCATTAAGGTTTTCTGATACTTTTTTTAGTAACATGTAGTTCTCACTAGCTCATAACTTTGCCAAGCAGCTAGGTGAATTTTTCCATTCTGAATGGCTTTTCTAGGTTTTTATACACACACACAGAGATATATATTCCCTTTAATGTTTTATTTTATTATTTCAGCAGAAGTAGTTGCAGATGGCTCTGAGAGTTAACCTAAGGAAGTAGCAGAGTGCTGTTTTGTTGGGGTTTTTTAGTTTGGATTTTATTTTCCCTTCATTCTCTTGAGCCTTTTCTTTTTGGAAAACTTTGGTGCAGAAACTTAATTTGATGGCCTTTAGCACTACTATGCCTTTGGTGACCCTATGAAAACCTATCCACATTTTCTAAATCACAAGACTAAGAATTTCAGTTAATTCTTGGAAGGTACATTGTTATTTTAGGCAAGTCCTTCACAACTTTTTTTTGCCCGAGCAGACTGGATATTGTCTGTTCTCACACAGCATCTACATGTCCAGACTCTTAATGAACTATCTCTTCAGACTAACTGAGCATGCACCAACTGCCACAGCTTTGGAAAGTGAAAGGGCTGGAAATACGCCATCCTGGAGTGGAACAGCTGCTTCGTGATGCTTAGAGCTCGAAGGAGGGGTGCAGAGAAAGGGCTCTTGGTTAGAACTGGGAGCTTGTGTTCTTGGTAATCCCCTGCTGACACGGTGGAAAAAAATAACGGATTGAAATGAACATGGTAATAGGGCAGGATCTGTGTGTAAGGGACATAAGCCTAAAAAAGCAACAGCTAGCGTGACCTTGGTCTGGGAACATTAGTTTTAGAGCTGAACAGCAGAAAAGGACATGAAGCAGTGCCTGATGGAGATATAAAGCTTGCTTAGATTGCTTAGATTTCATGGCATTTGCTGACACAACGGAAGTGGTGAGATAAGGCGAACTTTTGTGATGCGTAGACATAGCTTGAGACTTTTCAGCACCATAGGAAAAAAAAATAACATTTTTTTTTTGCACTGGTAGTTGACTGGGCTCTTGAGAAATGGGGTGGAATGCAGGATAGTAACTGCAGAAATTTTAGAAATGGAAGTTAAAGGTTGAGAATTCAAGAGAAAACTGCAGATATGAAGGTGAGTAAAAAGGGCTGAGAGGAGTCTGAAGTTTCAGGAGGGGGAAGCGGGGGACCCAGGAGACTTTCAGACTGCAGTTGACAGAATAAAGATTAGGAAGGGCAGAACAAAGATCAGGAAAGAACACAGTAAAAAGAATCAAGTTTTGGAAATAGGAAAAATAATTTATCCACATTATCTTCTGGAGCCTGGATTTAGAGCTGGACAATAGTAGACAAATTAGCTGCTAAAAGCATCAGACTGCCAACGTTGCCCGTGCCAGAGAGATGGTAACCTGCTTTACTATTTTGCTGCTGCTGCTACAGAAGGAGTTGGATTATTATCATCCAATGTCTAGCTGTGTTTCTTCAGTGAGAGTCAAACTATAAGTTCCTTAAACCTGTTCAAATTTTATAAAGTAACCAGAGACGGGTTAATGTACAATAGAGTACAGATGATATTCACTGCCTAGGGTTTACACTGACTGAACACTCAAAAGCACAGGAATGGACATTGCAGCCTTGATTAAACAACTGCAGACTGAAATACTTTATTGAAAAACCCTTATGATATGCTTTTCAAAAAAAACCAGTTTTCCACTTTTGTCCAAACATATTATGGAGGATGCTTTAAGCAATAAATGTTTCTGATTCTTACCACTGTACCAGGTGATCCTCTGCCAAAGAATTTGGACTCTGTGCAATATCATAAGCTAAGATTCATATTTTAAAGATTCTAAGTAACTCAGGCGCTTAAATCTTCTTTTAAAGAAACAGTAAATTATGCAAGTTTAATTTTTGTATTTCCGTGAAATTTATCTTCAAATATTTGATTGAAGTTTTGAGAGGTCTCTCTTGATTTCATGAGAAGTGAAACATTTAATTAAAATTGACTTAAAATCTAAAGAAATACATGGAGAGTTGTTTCAGATAACTTAAACATGGAATAGAGAAAAAATTTATATATTTGCATATTTTATTATTGGATATAAAAAGCAATTTTTCAAATAAATGCTAGTTCTTCTGAGTCTTCTGCCCATTAATCTGTAAAAAGATCAGAGTATGCAATTTCCAGAATGCTCTTTCTAAGCTGCACTGAAAATATTTTAGTTCTGCCTGTCCAATGTAAGTTACTAGAGAATGTTCTGTGTTTTAATTGGTCTCTACTGGTTTCATGCTCAAAGGACAGTTTCTTTAAGATAGCTAGCAAAACTCTTCTAAGAGAAATAGCATAGCAATCAATATCTAAGAGGGGTTTATTAAAGGAAAATGTTATCATCTTCTTTGTCTAGCTCAGTTTGAGGTTTCATACATTTTTCAATGTTAGTCACTGAAATAATTTTTTAAATTATTAACAGTGCTCTGTCTATAGTTTTATTTCCTTTGTTGTTTTCTATAACTGACTTCAATATAGGATAAAAGTAACTGAGTGACTGAAATTTAGATTGAAATCCTTTGCCATTTCTAAATATAGAGTTCCCACCTACCCCAAAGCCTGAATTTCTCAGAATTTTAAGAGTAGTACCTGTGCCATTATTACTGTGCACAGGACACATCTGCAGAGTGTTAAAGAAGATCTTAATGCCTTAAAATATCTTCCATTTAAGACTTCACAGCTGATGATAGATGTGTCCTACTAAGAACATACTACCACTGTCCAAATATGCAAGATTATTAAGTATAAATAATTTTCCAGTGATTCTCTATCTCAGGTTTTGTTGTTTGTATCTGCAGATATCTAAAAATTGTCATGAGTTAGTGCGTATTCCCTGACATTGAAAGCTTTACGTGTATGAATTTTGAGATGTCCACGCCCTAAAAACAAAGGGTGATTACTGATGATTATTAATTCTTACTAAGAACAAAGGGTGATTATTGATTCTTACTAAAAAAAAAAAAATGGTGATTTTTGATTGATTCTTTATGTAGTGAATTCAGCCCACTATATAAAGTTAGAGCCTACTGTTTGAGAAGTTTTTAACAAGTGGAAATAAAGGTGTAGTGGGGGGCAAGGGAGTCTGCAGAACTTCAAATTTAGTTGGCAGCTGGAAACTCATTAAAACTGTACATGCTTGAGGAGATAGTATATATATTCTGTACTGCTATTGAGACAATTCTCACAGAAATATTCCTGTTTCATCTGTCTGATAAATGGTGATCTTGGAAAAGAATGTGGTTCTTCTCTGTGCAGCTGTGCAATTCACTGCTTCATGCTTCCTTTCTCTGTATGCTATAAAGATGAAGTCTATTGCCTTAGACATTTACAAATCAAATCTTTTCATATGTCACTAACTGCTTTTAGAGAAAAGCACAGATGTAAAATCCCTGTTTGTCTCTGAAGAGTGGCTAGCAAATAGGCTACTGACAGAAAGGCTCACCACTGTTTAATCAGAATCTATACTCAAGAGCATTAGTGCTGTACTTTCTATGGAAAGTGTATTGCTTACAATAGCTTTTCTTTTGAATATTGGAAAACAACACTGCACTTAAAATAATGTAAAAGGGATGAAACTGTAGAATGTCTAACTTTTTTATTTGAAGTCCTGTACTTAAAAGAAAAAATATCACTCCATCCCCTTTCTCCTCTCTGTACAGCTTTGTAAGAATTCTGGTTGTTGCAGCTGGGATGTGGGTTTCTAGCTGCACTGCAGAAATGTGGGATTTGGGGGGGGGGGGGTGCTATTTATGGAACCGTAGGCATTACTTTTGCTGCATGCTGGTAGGACTGCCAACTATACATTTGGGGAAGGACTGGAGGTTTTGAGAAGGCTGCTGGAATGGGGAGGGCAAGACCACCATCTGCATTTCAGTTGTTTTTCAGTCATTGGTGCTGGACATACACTTACTTGTATAAAGCTTCGAAGCATTCTAAAATAGTTTGGGGGTTTTTTTATTTAAAAGATAACAGTTCTGCTGCTCTCTATCTGTTTCTCTTTGTGAAAGCAGATAGAATTGAGTATATTTGAATACTGTTTCTTTTCTGGTCTTAAATTATAATGCTTCCTAACATGACTCCACTAGCAGAGTACTTAAAACTAAAGCAACAATGTCAATTTGATTTTAGTTTAATCTAATTTGGAGGCATAGAGCTTAAATCTTATGCAACACATGTGTTGATCTTTATTTTTATCTTCTGTTGTAATGGAAAACTTACGCCAACAGTTTGAGGCATTTTAAACCTTTAAACTGAGAAGGATGTCAATCCAAAGATTGGTCAAAACTGGGACAAAAGCTAATTTTTGAGCCTTTCAACACATCTGGAATTGCTTTCAAGAACTGACCTGTAGTTTAATATTTTTGAGATATAAAGATATGAGGTGGCAGAGAGATGTCAGTTTATAAGACCCTTTCTTCCACAAAAGCACAGCACATTAAAATTGCAAGTGATGGAGGGGGGGGGGGGGGGGGGGGTGTCATGTAGCAGGAAACGTTCCAAGTGACTCCAGAATGGTTTTCCTCTTGTCAACAAGATCATTTGAAGAAAAATAGTTGTGCTTCCAAAATAATAGTGTCTCCTGTCATAGAACTGCTGAATACTTGGTTCTGCTACAAGGATTTTTATGAGAGGAGCAAGACTAATTTACAAACATCAAGAACCAGGATGTGATAAACCTGGCTATGCTTGGATGTTTAGAGAATCTGCACTCTCAGTTTAGCTAAAATTGTGCTGTGGCAGTCAGGAACACTTGCCAACCCCACTGCAGCTGAAGTCCACTTTACTCTAAAAGGTTTTTTTGAGTTTTTTGAGAGGGACAAAGATTATAAAGTCTGACTTGATGCATTTCATGTCTCCATCATCTGGGTATTCAAAAAATATGAGTTGAGGCCTTTAAAATCCTTTACAGCTATTCAGTTACATAGATACGAAGCATACACTTACATTTCTTTCATGTTATATTGGAGTTTGGGAGTTCCATGACGTACGGGAGAGGTGGAGAGAAAGAATGAAGCAGCAGCAGTGAAGGAGTAAAAAAGCTTATAAGCTCATCTTAAAAAATTAAATTGCATCCATCCACCAGTTACATTGCCTATGGGCAATTTTTAAATCTTGAAAGTAGGTATCCAACACCTTAAGTTTTCGCACTGATACAAAATGTTATGAATTCATACTTGTTCATACCATGGCAAAGACCTATGTGAGTTTTGATACTGACATTTTCACAAACTTCTATAACTCTGTCAGCATAGCTTTTACTTATTTGTCTTGCTTACTATTCTAATTAAGTATGGAAATAGCAACAAAGACTAAAAATGTATGCTGCTGAGTCTGCTTTTATCGTGGCATTTATTTCTCTCTTCACTTAAGAAGAAATACATATTGTTATGGCCTTCCTGACGTCTTTGTTGGAAGCATGCTATTACCACACTCTGTCTTCTAAATACAGGGTATCTTGGATATTTTTTGGCATCTGCTTGTGAACTTTTTTGTTATTGTTAAACTAATAATATCCTAAGATGCCTCCCAAAGTATTCCACATCAACATTTTGTCCTTCGGATGCAAAGACGATATGGCATTTATACTGTAAATTTGGTTTAATTTGTTGCTTCTTCAGCAAGATGACTTTCTGAATTTTTTAAATAAGCAAAAGATGTAGTACTGTTAACTGTGCTGTGTATAAATGAGACTGCAGTTCTGTAATTGGAAAGCTAAGCACAGTGTAATTATGACCTCTGAATTGGATGTTACGTTTACTTGAACACATATGTATCCCAACTACTGAGTTACAAATCAGTACTAATTTATACAAGTCAAGGCCTGTCTCTTTGATGTGAAACATCTACAAAAGGCAGAAATCAAATCTATGGAGACACCTGACAAAAATTCAGATTCTGGCAAACTGTAGTAGGTGCTTTCAAACACCACCAAGTTCTTTTACCAGTATTTTTGCTTTGACTTTTATCAGTGTAAAGGCATTACATGATTACTTCTGAAAATAAAGGTATCTAAGAAAGATGACATAAGAGAAAAATCTATAACTGAATTTATTATTTGCCTCTCATCTAAGAGAATAGTTCATTGCTGCAGTGGTCTAATGAGCGACTCAGTGCTGGCACTTGAATTTGACTGCATTCTTAATGAAATAGTTGTGCTCTCTCTGGTCACAAATAGGATTTTTATAGTAAGACACAAAGGCAATGGATTTTACTTTTGATTCCGCAAGAAAAACTTCAGAGCACTCAGAACTCAAAACTTCAGCAGGTACAGAGCAAATCTGCTTGGACAGCATGAACCAAGGAAGGGAAGGGGAAGGCATTTTACAGCTCACGTAAAAGTAGACTACCACCTAAGACTTATGTGTATGGCTATTTCAGGGTTCAGTGATCTTTGTCTTCACTGGGTACCTCCCTATTCATTCTTAAAATGATCACTTTCACTGGTAAAGCGGCAATATTGAAAATAAAATGGCTGTAAAGCAAGTAACTGAGGTAGTGATAAAAAGTGAGGGAGATGCTGTTCGGAGGGGTTATGCTTATGTGAAACTATGACTGGAGCTAGATGGGTTGCTGTGAGACATCTATGCAGAACATTTTTTTTTTCTTCCCCCTCAATCACTTTCCATATTTCTGCTAACCTGAGGTTTTCTAAGGGAGAAGACAGGAATAGCCACTAAATCAGACCTAAGACCTGGCTTCTCTCACCCCTTAATGAATGCCATAAGAATGGGCCTGCTAGGTCTCTCATTATCATGTATTCATGATGGACTTGAAATAACTTTCCGTCTGAAGCTTTATCAGAAACTGACCTTTTCTTAAAACCTCTTAACAAATTGTCACTTTCTCATGAAACTAATCTTGGAAAAAAATCCTGGCCAACTACAATTGCAACAGTTTGCCTTCAACTTTTCTTTCAGACGTGAGTGTGTGCGTATATATATGATTACGCACCTGCAAACTCACAACCCTTACAGCACTACTGATCAGCCACTATGTTTCTGGAATCTTAGTTTTATTTTCAGCAATAGGCTTTCTTTCTGATCTTCTTGTTTAACTGAAATGCTTTGGGAGCTATAGATAGATGCAGGCATAATTAATTAAAGCTTAGTGCATTTATGCTAGTATTTTAAACTTCTCAGTGGGCCACCTAGATTTTGGGAGCAAATGTGCAAAAATCTCTATCTCTTTTCATGCCAGGCTAACAGAGGAGCAGTTTCATGGCTGTATCTCTCCTTTCACCTTCTGTTCACAATAGTTGCCCCTAGCCTTTCTTGCTTTATACTCACTTGAACAGTAACTTGACAATAATGTCTAAAATGGTCCTTTCAGGGACTACACTAGAGATGTGCATCTGATATACCATCCCTTCCTCAAGATATGTCCTGAAATTATCTTTCTTAGCCTGCTGGCTAAGGAGTGCCTGTAAAGCCTCCTTAGTTATATATCTAAGAGCTACAGGCACATAAAGCTGTGCTATACTGCCATTATTCAGACATATTTTCTCAGTCTGTTGAACTGTTTGATACCTAAGAAAAACACTAAATTTGCCTTAATGCTGTAGCTCACACACAGTGTTAGGAAAATTGTGTTTTCTTGTTTTATTTTGAAAAATATTCAAATTAGGTGTCTTAAGAAATGTTTCCATCTGATTCGTTCCAGAAGTTGTGACAAAAGGCTTAATACAAGTCCTGCGTCAGAAAGAGAACTCATCTTTTTCATATGCCAGGTGTGTGTGTATATATATAGCATTTGGGTGAGTAATTCCTAGCACAACAGAAGAAAGAAAATAGTAAATTATATCTGGACCCCTTCTCTACTAGCAGTTGGAACAAAATACTGAAAAATAAACAGCAGCTGCAGTCCAACTCTATTTATATTTTCGAACTTGCACCAAGCCTTGTATGGTTGAAGCCCTGTCTATAAAAACTGGTACAATTGAGCTCTTTCTAATTTCCTATTTCTTTAAAGTTAAGGAGTTTCTTCCTGATTGATTGAGTGAGCAAAAGAACATGCTCCAGACATTTTCCCTGTCTTTGAATCCCACCTTTTCCCACTGTAATCTGACATCCACATCTTTTGGTGACAGCAGTGACTTCCCAGGGTTCAGCCTTAGCTACGACACTAAAGTTCCTTGGGAGGGGGGGAAAAGTGGAATCTGTACCACTAGCTCATAGCAGTAACCTCCTCTCGGTTTTAAGCTCCATGTTATGCAGCTTGTGATTCACCAAGGAAAGTGAAATGTACCAAGAAAATACATATAAACACCTGAAAGATTTAACATTTGTAAAAGTATAATCTCAGGATAGATGGCGTGCATATACCTATAAACATCACTAAAATAAATACAAAATCCTCCCTCAGGAGCCTGGCAATACATTGTATTTGTTAACTCACAGCTGAGGAGGAATTTCTGCATAATCATTACAAACATGGGAACTGAAAGGGTTTCCTGGATCACCAAATGCAGTGCTTCATTGCTGTAGGCAACTGTATCATATAAACCCTCCATGAAGTGATGTTTCATTTTAAATTAATGACTTTTGCTCTTACTCATCCTCCTCAGAGGCAATTCTACTTCCTCACTTGTCTAATAGTTAAGCAGCAGTTTCCAGTGTAAATTTATTCCAGGACATTCATATGTGTTCTTTGCTAAGACCATAAAAAAAACAATCAAAGAACAACAACAACAAACCACCTTTTCTTTTCATGTTTCCTCAGGACATTTGTATAATGTCTGACGTAATAGTAGACTGACTCATTGTGAGTTTTCAATTCTAATTTCATTATATTCCAGTCTGATCTAATTTTTCCAAACAGGAAATTAAACATAATGACAACATCTCCTCCTGGACATAGCAGGCCTGGATATGAACTATATCTTACTAGATATGTTGATTCATGAATACTCCTTAGATTACTTATTTTACGAGTAGCTTTACAGTAGAACATAAATGACTGTGGACACCTAAAGATACTAAAATAGAATGAGACAATATTTTGAGAGTTTTTTATTTTGATTATTATAAGGCTGAGGAGTTGGTTGTTCTTGGACCAGTGAACAATTTACAGACTCTAACTGTCTATACAATTCATAATTTAGGAGTATCTGAAATTTATTTTTCTGGATCTTGAATCTGCCTAATCCAACACAAGTCAAGATCACTTCCTTTCAACATTAATTTCCTTGATTCAGAATAGCACATAATTCTTCCATCAGAAGCTACTACTAATACTGGCAGCATCTAGATGGTTTATTTTAACTTAATTAAACACATCTTTCTCTGCACTCCCTCACAAAAAAATACTAATATGCTGTATTATCTTGTAACTCTTGCTTCAGTGTCCTGCTTCTTCAAACAATGTTTTTAGGTGATTCAGAAAATAGAACACTCTTCAGGCAAGTTGGTAGGTATTTCAAACAACACCTTTTACCATTCACTATTATCACTGTGAAAAGTACACAGCTGTGTCACACCATGGAGAATTATGTTTCACTGCACTGGGATTATAAAGGAAAAAGCTATGAATACTTTATTAATTCATTTTCTTTTCAAAAGTGCATAGTTAGGCCCCCTCAGAATGTATTCCTCAAGAGTAGCAATTTATGATTGCAATGAGTTAAACAAATGCAGAGGTTTGAAACATAAAAATTACATTGCTTATTATATTTTGTAGTGCTATTTGTGCACTGTAAAAAGGGAGTGAAATCAGTAATTCACCGCATACAGAGCGCTTGACTCAGCAGTACCAAATTGGGAAAGACTCACAGCACTGGAATCTGAGGACCATCACGTGGAAAGGGCTGTGGTTGTCCTTGGGGATATGATCCTGAAGAGGTGTCTGTTGTTGCACCATTTCTTTGGAGATGACTTGTATTATATTTTTAATGCCTTTCTTTTGATGAGCATTTGATTTCTTAGAATGTAGACACAGAGTAAATTAATGTAGTAATGGCCCACCGAATCAATATTTCAACTCCTTTTACAGTAATGTAGAACAACTTCTGTGATTGCTATAACCATGTGATTATTTGCTGGGAAGATCTCATCTGCAGGCATTTATGACTTCATTCCCTTCATGGTCTAATTTGAAATGCAGTTTTGACCATTAATTGTCTATAGCTGTGGTGTGTTAGCCTTGGCTAACAGCCAAGCTCCCACCCAGCTGCTTGCTCACTCCCCCCTCAGCAGGGCCAGGGGTGGAAATAGGAAGAACACAGACAAGAAAGCTCATGGGTCAAGATAAAGACAAGGAGCTTGCTTACCAGTTACTGCTGCAGGCAAAACAGACTTGACTTGGGGAAAATTAACTTAATCTATTGCAAATTAAAATACATTCAGGTAGTAAGAAACACAAAGACAAACATTAAAACACCTTTCCTCCCGCCCACCCCACCCCTTCCTCAGGCTCAACTTCGCTCCTTCACCCCCAACTCTACCACCACCACCACCTCCTAGAGCAGCACTGGTGGGGTGGGAGCTTATAGTCAGTATACACGGGTCTTTCAGCTGCTCCTTCCTTCTCACCCTTTTCCTTGGCTCCAGCATGGATTCTCCACAGACCGTTGTTCCTTCAGGCAATATCCATCTACTCCAACAAAGGGTCCTCCACAGGCTGCAGCAGGGGTTTCTGCTCCGGCACCACGGAGCACCTCCTCCTCCCTTCCCTGACCTTGGGGTTCCCTCTGTTGCTTCTCACTCTTTTTTGTTCCCTCCTTTCTCTCTTGCTTGCTGGCATTTTCTGCCCTTCTGTAAATACACTTTCAGAGAGCACCACCAGCTTTGCTGATGGGCTCAGCTGTGTCCTGTGTTGGGTCCATTGCAGAATCAGCTGTCCCTGGCACAGGGCAACCCTGACCTCCTCCCACAGAGACCCCTCCTGCAGCACCACTCCCCCCAGCTACCAAAACCTTGCCACATACACAGAGCTAATGCTTATGTTCATGTGTGCTCTTTATTTAGTATTGTTATTTTAAATTGACAAACCTGGAGTTACAGTTGTATCAGTCTTTGTTATCAGCTTGTCAGTTACTTAATAAACACATTCCGTCATCTCTGTGGGAGTTTTAGTCATTTAGATGGTAATCCCTGTTTCACAGGTATCTTCTCTACTAGGTGCCAAATACAATCATCTATGGTATTACTGGCAATAAATTTTAACAGTTTTCATGTCCGTACATTTGTGTGTAGTTTTATTATCTGAAGGAAGTATCTGAATTTAAACTAGCATCTCAAATCTATGTGGGCCATCTTCCTCTGGAAACTTCTTAGTATTGCTGCACTTCAGATATGTGACAGCATTACAAAGCAAGAAATAACACACTCATAGACTGGTCATGTCCGTTACCATCAGTAATTATGGTTATCAAAACAGCAACCCAGTTTTCATCCCTACCTGTCAACATAGTTCATTTTGACACTTAGAAGAGAAGCACAGAGGAAATGTTAGTTAGAGACCTCTTTGTCCATTAAACTGTGCTTTAACTATTAAAACTGTTTCTTTTTATCCATGCTTTGTGGGTGATCTCCAACTGCACTAGAATGAATATTCTCCATGTTCTTCTATCCCAGCTGTTTAATGTATCCATCAAAATATCTGTGCCATAAGGATCTTCAGATACACTAGTACATGGGAAAGCTCTTCCTTAAAAAAAGAGCCTGATATGGGTCATATGATACAAAATTATATGTCTCAATTCCAGTTAAGAAAGTCATCATTTTTTGAGTAGTCTAAGCGACAATCAAGTATTTTTATTCTAGTCTGTGAAGTGTCCTATGATCTTGATGGTGTAGTAGAAGTTATTTTAAAATTATTTCTTCCATATAAACTTTAGATATTCAGGATGTTTTTCTACAGAGTGTCAGCCAGCTGCAAATTACTTTGCACTTGTCTATCTACACTTACAGATTGGCCTTCAGGGAGGGAATAGCGACAAAGTGAGAAGACAGCATTAATGAAACCTAGACAAGCTTTTCCACATTTTTGTATTAGACTCTTAATCTACCCAGTCTCTGCCAGATCTTTTCCCCAAGTAAGTGCTTATGATGAAAGCTCTTCTATCCACTGTGCTTTAGAGTAGGTGCTATAAGTCTGTAAAAAGGAACAATAATTTTAGCTCATTTTTTAAAGTTATTTTAGTGAGCCTGTGTACAATTTTTGTATAAATAGTGAGATATTTGCAACACCTTCTATAACTTTGAAGTGTTCTTTGCAGAATTGAATACTATAATCGCAAGTTACTTTTTTGTTTTCTAAGCATTGGTTAAAAAACCAAACCAAAACACCACATACCTAGTGATTTACAGGTGGTGAAGGAAAAAAAAATAGGGAAAAGACAAAAAAAATTGTTTGAAAAGATAACAGGATGTTTTTGAAACAAAGAATAGAGCCAGTTTAAACAAAACCAATAATAGGTAATATTACCCAATTAAAAAAAGACCAACACTCCCCAAATCTTGAGCACTAGGAAACCTGCGAGAAGCATGCAGAATCATTCCTGCCAACCCAGTCCTTCGGTGTATCTGATATGTTTCTATTGCTGTCTCTGCCAGTGAGTGCTTACTGCTTTCCCATGACTCTAGATTCCAGATGTGTTTATTTCAGAAGAGGTCATAAAATGCTAGTATAGATGAGTTTTCATCTTTCATGGATTTTTTTGTAATCAGAGATAGGTAAAGGTTAATTAGATTTAATACAGTGTGGGTTGGTTTTTTTTTAAACAGAGCACAGTGATTGCCAACTGGCACAGTGTGCAGAACCCAACTTGTACATAATTCTGGTCTGTTCAGTAAGTAATGAGATTTCTAGAACAGCAGAATTTGCTGCAAAGACACAGGGCTGGGACTCACGAGACTTGAAATTTATTCCTCGCTCTACTGCTGACCTGCTGTGTGACTTCTATAAAAATCACTTCCAACTCATTCCTTTTCATTGCCACCCTTTGCTGTAACTTCTTTATATAGGTAGTGACCTCCTAAGGCAGTAAAGCAACTTTATAATTGGAAGTTGGACTTTTTAACCTTCTCAATGTAAACACTGCCACTCTCCCTCTATAACAATCTCTACATCAATTCAGTCCCATTAAAAGTATGATCCATAAGTAGTATAATAAAATGCCCTCACCTTTTTATCAATAGCAAAATTCAGTGCAACAAACTGACACTATGAAATTACAGTTATGAAGCGGCTTACTGGTAAGTAAGTTTGATGGAGGTGTTCCAGTTGTCCACTCAACAGCTAGCATCAAAACCTTACCACTGTAACTGGCATCGTTATGGGAATTCTCAGCACAGGAAACAAGGAATTAACAAGCAGAATAAAATAACAAACCAGTCCTTCATTTCCAAATATGGTCCTTCTTCGATAAGACTGCAGTCTTCACTGTGTCTTATTCATGCATGTGCCTCCCCCCCCTTATTTTTTTTGGGGGGGGGGGGGGGGAGAAGGGCAGAAAGACCCTCAGACCCAAGGCTTTCCTTAATAATGACATGATAAAAGAAAATGTAGGTTTCTATTAAAGGCTTGTTACTATCTGCTGTGATAAAATAGCTCTGTAACAAGAATAATTAGAGCTCTCATTTTCCCTTTCCTTTTTTAACAATGATTGTTACAACAACTTCGCTATCCTCTAAGCCAGAAAAAGTAGAAAACGCAGAGAATGGCAGTAAGAAAAAAGATGTGAAGTGATGAATTGCATTCAGCACCAAAAATATGTAGGGAGAAGAGTAAGAATGGCTGCTAAAGAAATCATATCATGAAAGATAAGAAATCTCACAGAACATCAGTCATTCTTATTCTGCATGTTTGCTGGCACAGTAAAGGCAATAAAACAAAACATATGCTTTCCTTTGTGAAGTACACAAAGGCAGGATCTGAGGAAAAATAACTAACCATCTAGTGATGGTAGTCAGCTAAAATAAAATAGACTCCAGTGCTGCAATTTGCAGTATCCTGCAGTGTTTGCAGAAGTTTTTCCTCAAGCATTACTAATGTTAGAACTTTAGACAGCTTCCTTGAGTCTTTGCGGAACATGTTGTGTTAATTCCTACAGTGTTAAAATGATGTTTTGGCCTGACAATAATATGCAAAACTCCCAGGAAGGCTGTGTTTAAAACATAAAAAGCTACAAGCAATTCTTTTTAAATTGCTCCCTCCTGTTTTAAGATATACTGCACTTTCAGACATTGCCACATAACATTGACTGTAGTATGCACATAAGAAATGCAAAATCTTAAATTCTAGTCAGCAGTCTACATCTATAGTAGGTTAAAGCAAATGAGTACTGCAAAATGAATCTCTAACCTGTTACATGGTTCCCCAGCTTCATCCTATGCTTCCCCCTTGCTACACAGAGAAACCATTTGTTTAAGTAAATAATAATAAAACTAATCATCCTCTTGGCATATGGTAACACTTACATGATAGTATCAAATCTCTTCAGCGGGGTGGTTGGTCACTATCTGGGTGGCAACAGGAGTGTGTCACAAGGATCCTTGCAACAGCTTTTTCAGATGGATCAGGTGAGACTTCTCAAACCACTGTTCTGCAAAGCAGGGCTTCATCACATATAACAGTTACTTGGGAAGACAAATGCCATAACTCTGAATGTCCCCCCCTTCCTCCTCCTTACTCTGAGCTTGTATTGCTAGGCATGACATCATATGGTGTGGACTATCCCTTTGGTCAGTTGGGGTCAGCTGTCTGGGCTCTGTCACCTCCCATCTTCTTGTGCACCCCTCAGGCTACTCATTGGTGGGGCAGTGTGAGAAACAGAGAAGGCCTTGAAGCTGTGTAAGCACCCTTTGGCAGTAGCTAAAACATTAGTGGGTTATCAACACTGTTCTGGTCACAAATTCAAAACATAGCACCATATGGGCTGCTATGAAGAAAACTAACTCCATCCCAGCCAGACCCAGTACATCCATTCAAAACATGTAACTGTTGAAACCATGTAACTGTTGATGCCATTTCTGTATCTACAAGATTTTCTTCTATTTATGTGTAGTTTATCTATGTACAACTTGGCCAGTTCTGCAGCAGGAACCACCTGAAAGAGTCTCTGCAAGGGCCAGACTATCTAATGAAGATGTTAATCAACACATTTAGGTATACAAATTGGTGCAGACACAACAGAAGCTGCCTGGGGGAAATCTTCAGGAACTATATAAAACTCCAACCTGGAGACCTCCTGCATGAGTTAGCCAAATACGTAATGGTAAAGGTGGCTGCCATTAAGCACTGGCATTATAGTCTATAAAAACAAGGTACAAACAGGAACAGGACCTTAATTACTGCTTATTCATAGAAGTATTTCTTCCAGAAGAAAAGAAAAATGTCTTCTTAACTGAATATTGTTCCTAGTCATTGGAAATTTATGAAATTCCCATTTTTGACAATCTTTACAAGTCCAGAGTTTAAAAACAAAAACAACTTGATAAACAATATTCATTTCAAATCGTTTGATCTAAGCCTGCGATTTAAACTTATCTCCTTTAAGCAATCTTTTTCAGAATTTAAAGAGAAGCAGACCTCACTGTACAGTAGTTAGCTCTGCAGCTATGACTGGGATTGATCAGTATCTGCAACTATGACCAAAACCTGAAACTGTTAAATTCATGTTATTTTGGATCTGACGTTTTCAGAAGGACAAAGCATAGACCTTATTAATTTCCATCTTAAAAGTTCCATCTCTATGGTCTATCTTATTCTTTGATGCGTAAATACTGAAGTGCATCCAGAATGAGCACTTACCTGTGAAAACATAGCAATTAGTTCTGCATGAAAGCAATAAATTCTGAGTAAAATTCAAGAGGAACAAGCTCTTCTGTCTCAAATATATTGTCCCAGATCACCCTCCTTCCAGAAGGATGTTCAAGAATACTGGGAAATATTTAACAACAAAGCGAATATTTATTGAAAAAATATAGCAGCGGTCTCAAAGCACTCAATTTTTAGTCCAGAGGGTTAAAAAAACAAACAGGAAAACAAAACTTGTGAAGTATTAGGTCTGGAAAAAATGGAAATGAGCTGGAATTTGTATTCTGAAGAAGAACTAAAATAGAGCAAGAGAATAAAACAGCTGCTTCAGGAATACAAATGCTAAATTTATTAATGCAAGAGAGGACAGTATGATTAAGTTGTTTAATGTACTGTGTAAAACACCAGAACAGTTGGCTTAATATATTTAACCAGGAAGGCTAAAAAAGCCCTGAGTCCAGGCTGGAGTAAGTTCCTAAGTGGGTTATCTCCCCATTCTTTGGCTGAGATTGTCTTCAATTCCCCCCCCCCCCCCCCCCCCCCATACTCAATCCTGGCAAAACTGTATTGCCATACAGAAGTACCTCAATAATAAAAATGCTAGTTCCAGTCATTGTTGAGTTCTAGCTGACTGTGTCATACTGTAGGTATTCTTGACATTCAGCTGCACAGCCCAAACCAAGTTAAGGAGGCTTGCTCACCCCAATAGGTACCAGAGCATTTAATTATTTTACTGTATTCTTATACAGTTAATCTCAGCAAAGGCTCCTTCAAAAAGCAAAACAGAGCAGAAGATGCTAAAACTTTACATAGGAGAGAAAATATAGGTTTTATTCAAGGAATGAAAAAAAAAATTAAGGAATTAATGTCACCACTGAACTCCAATAATAGAGATATAAGGGATGTGGAGAGATACCATATTCTTTCCATCAAATTTTACAGTACTTTCTCATTGTGATTTTTTTCCCCTCAACATGTCTTGAATTTGGTTGCTTTAATCATCCTCAGACCAACAAAAAAGTTAGCAACATTGTCTACTATTTATATGTATTGTCTGCTACTTACCCTCAAACCAGCTGTAGCAGGTAAAGGAAGATGGGCAGTCTCTGCTAGTCTGATTCTCTAGACAGACTCTACAAGTCTGTATCAGTGGCATGGGGCTGAGTAGAATTAGGGCCAGCTAATTAATAGGAAAAGGCCACTGAAGCCTTTTATTCCTATAAGCATACATATGTATATACATACATACACGCACACACACAACATACAGTGGAAGAAACACCTAGCAGCACTGTATTAGAAAGAAAACCAGATGAACTTTAACATATACACAAGAACAATTTCTGTTCTCACAGCCACAGCACATTCATACATTCAATAAGAGTTGAATTTGGATCACTGAGTATTGAAAGTGATCCATGTATGCCTTAAGGAATATATCACTGAGGAACAGTAGACTGCTTGTGACATAAGCCAATAACTGGTCCTCTCAAGAGAAAATGCTGTAGAGAACAAATGTCATTTCTCTGCAGGGAGTAAATGAGCAAAAGTCTGCTCACTGGGACTCTCTTTTTCTTCCACGCTGAAGAATTTAGTTCACTGGAAACACTGTCTTCCTCTACATTACATACACTTCAGTGAAAATAGGAGAGAGTCTTACGACTTCTGCCTTAAGGACAAAATAACCTTAAAGTTATTCCAAATGGAGTTATACCTTAAAAGACCTTGTAAAAAGTATTAACAATCAAACATGACAACAAACAGCATCATTCGTGTAGAATGGATAAATAAAATACTCAACAGTGAAGTGATGAGCTTGCAGGCGATATACAAATTCAACTTTTTTTCCACAGTAACACAATGTGCTACAAAACAAAGAGATTAATGGGAATGTTTTGTAAGTTATGGTAGTTCTTGGCTCCTTCCATCCTCAGTAGAGGTTAACCAATAGAAACTACCTCTTTCTATTGACTATAGAAAAAATCTAAAATTAAAACCAACTTTTGTGACTATTGCTACATATGCTGAAATAATCAGTTTTATTCTGTGCTTACAATTACCCCAAAACATAAAAGAAATTGCTGGATATATTATCAGTTACACACTGCTTGCCAGTCTCAGCTATTTACTATGCTAAATTATACAGCTTAAGTACAAAACCAAAAGTTGCCAAAAATCGGGGAATTTATAAATTGGTAAAGCAGTGGTGGGAGGGATAAGCTAACACCATTAGAAGGAATGGATACCCTTCTTCAAAAGGGTAATTCAGTGTGTTAGCCAATGGGTAAGTAATTCAACATTTCATTAATTTGAATGTAATTTAGCAGACACTATCCTGTAACAGCTACTGTCAAGGAAACTGCTATTGTTTTGTTAGTCTCATCATAATGATTTGTGTTTGTACAATGAGTCTTAATCTCTAAAAGTATCATAAATTGAAAAAAAAAATTACATACTTTCATTTGGATTGTGAAATGGAGTAAGTTGCTTTCATACCATTTCCTACTTTTTCTTAATGTGTAAACTTCCTATATAACTAGTTATCTTAAGATTTTAATTTAAAAGTTAATCTTCTAAAAATAATATTAATTAATAGAGTTTTCCTTGTATTCCCCTATTACCTTCTGTCCTTTTAGTTCCAGGTTTTCAGTTGTAATGGCCTACAGCTCTACTGCAGGCTTCCTAGCGGAGAAACAAATTTGTGCCAGCTTGCTGAATACCCTCAGTAATGTTCAGTCACTCAGAACTTCTCCATCTGTGTGTCCATCCATCCAAAGAACCAGATGCTCTGAAAGACACCTTATCCACCTTGCCTGATGTATCAATATCTGAAATATGTTGCTACCATAACTGCTGCTTCCAGCCCTACAAACAAAGGCAACAACTGACCTACCTGGAGCCCTCAGTTGTTTAATTGGTCAGGTACAGTGTTTTCTTTACAAGTCAACTGTTTCTGTTGCTAGAGCTAAAGGGAAACCCGCCAAAGATTTTTACATGATTCACTGCCTTCCACCCCACCCTCCCCACCCCCCCTCAAAAATCACTAACGGGAAGCATTATAACAAGAACTAGTAGAAAGCAACCATTGCACCAAGGAAGAAGAGAAGTTCAGAGAATACACAGATTTCATCAGAATGAAAAAGCTAAGGTTTCTATGCATGATTGCAGATCTACTATTTCCATTGGTTTTCCACTGATAGGCATTTAGACAACTCATTTTATTATTGAAATTATGTAATGAGATAATTACACAAATTTTCTTTCTAAACTTGTATATATTCCACTGACACATGTTGCGGAAACATTTTTGCCAAGAACTTGATGATTCAATGTGAACTTGCTTCAACAGATATGAAGAAACATCCTTGATTCTTTGTTACACATCCATGCAGCTCTTTTTTTAGTTCAACACAAAGATTAATACATAGGATCTGAATCACCAGCTAAACACTTTCCAAAATATTTGGCTAGTAACCTGAAATTTCTTTTGAAAGTACCATAGAAGAAAGTTTCCTTATGTAAAAAAGAAAATGTGCGCATAACAATTTTTGTAAGAAACTTAATTATGTTTGATTATCATAAATAATTGCAATTTTTCTCTGTTACACCCCCTTGAGTAACCAATTACTTCTGATTAGAAGCTTCAGCAAAAATATTGATTAAGCTATGCTCTTAGAAACAAAAGAAAGATGTATATGAATCTCAAGGCTCTCTTGAACTACAAAGTAAGCAGGCAAAAAATATTTCTGATTTACATCTAGCAGACAGATACTCCCAACCATAATACATTTCATAGCATTGCAAGAGAGATGTTCATTATATAATATGGTAAAAGGAGTCCAGTGATTAATCCTGCAGAGTTAAGCATCTTCAATCATACTTTATACTAGAGTATTAAAGTTGTAGAATCAGTTTAAAAGGGACTATCAGTCAAGAGTGAGAAGTTACTGAAACTTGGTATTTTTCTTTTATCGAGGAATTCTGTTGAAAATGCTTTACTTTTACTTTCATTGAAGTGCTTTACTATGCACAGCAAATCAGTTTTTAATGAAAAATAGTAATAAAATAGTTACAAGTCACATAAGCCAATGAACTGTGTTAACGAATAACACTTGGAAAAGGTGCCTATGCATTTTAGTAGCTTAATTTCTAGTTTTTAAGATAAACATTCCATCACTTAAGCATCAAAGCTTCTGCCTTGGGCAACTATTCACTGCTGGAACATCTGCAGAAGCCAATGTTACTGCCTCCCAGCTGTTTGTTACCATTACTCTTTCGCCAAAAATTGCCAGCCCCATAGAACATGATGTTGCTCAGTGAGCAGCATGGATGATACAAGGATTCCCTCATCTGTTTCAGTATATAAAGTTAGCTAAGTTAACTTAAATCCAACTGCTCATGCATTTTGGTGAATCAAAAGAAATGGCAGGCAGAATTTCTTCTAAAGATCAAATGTTCGGTGTTCAATGTTACACGGTAAGAAGCAAATTTAAGGATTAAAAGGATCTTTAAACTCATCTCAAAGTTTGTCTGCACCTTCCTGTTCTGAAAAACAGCTTTAAAATGTTGATACCTTCAATCTTTAAGCAATTTGCTTCATTAGGGCCAAGTTAGATCTTTGTTGCTAGGTATTTACAGCTGCTGCAGCAAGAATAAACAGCAAAACTCTACAAGACTGCTATGGCAGCAAAAAAAGGCATGGCCATGACACTACACAGCACTGTTCTGCAGATATTCGTAATGCTTTTATGCTGTGTTGATGTAAAGAGGTACAGGAATTCTAGTGAAAACATTCAAGCAGGAAATTTGCAATTCTGTCAGGAGCTTATCCAATGTCTTCACTTGACCCTTCCTCAAATTTCTCACCTAGAAATTACAGCGGTGTTTTGTATTCAGAACTGGGGAGGAATCTGGATCTGAATGCTCTAGACTGGATTCTCTTGGTCTACTAAAACAATTTGTCCCAGTGCAAAAGGCACATGTAAAGAAGGACATGTAAGAAATATAACCATACATTATGTATGGCTGACACATTAATTTTGCCATACAGCTCACACTGATGGGACAAGTTAACTAAGAAGCCATGTCAGCAACATAACATGACCAAAACTGAGCTGTCAGGAACAGGAAAGAGTTAGAGCTGTACTATGCTCAGTCCTTGCCGTCTGGAATTTTTCAGCCAGAGGCATAAGATTTGTCCCTAGCAACTGTAACCTGCATAGGGTTTAGATGTCTTTGCATCATGAAGCTGCACCCTCTTTCTCACATTAGAATCCCCAAATACAGTCTGAACTGCAGGAATACGGCGTTAAAATCATGAGAAGGGAAAAAACTCCTATTCAAAGAATATCCTTGATAAAGCAGCAGTGTGTCCTGTCGATTAGGCCTAGAAAGATACCATTTTTTTAATGTAAGACAGAACTGTTAGTTTTACTCTTACAGGTGGATTCATTTATAAATGCTGACCCTGACATATAATCTTCAATAAAAGCTGTGCTTTTCTGTCTAAATTCCATCTTTCAGCTGAGACATTAGCATTCCTTATTCAATGTTCTTCTCTCTCAAGCATTACCTCAGATTAATTGGCACTGTATAAAATAAGTTGCTGGGTGCACAATGGTAACCATGGTAGCCTTCATACTATCTTCACAAGGCATATGTAATTCAGTCCTCAAGAAAACATAATTAGTACGTAGCATAATATATTCTCTCTAAACACACCACCATGGTATGAAATACACACTATCAAAGCAAATGATGCCTACAACCTCCACTGAACTGGGCTGCCATTACTGAGCAGTTACATTACAAATGAATATATTATTAAGTAGTTTTGCTGCAGCATCCCCAACTTGCATAATGTTTCTTTAACTGCATGTCTTTTCTTTATGACCAAAAGGTGGCAATGTTCTACTTAAAATCAGCTGGCCTTAAAAAGTCAATAGAACTGTAGTCAGGCAGGAGTAGTGAAATCTCTTTCCAGCCAAGCCAGAAAGCTATGCATCATTAACTAGCGTGCTTACTAGGCCCCAATACTTCGGTGATGACACTTTCAGTTGAAGTGACACAAATATTAAAATACCGTTCAAGTCATAATCCAATGAGCTGTGTGAAAGTACTTTCACGTATATCTTCTTATGAGGAAAATTAAAAGGCATATGCAGCTTAAAAACAAAGTGTGTTCTCTGTTACTCATCACATATAACCAGGCCTTATTCTGGATACTCCCGATGTGTTTATATAAGATAATTACTGCTATGCAGTGAGTGAAAATTTTCACTAGCCTGGCTGCTCAAAGGATGCCACCTAGCCACTTCAGATTTTTACAGAAGCTTATTTCAAGAAATGTAACTCATTTGAGGCGATCTCCATAACTCTTTTGGGGATTTGCGAGTTGTGAATACTGAAGTCATCTGAAACATCTGCCAACGAGGCCTTAATACCACACCCATGGACTGTCAGTACACATAACAGCATGGAAGAAACAGCGTGCAGCTGTTATTTTTCTAGTCAGTGTATCAACAACAATTGCATTACTTATTTTAATGGAATGAGTTAGGAATAATCACATGTAGGAATGAGCTGCTACCCTGGTGCTGGGCTCACTCCTATGGTTATCAAACATAGGGGTGGCCCACACCCAAACATTCAGATGCTATTTCCATAAGACACTAAATGAGAAAGCTAAGTGACAAAAGAAAGTATGTTTTTCCTGGTGTTTCACAGGGAGATGTTTTTCAGTATCAGCAGTAAAATGGGAACTCTAACATTATTTTGTATAACTATTTGTGGTATTTAGGATGACTGACTCCTTGCTATGAAGTTAAAGCAAAGGCGAAAGAAGAAAAACCAGGAAAGAGAGGAAGATAGTCTATATAAGGAGCAGCCTTACAAATACACTGAAGTAATTGTCGGCTTTCTAACAAAAAAGATAGCACTCTCTGAGGCCAAATTTGGCATCCTGATCATTCTGATGAGGCTGAGGACAAAAAGTTACAGTAAGAGAGCTAGAGAAAAAAACTCATTTTCAAATGCTGCCAGCTAATATCTGTTAAATTACTATTAGCTACAAAAAGCAAAGAGAACTGCTTCTCCATGAAACAGGAGTAACAAGAATAAGGAGATGTCCAGACATGTACAGGATAGTCAGTACTTAGCAGCCATGAAAGTCATTTAATTCCTCATGTGAATACATATTGATTTAGTTTACTGATATACTAGAAATGTTACGTTCATTAAGTGTGGGATATCAGTGTGTCAGATGAAATGCAGACATCCACTACACCTCTGGTAAAAATTTCAGACAACTTGTTTTGGACCCCAAATCAACTTAGCAAATATGATATGAAGTAGTTGCCTGGCAGTTAATTCATCTTAGCCCAGAATCCTTAGCAATTTTCACATTTACAAAATTTACCTTCATTTTACTCCCTCTACATATGCATGAGGGGAAGTACTTTCCAACTCATAACAAAAAAAGCTTTGAAACTGTTATAATTAATTTTTAAGTGTTTTTGATAATACTATTTGACCTTTCTTTTATACCATGGACACTTTTCTCCTGACAAATCCTTGCAATGTGGTAGTGCTGTTATCAGAACAGAATGAACTAACTGACGTTTCCACTCAAACGTCACCATACCAGGTGACAGCCTCTTGTCCCAGTCTGCTAGGATAACAGGTGCAGATCTCCATTTCAGATATTTATGGCAAAAGGTAGCATTATGATCATAAAATTCCAGCCACACACACGCTGACAATCCATGTGCATCTGATTCCACACATTTTGACATTTAGATATGTGGGGAAATGGAAGGAAACAGCATTTCTTTCAAGTGACAGTACTACAGAACAATTTTTCAGGTAACAATGTAATTGATTGCAATTATATAGAATCACAAGAAAAATGCCCTCTGTTAATACTGTAATGCTTAAGCTGACATATCACACTTTCCATTTATGGCCATTATAAAATTTATTTGGCAAAAAAATGGGGAAAACTGGTAAAATAGTAGCATTTTATATGGAAAAGCCTGCTAGTTCAGGAGAAGCTATTTGTCTTCAGGTAGGCGATGACAATTATTTCATGCATTTACATTAGGTTATCTATCATCAAATAATGTTATATGACACTAATGTTACATTTTTCTTAAGATACAGTATTTTATTAGATTTTTTTGTCATCTAGTCTCAGTCATGTCATCAATTCTAAAAAAACTTTTTAAAGTAGTTCTAATAATTGCTGGACTCACTAGACATAGATCCATTCATTTATGACCAGCTATCCTGGGACGTAGGAAAAACGTGAATTAGTGATCACAAACAGAAACAAAAGAAAAAAAAATCGTTCAATTTCTATTAGAATGTGGGAGCAGAAAGATCACAAATACTATTAGCCCTATGTTATATATTCTGTTTCTATTATATAAACTCAGCTTTTCTTGATGTAAAACGCCCAGGCAATACTACCTGTGACTGCAGAACATTTTGAACTGAGTCTACTAAAAAAACAGATTACTGAGTCCTCAGAGTAAGAGTTTTTATAACCCATCACATGAAAAGTATATATAGCATGGGTGTGGGGGAAAATGAGTTACTGCATCTTGAGAATGGTAATTAGGTAAAGTCAGCTGTCCAAGTGGGTAGTACTAAATGTCTGTGTGAAATCTTACAGGCATATAAGTAATAGAAATACCAGTTTAAAATCCTATTATTATCCTAAGTAATACAATTTAAGTATTAACACAGTAAAGTATTGGAGTATTTTAAATGCCTTTCAACTGCTGAAAACAAATTGTTGTAGTCATTAACTGTTGAATATTAGAAATCCTATTTGTTCATTAAGGTTATTTAATGTTTGTGAAATTATTTGACTATCATTTAATTACTGGAAATTCAAACTCATCACCCTTTTCAGAGTCATCCTTTTCAGAGAGACCTTGTGGTGGGTTGACCCTGGCTGGAGGCCTGGTACTCACCAAAGCCACTCTATCACTCCCCCCCTGCTCAGCTGGACAGGGGACAGAAAATATAACAAAGGACTCATGGGTCGAGATAAGGACCGGGAGAGATCACTCACCAATTACCGTCACAGGCAAAACAGACTCAGCTTGGGGAAAATTAACTTAATTTATTGCCAATCAACTAGAGTAGGATAATGAGAAATAAAACCAAACCTCAAAACACCTTCCCCCACCTCTCCTTCCTTCCCGGCTCAACTCCACTCTCAAATTTTCTCCCTCCTCCCACCCCAGCAGTGCAGGGGGACGGGGAATAGGGGTTGGGGTCAGTTCGTCACACGTTGTCTCTGCCGCTCCTTCCTCCTCGGGGGGAGGACTCCTCACTCGTCCCCTGCTCTGGCGTGGGGTCCCTCCCACGGGAGACAGTCCTCCACGAACTTCTCCAACGTGGGTCCTTCCCACGGGCTGCAGTTCTTCACAAACTGCTCCAGCGTGGGTCCCCCGTGGGGGTCACAAGTCCTGCCAGCAAACCTGCTCCAGCATGGGCTCCTCTCTCCACAGATCCGCAGGTCCTGCCAGGAGCCTGCTCCAGCGTGGGCTTCCCACGGGGTCACAGCCTCCTTCGGGCATCCCCCTGCTCCGGCATGGGGTCCTCGTTTCTGGGCTGCTGGTGGAGATCTGCTCCCCCGTGGACCTCCCTGGGCTGCAGGGGGACAGCCTGCCTCACCGTGGTCTTCCCCACGGGCTGCAGGGGAATCTCTGCTCCGGCGCCTGGAGCACCTCCTCCTCCTCCTCCTTCACTGACCTGGTCTGCAGGGCTGTTGCTCTCACATGTTCTCCCTGCTCTCTTTGGCTGCAGGTTTTTTTCCCCTTCTTAAATCTGTTCTCCCAGAGGCACCACCACCATCACTGACAGGCTCGGTCTTGGCCAGCAGCAGGTCTGTCTCAGAGCCGACTGGCATTGGCTCTGTCGGACATGGGGGAAGCTTCTAGCAGCTTCTCACAGAAGCCACCCCTATACCATCCCACCCCACTACCAAAACCTTGCCACACAAACCCAATACAGACCTTCTTCAAGTACCAATATACCAAATATTTACCAACCATGCATATCTACATATACTGAGTAAAATGTATAGAAGTATACACTTTCTAGAAAGCAATGCACCTTTCAAAGTCTCTGGGTTTTGGTATCAAGTACATATGGCATGATTAATTAGAGAAGAATTTCTTAAGCATTGTAGGAACATCTCAAGAAAATCAATGGCCATAAACATGAAGAATCTAAGAAGCTAAGCTGAAAGTAAAAAGTCAAAAAAAAAAAAGGTGCTTCCACTGAAGTGCAGTGGAAAGGCAAAACCAATCAGCATTATTTAAACAAAGGAGAAGCTATAGAAGTTACCATGACCAGAATTTCGCATCAGAGATCTTGCATAGAAGTTGCTCTGTTCCTTCAACCTTAAATACCAAGTTTCCAGAACAGTATTGTGTAGCCACAAGTTTCAGCTGCAATTCCCAGGTATAATATAATGCAAGATGCCTACAGACACTAACTCAGAACCAGGCAGTGCAGTTAAAATATCGTAATGATTTGCAAACCAGCAAGGTTTTATGAACCAATTCAGATCATCTCCAATATTTTTTTTATGTACTATATATATATTTATACAACAAAAGAAAAATGAAATCAGCATGACAACAGCATTAGTCTTTTTAATGTCTGCAGCATACTTATGTTAAGACTTCTGTCTTACTACACCTTAAAACTTTCTGAACATTTCGCAGACTTTCTGAACATTTTGAAAGTGTTCAAAAGCACTTAGAATGTTGGGAGTTATTCTCCTTATTTTGGGGGGATCACATTATTATTAGAATTAGGTACTTATTTTGCAGCAATTCCCCTACTCCGCAGGTACAAATAAAGGCTTATGCTAGCTGCCGTACAAATGTTACATAGTCAATCCCTTGTCCCAAGAGCTGAAACTAAATACAGTCAGTGTATGGCACAGATACAAGTTCAAGTTCCAAAACTCATATTTAAAAAACATAGCAAACCTTACAGTGATTTATATTCAGAGTTCTAGCTCCATTCATGAGGATGAAAATCACGAGAGAGCTTCCCAGTCAGCTTTCAGTCCAAGACTCCTTTCCTACGCTTATGAGTGTAAAATACTCATTTCACCTTTTTTGTTAAGCAAGATGCCATTAAGGAAACTTCAGGATAAATAGAATGAAATATCATATATAACAGAGTTCCACACAAATGTACATTCAGGGAGACAAGTAGTGGCTTATGCTACATGAAAAATAAGGCCTCCATTAGAAAAAAGGCTAGTGACAGTAACTACCCAAGTAACAAGAAAAGGCATGATGAAAAAGCCTGCCACTAAGGTGAACATTTACAAACTCTGAGACCCATTACTACTGGCTTGTTTTTACTAGATCGCATTGTAGAATGTGTAGAATCTCTCTTGAGCATCTTCTAATTGCCATCAACAATATTGCGTTAGTAGGTGGTAGTACAGCATATTCTGTGTTATACACCACTACAAGTCCCTTTAAGCATGTTAATTAGACCCATTTTAAAATAAGTATCTTTAAGGTGTATTGTAAAATGCAGTTATGATTAACTGAGAAATAGTCACTCAAGAACTGTGCCTTTTCTTTAAACAACCTTAGTTTACAAATCCTGTCATTTTTCACTATAGCTGTGAGTTGTCATTCAGGGGAAGCTGTCATTGTACTGACACATTACAACATGAGCTCCAGGGTAATTGTGCAGATTAGGAAACAAAATATTCATGTCCCATTTGAATGAACGGAAAAATTGTAAGACAAATTTGTGTTTGGTTAACTTAGTAACATAGCTTGTCTTCTGACATATTCCCATGGGGACTGGTAACCCAAACGTATGCATTACATGAACTGACTTGTTTTGGATACTTCCCATGTTATCGCTAATTTAGAAGAGAGATTTTCACATGTAACTCACTGTCCTTTACAGGGCTTTAATCACTTAAAACGTTTAATGCAAGTTCATACATACCAGTTTCTGGAAACCAGAGAAGGGAATGGATCAGGCACAACAGTGCAATACCTAAAAATTGAAACATACAGACATCAATTAAAAAGTAGCAGAAATTACAAATAGAAGAACAGAAGTGTATAAGTAACTTGGGGTTTTTTTTTCCCTCAGTTTCCTGAAGGTTCCAGAAGATTTGGCAAAACCAACATTTTTATCAAAACCAAATAATATGCAAATCTGCGATAAGTACTGATTTTCCTGCAGTTTACTGAATCTTGAGTAAAAATAAAGATTGGAGACCTGAAAGTTCTCCCAAGGTAACAATGTCTGTATAAAATTCCCTAGTCTACCTGGAGAAATCCTGAAAAACATCAGAAAGAAGGCAGAAAGCAGCTTATCCCACTATGCTAAAAGCTACTAGCAAGGGATTATTCTCCCTCTCCTTTTTCATTCACAATGGTGTTCTTGGGAACAGATTTATTTTGTACTTACAGTGTCTAATAACAGCTGTTATGCATTTATTTTCCCACTATCCTGACACAGTAATGTTATCCTACTTAACTCTGCAACTCTTTCTGACATAAAACTGCACCCACCGTGACATTCTTTAATACCGTAACAAACTGGCGGTGACCTAGGACTTCATGGCTGTTACCAGTGCACACTCCAGTTGATTTAACTCCCCCGTAGTACTAATGGATAGAAGTCATTACAATATAATTGCTACTAATAATATAAAACCTATAAAACAGAAAACACCCAATTTTAATGCCAAGATTGGCAGACACATTACTTTTAGAAACAAATATTTAAAGTAGCCTTTAAGTAGAAGAATTGTTCTGGTTTTTTTCTTTTTTTTTTTTTTCACATTAGCATACTGATATTTTTCAGACACTTTCATAGCTCCACTTCAGTACAACATTACATTGGCTTTGAAACTCAACAGTAATAAGTCTCATTCCCACAGCATTAGCCTTGCCTCCTGCTCGTGTTTCCACTATGCTTCTGTTGCTTTGTTAGACTTGATGTTTCGCCCATCACATACTTCCTCATACAGATCTCAAATGATGGGTAGAGAGACAGGATTTTCTTAAGAGAACTTCTCAGTCATTATTAACCTCCACAAAGTACACTTATTTCTAAATAGATTTAACTGGAGGGTAAAGGAGGGGAGACACTAAAAGAATAACAGCCTTGTCCACAATTTCTATTTCTTTCTAAGATCAAAGACGACTCATTTTAAACAAACTTCTTTTGTAGTGACTGGTTCTTTTCAAAAATGGATGCTCTGTGTAGCTAGAAATGTTCATTTGTTTGTTGCAAAAGACTTTTAAGCATAAAAAACTTAGACATTTCTACCCATCATTTCTTCTTCTCCCTAAGTACCCTTTAGAGTCTAAAAAGTCAGACTCACTCAATACACAACTTTCTATTAAAGTTCCCTGAGGTTCTCATGAATTTCCCTTTTTATGGCCAAACCATCATGTGTTTGCAGGTCGGTGCGGTGAACCTGGTAAACTGGTTTATAGTTTTAAGAAAAAAAAAAAAAAAAAGTAGGGGGGGACACCAAAGGAAAAAAGACTACTCCATTGGAAGAAACTCATTTAGACAGAGTTCATAATGTTGCAACTGAAAGCAGAACTCAGGCTTATGGACCAGACACCCCACCCACACCCACCACTACCATGTCACCTCCTGTATCATCAGGGAAGTTGTCCAAGATTCAGGAGGCACTCCCTCTTAGAAGCAGATGAATGTAAACAGAGGAAAAAAACCCAACTTGGATAAAGTTAACGGGTTTTTCATTTATCTGAAATTAAAAAAACAAACCACCAAACCCAACCAAAAACTTGTAGTGATTTGATCGAGCTTAATATGAATGAATAACACAAGCTAGAAAATGCAAGAGACAAAAACAGAGGAAACTAGAAAGGAATCCGCAGGGGAAACTCGAAAGGAATCTAAAGTATCAAAACCTTATTGGAAGCAGAAAAGTTGGGCAGGGGAAAGGCAGGGACAACAACATCAGCCCATTAGAAAATGGAGAGGAAAAACAAGTACTAATGACACCAAACCAAGAGCCTATGTATGTAATGTCTTAGGAAAACCTAACTGTAAAAAGAAGTATTAAAACTACTGAAGTACTACCCAAAGATACTTAGAAGACAGAGCAAATACTAATCATAAATGGTTTCGTTGATCCTTTCGTATGGGTGGGGAATAAAGTCGGTGACATCTGAAAAGCTTACTTCAGCCATATTCTTCTATGATCTGCAGTTGCTATACCACAAAATTTGGTACTTGAAAGAAAGTTTGCTTGTATTAAAAATTAAAAGCTTATGTCTCTCTTACTTAGGCAAACACCCCAGGAGTTCAGAAGGCATTAAAGTATTTGTTTACTCTATCTTGTTACCTATTCTGCAAGTTTTTATAACCTTGTAAAATATAAAGTAGCACACTGTATAATAGCTTTTCCAGTATTCTCTTAAAATCCTTCCCAAACAGTAGCTTAATCTCTTTAAACACTTGTCCAACATTCCCTGCATGCACTGACACCATGGAACATCTTCCAATAATAAAGAAAAATAACAGCATGGTATTTATTTTATTTTTCATTTCTCTTGAGCTGTTAGCCATACTTGTAAGATAATGATTACTTCATGAACGATTAACCCATCATGTACTTAAGATAAATAGAAGACATAAACTTTGAGTTGTCTATTCTGCATTTTCATTGCCAAAATAGAAGGATGGCTTTCTTTTTGCAATTTCATGCTGATTACATTCTGTATGAATATGAAAATCTTAATCAGCGGGACTACCCTAAATATTCCTAAAGACATAAGCCACAGAGGAATATGTCAGTCTTTTCTTTCAGTAACAAAATGAAATAAAATAAAGCAAGGAAATAAGCTGGAATAAGCATGTCGTAAGTATTTTTCAGAGGACACACTTTTATACAGTATTTTTGTTCCTCACATAAATTGACTGATAGGCATAAAGTGGGCGAGCAGTAGGAAGCCTGGTCTGATTCCTCTTTGACTTTCTGAGATTATTTTGCTCTTACTGGAAATGAAGTGGAGCTGAAATGAACATACACGGTTGTTTTGTTTGCTTCACAAATGAAAGCTTGTATTTCCCTTGACTTTCTCTATGACAGAGTGTACAATCAAGCTCAAGCTGTGGACAGCGCTTTTTGTCTGTACTGCAATCATTACCAGAACAATACTGGCAGTCAGATACAGCAATACAATCCAGTACTGTATCTCCTGGCTAAATCCACATATGAATTTGTATTAGATATAATCCAGCGATAAAAGGCCATATTTGAAAAAAGACCATTTGGATAAGTTCCTCATCTACATTTAAAACAGAGCAGAAAGGAACCCAAGAGGCCATTTAAAATAAACAAGGGGCATTCACATTGGGAACATCTCAACATTGGGAAGATTTACAATTCAGTTTTCAAACTTAACAAACATACCAACCTAAAGTTGCATTTTTTTGAAAAAGAACTACATTTCAGGGTCACATAAAACTTCTGAAATGCAGCGTAATGAATAGAGAACTACCATACATCTCACATTTTATGCAGACTGAACTCAGAAATGAGTTAGGCTTTTTGTACATTGCTTGGAAAACCATCATTCTGTCAACTGTGGTTCTGTATAATTTTGGTACAGACTGCTGAAAACTGCTACATAATGTAAAAATAAAAAGAAAATTTTAATTATACAAAGTTTTGCATTC
Organism: Harpia harpyja; assembly: GCF_026419915.1. NCBI lineage: Eukaryota > Metazoa > Chordata > Aves > Accipitriformes > Accipitridae > Harpia > Harpia harpyja. Next base: position 20,184,321 of record NC_068957.1, on the reverse strand, counting down.
ACCGGGGTCAGGGGAAACGCTTTATTGTGTAGGAAGTCCATTTCATGTGAGCTTCCACTTAATTCCTTCTGCATTTTCTTTATTTTATCTGTCCTGCTGGTTTTAATACAAATTAAAAACAACTAACGTGAATTACGTGCAGGGCCCCTAACATGTAGAAACAAAGATGGACTTAGGTGAAGCCTGAGACAAACTGGGGCAATGTGAATGCAGTGGAATGTAGTGATTACAACAGGAGGAGCTTCAAAATATTTTAAACAATCCATACTCTTCAGAGGTAAAACTAAGAGCAAACAAGACAAGGCACAAAGGAAAAAGTTCTATGCGTGGCTTCTCCTCCTCGTCCATTTGCTTAATGCAAAACAGTGTTATTTCGCCTTTTTTCTGTAACTTTGTGTCTCTCTCTTCTATGGGGGGGGGAGGTATGTGTTTGTTTTTTATAATTATCGTAGTCGAAGCTCAGCTGAAATTAAAGATCACAAGTTAACAGAGCTCAGAAGGAAACATATTCAGCAATAGCCCTGCTTAAGCATTACTGTCTTCTTCCTGCTTGGTTCTATTTAAACATGGAGGAATGATGCCTTTAAAAAAAAAGATTGAGTGACTTTGAAACTGCCTGGGATCAAGTGGGATCAGAAAACACACACTACTTCTTAAGTAGAACTGGTCAGAGGAGAACCAAATCAAGGGTAAAAAAGCAGAGGTAATACCTAGGTGAAAAATAAGAATACTGATCAAATTTGTAGCATTACTTAACTCACTGGCTCACAGACACTTTAGGCAAGCAAGAGGTTTGGTAGGTAGATTGTCAACTGATATTACTTCAAATAGCTCTAGCGAAGCTGACTTACCCAGGTTTACAGTAGCTTTTGATCTTCAAGAATGAAGGATTTTCAGAATTCCTTTAAGTTTCAAAACTGTGAGGAAAGATATATTTATAGTTCACGATGACAGGCAACACTGAGATGGAACAGAATCCATTCTCAGTAAAGGGAGAAAGATAAACACAAACCAACAGAACATTACAAAAATCCAAACAACTGCAAAAGCAAGCTAATAACCATCAAATTAAAAATAGATTATTTTAGTTCAGTCTCTCAGCTCTCCAATATTCATTACTGTGCGTTAACTTTCCAGGTAACCGTCATGCTGCAACTTCACGTGCATGTTTTTATTCAGTAATTTCATATTGTAATGTCTTTTTTTTTTTTTAAAAAAAAACCTGCATAAATTAAATCCACAAAGAGTTTACATTTACTGCTGCTAATACCTGTTCAAAAAGAAATCATAATTACTTCATAAGGAAATCAAAATAACATGCGCTCCTTGTTCTCATACAGCTGTTCTTCTCACCACTCTTTCAGAAAACTTTTAAGATCTGAAAAGCCAGTAAAATCAATGTGGTAAGGATTAGTTTTAAGAAGAGAGCAACATAAACCCAGGAAGGAAAAAACCCTCATTCCCACTGTCCTTGAGAAGGAGAACAGAGCAAACAACTAGGAACTATACTTGCCTATGAAGTCTCAAAAAAAAAAAAAACCCCACCAAAAATCATTAAGTTGTCAATAAGACAAAATTATTTTAAAATAAAAGCAAATAGATGATGCTATGTAGAAAAAATACATTAAAATAATCACAAACAGGAACAAAGAAGATGGTCATCTCTTCTGTTCACTCCTGTAGTTTTAAAATCCACGTCCTATTCTGACAACTTTACAATACAGTACATCACAGTGTGTCTTCATATTTGACTTCTGGCACAAAGGACACCAGCTGTCTGGTAAAAAAGCCTCAGTTAAAAGAAATTATAATTTCAAATTACAATTAACAAAAATAGAGTGTCAAGAAGAACTTTTCAAACAGTATGAAAAGGCAGGCTGTTTACTAAAGTTTTCATTTTTTTCTTTACTGAATGCTTCATTCCACATTTTCCATTTTGATTATCTTTGATTTATTTTATATTCGCAATGAGCAGTTTGAACACAAGAAGGGAACGTGAAAGATGGAGGATGTTTTTAATATAACAACTAAAAAATTCCTACATGAAATTTCTCTTTTAAAAAGTTGCAAATCCAAAAGTTGCTCTCTCCTACCTAGACAAGTTTACTACCATAAACTATTAATGCATTTATCTGCTATTTTGTTATGCATTCTTTTTTCTTACCTTTGCATTCTTTTTTCTTACCTTTTCATACAAAATTAGATTAAGGCATACATACTCATATTGATGGTCTGAGTCTTTTAAATAATAGTCTGTGTTACGACTACATTTGAAGATTGCTTTTATACACTATACATATAATTTCTAGTAGTTCTTAAAATATTCATCCAAATCAATAAGACTTAAGGGCACCTGACGGTTCAGATTTCTGGGTAGCATTGTAACTGACAGCAGTTGTGTGCTACTTAAAAGTCAATTTAATGTGTATCTAGTGAATGATATTTTTTAAGGAAGTCACTGAACTCACTCTCCATTGGAGACCTAGCCATGGTATCAATTAGAGATATTGAGGTATCAATTTAATAAAGTCCGTGTCCAGCTTCTACTGAGAGTTTTGTGAATATCAAGTTTTCTTTCACCATCAGCACCAGCAGTTCACAGTAATTCTGGCCTCCTCACTCCCCCAGAGACAAGGTTTCAGAGTTCAAAGAGTACAGAGCTAACACCTCCTGCATGGTGTTAACTTTTAGGAAAGGGAAAGTAGAAAGTTTTTGGAAGTGTAATAGTGGGAAAGAAATGACAAATAAATTTTGTGTCGGCTGATTTTGTGGCAAACCTTTTCTGCTTTATGATGGAAGTTAGGATAACAGAAGTCAGAGTTACCAAAGTAGCCCTCCACATGTTCTAATCTTCAAAGAATTACCACATGCACATACTACCAATAAGTCATTTTTGGGCTTTTTGTAGACATTCAGATGTGGAGATTCGGCATAACTTTGGGACAGATTTTATTAGGAAATAATTTGGCTTAGTGAACTTGTTCTCCAGCACTCTAATACCTGTATCTGCATGACAGATTAAGCAGCACATGGGAAAATCAAGATAGCATTTTTCAAGGTGGTTTTGCTATCCTACTAATGATCCTTCCCCATCCACTTTGCCAGTACAAACAAGTGAGAATGTGTTAAAGCAAGACCAGATATATAATGACAGAGACAAATGAGACAGAGGCTTCATAAATGTGGTGCTGTCACAGTACAGAACCAAACTGACATTCTTACTATAACAGACACAAAGCACATTTCTTAGTTAAAAGACTGAAAATAGGCAGAAAAGGCAATAGTTACATAAAATATGCAGTTAAAGGATTACTGAGGAATGTTAATTAAAACATTTTACCCCACTTATTACACATACACTATTCAGAATTCATAGATTTTTGAGAACTCAGGCTAATTTTACCATAATGATCATCTTAAAGATGGTGGTTAATTGAGAAATATAATGCTTACCAATACTTTGAGGGCTGAAGTTACATGATGAAAAACGAAATACCAAGTAATTCAGATTTTTAGATACTGAACTAATTTCACAGAAAAGAAAGCTTGCATATTTAGCAGGAAGCCATCAAAATTCAAAATAGAAGCCAGCTTGAAATAAATGATGTCTTATTTTAGTGAGCAAATTTTGTTTAATTGCACTTCTGAATAGAATTCAGCTTTTAATGGAAGATAAAGTTTTCCGTGAGCAATGCATAATAAAAAGCACAGCACAAACACAGCACAATAAAGAACATTTCCACTCTACATATACTCAATCTAGACATTATGATTCAAAGATATCACTTATCCTTACTAAATCAGGGAAATGTTTTGACATGAAATCCAAGCTGAATGCTTCTCTGAAGGACATTCAAATCCTTCTATAATACTAAAACTCAATTCACCATGATGCTATTCCCATTCTGTGCTTATACACTGAAATCAAACAGCTATTTTAATTATTACAATATAAGAAAGTATTTCAGAGAGCTGGGGCCCTTTGGAGTGGTATTCTATCAGAGTTAACAATTTCAGCCAGAGGAACTCAATCCTCTCAGCTCTCTAGGTTGCCACATGGAGGAAAAACAGAAGTTTTCATGCCTTCTTATGGGAAAACTCTGTCTGGCTGCCATTCTTCCCCAGCTCTCTCCCTGCTAAGAAACAATTGATCTGTCAGAGCTTCAAGATGAGCTGATTAAACAATCCCAGGGCAAGGATTACAGCCCGGTATCTCTAGTCCACTTCCTTGAGCAACATTTCTTTCCCCACTTTCGCATAAGCTATTTACCATATTCTGTTCTTTTGTTTGGTTGGTTTGAAGTTTGTTGTCTTTCCTCATTAGAGACATTTGCATTCCTAGGGAAATGTGCACCTGATTTACATATTTGTTAAATCCAGAAATATAAACAGTCTTGAGTATTACTACACTGACAGAACGTCATGATGTAAATAATGCAAAAGTGTCTCATAACAATTTCAACACATATCTCTCAGGGTAATTTGAGCAAGTGCTCTATGTTGTGGCATTATTAAGAAAATTATTTTGATGCAAGCCAAAAAGAGACAGAGTTACAAGTAAAAACAAGTTAACTTATAATTTTGTCCAACTTATTACAGAGAAGAGAATTAAATGGGTGAGGGGAAAACATATTAAAAGTCAAGCGAGAAATTTAAAGAAAAATATTTAAAATTTCCATTGCCTTGTGAATACTGCTGTGCTGCTGCCAGATTTGCAGAGACGCCTCTTGAGGGCATAACAGTCTAACCACAAGAAATTCCGTTGAGTCACGACATTTTGAAGAGTTGAGTGCACACTACTTGCATCCATCTAATGTTTTCTTTGAACTCTGTAGAGTTTTACACAATTACCATGTACTTCTCCTTTGAATAGAGAAGGACATACCAAACATTAAAAGGAATTTTTCACAACTTCTCAGCCCTTATTACCATCAGCTGTGCTGCACAGAGTATTAGACTTTCACAAAGACTGAAAACAGTCTTTTTGTAGTGATTTTAAGTTATAGTTGTTATGGCACAAGTTCAAATAAGCTTCAGTTATTTTATTATCTCTTCAGTTATGTAAGCTACATAGAAACTGTGAAGTGCCCTCAAACTGAAAGACAAAAATACTTTGTTTTAAAGAAAGAATTGTCTATGGCATCAACTGACCTAATGTCTTTCCTTGTTACATATGTAATTCTCTTTATGAAATATTTTTGTACTGTGGAAGTCAAATCACACCTTGATTTCCAGAGGTCTGCCTCCCAGCCCTCCCCACAAATGACATGCAGCTTTAGAGATTGTTTTCTAAATGGAAAGACAAATAGTTTCCCCTGCTTTTTGTGTCTCTCTTGCTGTTTTCATTTGAATACATAAGAGCACTACCAAAGCACAGCACTACCAAATATTTATTTGTAGATAAATAAGCTGCTGACAAACATTTCATTCAAATCAGAGCAACAAGGCAGATGGGTGACTTCAGTTTACTCTCAAGCAAGCCTGCTATTTTAGGAAATGCATCAAATATTCTCACAGGATAAAGGGCAAAAAGTTCACTCACTTTTTCCCCAAAACTGAACATTTCAGCCCTAGAATGTTCATGGGTGAGATGGAAACCATGCACACAGCTGTATTTTGACTGCTGAATGCAAAAGCTAGTGAAGAAGATGGCCAAGGGCCCAGTGGTACAAGGTTTGGTTTATCTTCAAATGCAGGAAACTACTACTCAGACAGAGCTAGGAACCAGACACAGAATAAAAAGGACTTAAAGTTCCTGGTAATTCCTATAACAGAGGGAGTGAGATACCACATTACTCAATCACCGCTGGTTTCAAAACCACTTGAAGCCTGTGTCTGTAACATGGTGATACTGTATAATTATTGTAGGAAATAAAAGCATTAGCCTGGACATGAGTCATGAATGCAAACATTCTTCCCCCTCCAAAGCTTAGAAAATTGTCTCTAATATGCAACCAACAAGATTATTTGACCTTTAGAGTTGATACTGCATAAGTCACATTACCAGAGTCCCTGTTTTGAAAACCTCCTCCTATCTTAGCTATACTTGTACTTAAAAAAAAAAAAAAAAAAAAGGGGGGGGTGAGGGGTGGCTGGGGTGGTGTTCAATAAAGTTAACTCTATATACTCTTACAAAATAAAAAGCATGCTTACTTTTTCATAAAGCATTAAACATCACAGCTTTATGTAGTATCTATTGATATAAAGAAGCACATAATCATTATTGCTAAATATAGAACTCGGCAATAAATTCTTTGTTATATATTTATTACCCCTGCAAAAATAGGGGTAATTTTAAAATCAGATACTGGTAGAAACATACTGATAATGTAATTATATTATAAACACACTAATACAATTCTGGCTTTGAATTTTAACACCTCAGTTTCAGTATTTTGAATAAAATGTGTATAGTGAAAAATAGAATATAGTTGCTCAGAAGATTAATCAAAAATAGAAACCAACTTGAAAACAGAAAATCAACCAAACAAAAACCCAGATACGCCTTAAAAGATATTTTTTCCTCCAAAATCTTTGAATCAAGTTAAATAGGAAATGTGACAGATGAAACAACCCCAAAATACCCAGAATGTAGTATTTCTTGTATTGCTACTGATACAACAGACTACAGCACTTTCAAGCCTTTGCTCATGAGATCTTTACCCTATTCTGATTTGAATAGCAGGCTAACTTTTTTCTTCTTTTTCTTTTTTAAGCTCAAGGGCATACTGGGAATCAGAGTATTATGCAATTTCCCCAAATAGGAAGATTTCCATGACAAAGGCAGACAACTTAGCACAGTGCTGTGTGAAATAGAAAGCTGATGGCTGAAGCTGGAAAATGCCAAGGTTGGAGCACGCAGTTCATTCACCTATACATCTTCCGATATTGCTTGCTTAGTCTGCTGTGAGGTGACTGTGGCACCAGCAAAGGAGCCGGCCAGGGAACAGAAGTTCACAGTGGCAGCTGTGGGGCTGTAACACGTTGTCTTGGATGAAACGGGTTACAGACTGCTAATGGAAACAGCAGAAGTCCAGGACAAACAAAGGAATACCTTTGCCTTAGAACAAATCTTGAGAAATGGTGCTAAGGAATTCAAAGTACTGAGTTACAGCAATGTCTCAATGTCATTAGGAAATCAGACAGCATTAAGCGAAACTATATTTAGAAGTAACAGCAAGATTAATGTATTAATGCCATCCCAGTATCCATCTCCTCTCAGGTACTACACAGCAAGGCTACTAAATTTTCCAGATTTTCATTACTTTAGCTTCAAAACTACTGTGTAAGTCAAAGGTCTTATGCCAAGGATAATCAATTACGTATGTCTGACCTAACTGTAACTAGGGATTTTTGGAATGCGGTTAATTATACACAGAAGCCATTCTCTTATGCTTCCAACCTTGTGACTTGCCCAGACACCAAATCTAAATTTCAAATGATCAAACATAACCTGGATACTTACAAAGTTGAAAGAAATAGCCAATTTGTAGTTGTCAGTCTTCATCATTTTGCTTGTCTGGGGAAAAAAAAAAAATAAATCCCACCACTTAAATAATATTTATGCTACTTGACACACACAGGAAGTACAAACAGAGAGCTTACAGCTGCAAGCAAATCAGTCTCTTTGGATGCAGTTTGCTTCATAAAGCTAGTTTACTATTACATGCATATAATGAATAATTTCCATGTTGAGAGTTTATCATCTATAAGAACACACTTGCTTTCATGTTCCTATTTAAGTTACTGAGCACTACCTCAGTTTATGTAAACACATGCATCTAACATTTTCTCTCTAAACCTTCCTCCTCTGTGCTCTAGCATTTTTTGCTTTCTAGAAGAACTTCACCATTTCTAGTTTTGCTTAATATTTTATAACAGCAAGCGTCATTTATAAGGCAGATTTACAGAGCTTGCAGTCAGTTGGATTTCTGCTTGTGTGTCAGACGATTGTATTTTCTTACTATAATGTCTATATAGTTGATAGCTGCAGTCAGATAACAACAGAAGAGTAATAGCACTAGGAGGCATATGAGCAACCTAGGGAAGTTATGTCTATTGAATGGGGACGGATTGTCCCCTGTGAAATTGTTAAAGCGTAACACACAAAACAATGAGTCATTGGTTGAGAAAGCAGCCAGTTCTGTTGTAGAACAGCTTCAGAAAAACTGTTACCACCTCAGTAAAAGAGGTGAACCAGAAAGCTGGAACATTGACTCAGCAAATTAATGCATGAGCACATGTTGCCACAGATGTTGGTACTCTGAAGACTGGTTTTCAGCTACAGTTATGAAATACAGAATTTCAGAAGCATTACCTTGTAGGTTACAGAGAACTAAAAGTAAATTATTGCTTACTAAAAAGCAACAGTGGCTCCAGAGCTAGCTTATATAATATTGATTTTCATTAATAATCGTCCTAAAAGTAATTTGAATGTTAATGAGAAAGCAAAGTGAGTTGTTCAAAATAGGTAGGAATTCTGTTGTCCAAAAAGTAGATTGTCAGCGATAGCATTCTCTGCTAAGATTTCAAACACTATAAATATTAATTATGCCTTATATTACCCATGAAATCACACGTGATGAGGGAAGTCAGCATACTATGGTGTATGTATAGATTATATACAGAGTTAAGAATGTTTATATTAAATTTTTCTTTTAATGTACAGCTAGATGTTAGCATCTGCTAATGTGCTTGCCACAGTAGAAACAATAAACTCAATTTCATGTTTTACATGAAAGTCCTAAATCTTTTCATATATTATCATACCACATGCAAGAACGTCCATGTCGGATAGAAATGTTTCTAGAAATCCAGCCCCGTTTTCCTTATATATATTGTACTTAAATTCCTATTGCTTTGTTTTGAACTCGTTGCTTACAAGAGAAACTTAATTTATTAGAAAAGAGATCACACTAGAAGCAACACAAACACCATGGTTTACTGTGAAAATGGGCAAAAGCACTGCAACAGTTCTTTATCATTGCTCATTCTTCCAAAATGACAACTTTATATAACACTAAGAAGAGCTGACTGCTTCCTATCCTGTTCTACTGACAGCTTTTGGCATAGGCAATTATGACTCAATTTAAAAAACCCGAGAGAAAGCATTTGCGCGTGAACGCTAGAGATGGGCCAGCTCTTTTTTAATCAGCTATTAAGCATAACAAAATGGCATTTGAGTTCTGTCTGGTCATTCTTCACCTTCCAGATTATCTGAAAAAAAACCTAGTAGGCAAATGAGGAAGGTTCAAAAAATGAAAATAGAGCAGAGAAGCAGCAGTGATTGCAAACAGTAGTGGAGAATGGTTAATATTGTAAATCTTTTAACAACAGAATGCTTATTCTAGATGAAGTAGCACTTGCTTTCACTAGAAACAGCCATTTATTTTTCATGCATCTTTCCAAGGAGAATAAACTGGAGGAGGGAAGTTGGTACATTTTATCTCCATTATAATTCAGGCATCGTGTGACAGCATATTTCTCACCAGCTTCCCAACCTATTCTGCATCCCACAAACTAAGCAGTTAGATGTCTGTCATATTAATAAAACCAGAAATACTAAGGTTGATCATCCCTAAATCAAACGATTTGTGACCAAACAAAACAGAGTTGTAGCAATTATTTTTCCCTATATGACCAAATTTTCATTTTTTACTCCTAAAACACAATAATTAGCTTCCAGGAGCAATACTGTGTGTTACCTGATTGGTGAATCTTTCAGTCCTGGGGTATGCAGGTAGTCTAAGGCAGTGTGTGTGCTAATTGTCACCTGCTACTTGCATTTTCCTTATCAGCCATCTGGCTTCCGACTCAAATAGCATCAGGGCTCCTGATGTCAGTTACTCTCCTAAAAGAAAAAAGATTTATGTCAGCATTTCAGTTCTTCTGTGGTAGTAAGTGAAATAGCTGTAGACACCGAGACTTCTCTTCTACCATCTCCAAATACATCCTTCTCCAGAACTGGGGCAAGATTTGCAGAACTGCACGATACTGTTTTCTAAAGGGAAAACATGAAGAGGTTGTGATGAGAAATGAGACTTGCTCCCCAACAAATATTTGCCAAATCCTCTAACGGTCTTTCCTGGAAACAGATTGTTCTTTTGCAATCAGCTAAAAGCAAAATAAGAAAACCAAACTATTCGTCTGTTGAATATCAAGATTGCAATTCAACCTTCTGCTGCCATTAGCTGACCAAGATATTTCATAATAGCCATCCCTGAGTTCAAGTCTGATGTCTTCTTCACTTTAGGAAACTCCTGTACCAAGGAACACACGTGGCTTCAAAAGTTTCGCTGACCCATTACCCACCCCGTATCTGTAACTTGGGCCCCAACGGTTCAGCACCGCAGGCAGTGAATGCTGGTACTAAAGCTGCTCTAGTTTTTGCTGCCACTGAAACTGTCACCACAGTGTGTCCCTGGGATGAGAAGACATTTTGTATTCTGTCTTACAGAGGGGTGCTTTCAGTAGCTTTTTCATCTTCAGAAGGTGAGAGCTGAAGAACACCACTGCAGAATTTACAGTATTTAAAAAAAACTGAAAAGCATTTTAATTGACTATGCACACATTTGTGCTGCTGACATCAGTACGTATTTGGGACAAGTTGCTTTGGAAATACAAAGAGAGCTGACAACTCTTGGCATGCCAACTCTCAATAGCTCAGACAGTGCCTAGACTCAGAAATTCTGTGGTTTATATCAAAATAAATGCTGATAGCACAACTGGTCATAACTCCCGTTATTAATTTATATTACTCTTGTTGCACTTCCCCTCTTCTGCCTCATAAGTACATTAGTCTTTTCAGAATCATTTGCAGGCTAGTTTTGAGGCAAATCCTACGATTTAGGCTTTCTTTCAGAAATTTAGGCCTTTGCTCTACACTTCCTAGATAGATAACCCACTGACTTCTGTGAACTTCAACTAATTTTCCTAAACATTAAGAACATGCTTGCTTCCTTTTATCAGATATAAACACAGAATTATTAATGTTGGTATAGTAAATAAATATTAATACTAGATTTACACAAAAAGTTTTTAAAATGCATCTAAAAATACATATGCCTTAATGGAGATAATTAAGAGTTAAATCATCCTATACCATATGCTTATGCTAGGTATTGCCATTGCTCGATACCTGGTGAGTTAGGTACTCCTATTTGAATAGCTGTTTAGGTACAGGTGGGATGACCTCTCTGTTAAAGGACTACCTAATTTGGAACTGTTAGCAGTAATCAGAAGAGGAACCAGGTAGTGTCACAGCTTCTGAAGTGTGTCAGTGTCTTGCAGAATGTGACATGTATTTCGGTCAGCATTTTTGAATGCATTAATTAGCCCTGGATTGTAGAAATCCACAGGATCTCTATTGCCAGGATTCCCAAGCATCTACAGCAATATATTCATTTAAGCCCTCATTCCAGCTTAATTCCATCCTCTTACTTCTATGTGCACTTTTTTCTCTGAAGTCAAATCAAAATCTCAAGACAAAAAATCAAATTCAATCAAGGCTAAGCCGGAGAAAACAAATATGTTGTGGGAAGAAGATGGGAGTTTGCCTAGTTATATCTTTCTCAAAGAGTCAGACAGTAAAACTAATTTTTCCTTGTCCAAACTCTTTTCTGATACCAGCTTATCACAGCTGTAACAGCTTATCACAGAAAATCAGTAGTCTCGAACAGCTAAAGATCTGGCTCAGCCTGTCTCAGACAGCACTTGTGGATGCTATTTATGTTATTCATGTCTGTGTATCATTTTTTCAGGCTTGGCAGTTGAATTCTACTTCCAGGTCTGAAGTCAGAAATCTAGATTATCCTGAAACCGAGAATATCTATGTTCTGCTCCTTCAAGTATTAATTTGTTTATTATGCAATTACTTTAAAAAAAGTTGGTAGCTTGGTAAGACATTAAAAATAATGTGGGTTTGTAATGATTTTAAATTATTAATGTTAATCAGAAGTTGGTATTTTTTCTGTGACTCGAAGACTATCCCATGATTTCCTGTGTTATTGAGAAGTGACAAGGGGATTGTTCTGAAGAATTGAGATGAGATCTCATATGTAATAGGGAAAAATAATCCACCTCTGACTTTTCCAAAATCCGCTAGACATTTAAAAGCTCTTGAGGATGACTGAGGACATAACCACATATTCTGAGGAAGACACATACATGGACAGAAAGGATTAGTAACAGGCACGATAAATCCATTTAAAAAAGGATTTAAAAAGTAGTAAAATTCGTAATAGCTGTAAAAATGAAAACTATCATTTCTTTGGCATGTCTAACTGAACCTAGGCCTCCTAGCTTACTGAATATCACCAAACAGCTCTAGAACTTAAGAGTATGCATTTTGCAGGGAGCAGGGGACTTTCCACACAGGTAAAATATTGACATGAAAGACAGAGACAGAAGGCTGGAACCAGCAATGCTTGCTGTAAAGTTTGACAGGCCAGTCACACCCTAAAACAGTTCCACCGCTCCAGCCGAATGTGTATTTATTCATCTGTTCCAGTCTAAACACTTGGCTTGAAATCTGAGGCAGGTTATTCAGAAAATACTTTCAGAAGCATACACAGCACGTTATTCTGTCTGAGCAGTGCAAGAGTTGTGCTAATAATACCAATTAAAGGGTCTTTTGCCTTTGTTATCTTCCAGGTCAGTAGCAATGCAGCTAGAAAATAAAAACAAGCATCCACCTAGCTAGAGTTGAACTACATATAAACATATAAATTAAGAACTTTACAGATGTAATTACGAGTGTACGAGTAATATTTATTTCCAGACAAAGCACTTACAGATGAGCCAGTTTTGCAATCTAAAAGCCAGTAAGTAAGCCTAATTGAATGCCCAGACAGTCATACATGTAGTCAATGAACACTTACTTTGCTATTACGATAAAGATTGATAAATAGTTTTGGACACACTGTACCCTATATTTTGGCAGCTATCCTCTATCTTTGACATGCTAATTATAAAAGATTGCATTGTCATTCTATAAACAACAGAGCAGAAGTGAAGAGGGAATACCCGCCCTGAAAGAAATATTCAAGTAACATTTAAAAAAGCCCCAAAGGTCTTTTGTTGGAACATGTTAGAATGACATGCCTAGTACATTGCAGAAATTAATACATTTTTGTGTTCAGAAGTTTTATAATCAAATCTCACAACACAGTCTTCCCCGAACCTCCAAGAACAAGACATTTTGGATCACTGCAGATTACACTGTTACTATTGGTCTATTTTCTTTTATTTTATTTACACTAAATATGCATTAAATAATGCAAGAATAGCATGTTGAAATGGCTTACCCTTCTGTGCCATTTCTCTTTTTGTCAGAAGTCTACTCTTCTGCACTCTTGGAGCATTTTGTCTGCATTTGCTTTGCCCTGCAAAGATATTTTTCTAAGCAATTAAGTCAGTTGCAACTAAAAGACTTGAACAACATGAGCACTCTTCAGTTTGCTAAAAGCTGAAGTGATATAAGCAACAGAAAGCTGCAAAAATGGGCAGCTCACACTGATGAAGACAAATCCCATGCTGACATACACTTCTACAACTCCACTAAGTCTTCTGTTCTCATTGGCACAATTTTTCTACATAAATGAAGAAAAACTCTTATGATAAAATTATCTATAGTTAAAATTACTATTTATATTTACGTGCATTGTTAATTCTACACATTACATAAAGTATGTTTACATACCATATGTTTAAAAATGTATTGCCATATCATAATGCAGTTATAATCAAATCTACAACTGTTAAAAACTCTTATTTTTCAAACTATGTTCCATTAAAATGTAACTGTCCTTTTTATTCTGGGTTATTCTTGGGTCTGTGCATTTGTATTTCAGTGAAAGGTAAACTGATAACACCATTTTATGTCTGAGATCACTTAAATTAGAAAGTGACTTGTTCCACAGGATAGTGTGGTGATGCCAGGTGTGTAGTGCCCCAAAATGACTATACATATCCAAAATCATTTATCTGGTGGTAGCTAGAGGAACAAAGGTGCAGTTCATCAACTGGAGAAAGTACATGACATTCTGATTGCATCTTTTTATAAACCTCTGATTGATATTTCTCCTTAAAATGCTGATCAACTCTAGCATTTGGGACTTGACATAGCAACATCCTCTATGATCCTCATTGGGTAAAGATATACACGCTTTTTGAGGAGCAGCTGCTAACATAGTTCCATGATGGCCAGAAAATAATGACACAATACTTTCTTCAGTTTTAACTGTTTAACTTTGTTGTACAAAATAATTCCGTAAGGTATGTTGTGCCATCTTTTTTGATTTAAGGATCCAGTCTTCAGAAGAGGAAAGCTCAAAGAAAAGTGAATGAGTTTGGATTCAGACAGACATTCTTGCAACCAATGTTCATGCTATCTTCCTCAAAGCGTTGTCACAAGCTCTTGCCCTATACCCTTTGTTTAGAGATTCTTGTTTTGCTTTCAGCAACACAGTTTTGAGCGTGTTAGCCTAGCAGTGTGCTGGGAATATGATGCTGTCACGTTTCACCCTCTCTCCACCAAAGAGGGGAAAAAAAATAAAAGGCCCTCACACTAAATTGTACTTCTAGAATATGCCAGTCACAGGAACTACACTGGGCTCTGAAAAAATCATGCCAAGGCAGCGATAAGCAAGGTTTCATTGGCTCTTTTTTCTTCACAGACCCATTCATTGGTTAGAGGCTCATTAACAGATGACATATGAGCAAAAATTCTGCCCTCAGCCATTATCTCAAAGTGAAAATACGTCAAGGAAGATTCATCTGGACAGCTTCTCTGCAGGAACACGCAGGACAGGATAAAGCATGCCCCACAGGAAACATCCTGCAGAGTTCCTACAAGTTTTCAGCAATGTTTCAGTCTGGATATGGAATTCCTTCAAGTGAACGCACCTCCCACGTCCCTGAAGCTACAGCTTTGCAAGCCTATAACTACAAGGCTGGTAACATAATGAGCTCCCTGCAGACTTCTTCCTAACGCATGCAAAAGGATGTGCAAAATATAAAGTAATATTGCTAATTAGGCAGAAAAAAAGCCCTGTAATTCTAGTCCCCCAAGCAGCTGGGCTGTTCCCTTCCACTGAGGGCATCAGGATGACCTTGTCCCTGTAACGCTTAGCCCTACTGCAGAAAAAGTGCAGTGCACAAATGCTTACACAGCTTTCTGAAACTCAACTTCTAATGATGCTGGGAGACCAATGTCTTTTCACAGGAATGTTCTCTACTATCTATGGACATAAGCTTTCCAACAAGTGGCCAGCTCCTTCATTGACAATTATATTGATGGCTTAATAGCAGAAACAGAAAACAAAGATGAACTAGTGTTGCACATGTAGCTGTTTCCATAGCACATCGATTAGAGAACGGTCATGAGTGACAGTCAATCTGCAAAATCAAGTTACTACTACAATCCCCAACGATCATCTCTTTCCTGAGATTCTTCACATTTTATAATTTAACCTACCATGTACTGTCAGGGTTACCTTTAATAAATGAGACTTATTTCAAGCCATCATAAGTCTCATGCTGAAATATAAATTAAGAAAGACTTACTAAAATCAGAGTGACCATCCATAATTGAATAATCCTGAATGAAGAGAGACTGGGCAGGAAATAACAACCTATAATAAATACAATTTAATTGTTGTACAGCATTGAGAGCTTCCTAGAAGTTTTCAGGGAAAACAGTTTCCCTGGAAATGTCGATACAATAAAGCCCAAACTTCCCACAGAAACAGAAATCTCTTAAGATGGACTGTGCACTAAAATCTATTCACAACAGCCCAACAGGGTGTTTCTGTGGGATAAAAGAGACCAGACTTCAACTTCCTTTCTTGTCTTTCTGCAGCAACTGACTTGAAATTCATTCTGCTATATTAAATGGCAGAGTTCCTAACATCCTACCTACTCTGGATCAGGAAGCTGTAAGTCTGTCCTAGCTCAGTTATCTTTATTCATTAAGAAGGTCTCAAAGCTAAACATCCTTTAAAACCTTGGATTTAGTATGACTTGGAATAGGACTTTTTTGTTATGTCAACTTCTACAGGCTTGAAATTATTTTGAAAGTCAACTACAACATGACTATCATTGTGATACATTTCTCTAAGTACAGGCATTAATAAGTTTTTGCCAATAAACACTTAAACTGAAAATGCAACATTTATAACTGAAGGGTAATAAAGCTTATGTAGCTGAATAATAAGATTTAACATATTAAGCTTGATCAGAAATTGGAAAGCTTGTTACTTATTTCTTTGTGTTTCCTTGAGCAGTATGCTCAGCAGTAGACTGCAAGACAGGAAGAAACACAGACAGGGCCAAATCTGACTACAAAAAAAAAAAGGGGGGGGGGAGGAGAGAGGGAAACTTTGGGAAGGAGGGAGCAGAAATTCCTTCCCAATGCAAATTCTAGTATCATAAGTCAGGCAAAGTTTCACAGCTCCTGAAGCAAAAACAACAGAATGAGAACCACAAGAAGAATAGCCCTACTGAAGACCATTCTAAGCCTGAATATATCTCCTAGGTAATTTGCTCTAAGAAATTTCTCTGTATATAATTTCTACTTTCACACATAATTAAGAGCTGTCATGATTCAGGTAAAGAGTTGCTGGAAGTAGGATAGTAATTGCAATCTTCCACCAGGGATAATTGTAATAAATAGTAAAGATCTTTCACGAAACAGTACCTGCCTCGAGAACAGAACTGCTGTCTCTGTCACCTTCCAAAAGCACATGGAAATCTGCTACAGTAATTTAACTTGGCAACAAGTAGAAACTTTACTGGATAGTGCTTTGCATACAAATGGTATATGAGAAAGAAGCAAGAGACTACAAAAGAGATTCAGACTAGCTGAGCATTTTGTAGGGGCGGCTGAAGGTGGTGTTAAAGAGGTTGGCACCCACCAGCAAAAGTCTCTTTCCATCTCTCATCGACACCTCACTTTTCACCAAATTTTTAAAGAAACAGAACCTGTAAATTCTTTGTAAATAAACAAGATTGCATTTTTAAAAGTCCAAAAATTTACATGTAACGTTTTGCTTACATTCTTTCTTTTTCTGTCTGAAACATCTTTATGTATATGCATTACAGCCTGCACACGACTTAATTCTATAAAGCATGTGTTCTCTTCTCCCTTCCTACATTTTAATAACATTCACAGTTCACATGTAACATCACAGAAACCCCCAGAGGGTAGTTTCATTGCTATTCTGAATATATGTATTTGGAGTAATGTGTTTCTCCTCTGAGACCAATATCTCCAGTGGCATTTTTATAAAATCTGTTCAGCACTAATATGAATGCATATGCATTATACCCTCCTTGCAACACGTACTACTGTTCAGAATGAAATTCCTCACTGCTTTCTTCTGAGAATTGCTTGAAGCCTCAGACATTAAACAGTTGTACAGAACCTGATAAAGTTTTTAACTATTAAGATGTAATGCTTTGAAAGATGACCCATGAACCAAGACTTTAAACATTTTTGCCTACTACAGCTAAATGGACGTTTATCAAATGCTTACTAAATGGCTGTAGAACAAAAATGAAAATGATGAATACTTCATGCAGAAGCATTGAATTTTTTCCTGTCTAACAAAGTAGCATTCATCATTTTCTTCCTCCCCTGCTAAGTTCCCGTATTTTCTTCAAGTGATGTTTTTGAAGTTGGACATTTTGCTTCACCATTTTATCTGTCAAGCAACTCAAAAGAAATCAATAATCTTACTGGAGTCCACTAATGTTTACATCTTTTCTTCCTTGTCTTTATTTTCTTCTACTTTTATCAGCAGTGATTATTTACAGTGATTTTCAACAGCTACATTCTGTAAGTGATGCATCAACAGAATTTAAAATCATTATCTTACATTATCAATTATGATATCTACCTGACTGAACAAGAAAAATTAAGTAAATACATTTCAAAGAGGCATAAAAAGGACTTCTGAGGCAGCAGGAAATTCAATAATTCAACAAATGTGTTTCTTTGTCTTAATATGTGTAAGTAAATTTTGATGAATGTCCTAAAAAAGTCATACTAGTGATTTAACCTGTAAACTAGTTGTATTTCATAGCTTTCCAATAAAATTTGATGTTTTGCACTTGGGCCTAATACACAAAACTCCTGAACTTTGATGTGTAATATCTTTTTTGTATAACCAATACTCTCTATTTTATGAATTGGCTCCCTCTTCCTGGGGGTGGGATGGAAGTGGTGAAAGCATTTGAAAATAGTTCTAATGTATCAGCAGAGATACAAGCTTCCAAACAGCACATAAAAAAATGCTATCTCTTCATTCTAACCCACCTGCATAACCTTCCCATACTTTGCTTGTTCTTCGAGGACCTCTCTTTCTGCCTTTATTTTCTTTGGCACAAAAGTTAAATTCTCTCTCTCCAATTCTGGTATTTGCTAAACTACTTATCAGAAGGGAGTGTATTGGCTAGTACTTCCAGTAGTTTTACTCCACTTGAAGTTTTAAACATCCAATTACTGGCTATATCAGAGAAGGCAATAAGTACCAGCAGAAAAACTAACTCCACTCTACGATGAAAAACGCAAAGATTCTCAGAATCACTCTAAGACCTTATTTCTTAACTGACAAACTTGAACAAGGTCCGTTCCCAGGTGGCTCAAAGAGCTGACTGATAAATAATTTACCTACAAGAAGAAGGTCTTTCACCTTACCTGAAAGAAGAGCATTGCTACTAAGATTGCAGGGCAGCAGATTTTTGTTTGTTTGCTTGTTTCTTCAGTGGATTGACACTCTGTCCTCTAGACTGTGCCTGAAGTAAACTCTAGAAAGGAACTTTAAGCAGCATGGCTGGGAAATAACCTTCTCCGCCAGGAGGAGGCAAGAACAGCCTGCAGTCTCATAACAGGTTAGTGGAGAGATACTAACAAGGCTAATCCAACCAATGTCTTAAAAATACAGAAGCAGCCACTAGTGACAAACCAATCTCAATATTACAAGTAATACAAATCAGCTCTGCTAGATTAAGGCAACGTTGGCAAAAGGAATTCAGGAAACAATATTCTCTCAGAACATGTACATTTCACAAAACACAGACTTCTTTTCACTTTCACCAATATAAATGTTAATTTCTTTCAGCCCACTTTTTGCACCATGTAACACTTTGGCATACATTCCTTTCAATGGCAAAATGTATGAACACGGGATAGCCACAAGGTAAAGGTTCTTATAGGTCTTATTATTCGGGGTGAAATTCCCATGGCTGATATTCTTACAGTGATCTAGGATAGCTGTGAGTTATAGCCTTTTGGTTTTGCTGAAAAGTGGAAATTCTGCTGATCTTCCCCAAAAGATCCAGTTAATGGTTGTGTAGAACTACTTTGCATGTATAAGAGATAATGTCAAGAACATTGGTAAAGAGACTAGAATGGAGTTTTGAAACATTATTCAGTTTCCTTTGTTTCTTAAGGAACTGCTAATGGAACAAGCCTGAAAAACATCACATTACAAACTAGCGCTGAAGACGCTTGTATTGTAACAATTTTTTGTACCATCTCTCCACTACTGAAAGGCTTCTTTTCTGCTGAATAAAAATGGAAGAACAGACAGCAGTTACAGGCAGTAAATATGACCCCCACACAAAGCACAGTATCAAATATCAGCAAAACTATTGGCAGTCCATCTTCAGCTCTCCAATTCCCCATTTTTCTGCAAAACCAATTCCTTGTCTGAAAGAAGACTGTAAATAATTCACAGAGTCTTCCATACCTCTCTTCAACAAGTGTGTTTACAAAGAAAGCAAAGTATTGTATTAATCTATTCTGTGACCATACATGACTTGAGTAACAGTTTCAGATATGTAACTAAAAAAACCAAAAAAAACCAAAAAAAAACCAGCAAGGCATAGCACATCAGCACGGGGGGGTGACAAAAAATATACTTTTTGAAGTTATCAGTTGTTTTGATAAAAGTTATCCAATTTATTGCTTCCCGTTCAGGTGTCGTAGTGCATATACCTCAAATTATTAATAACTATGTTAAAGGTGACAATCTGTGCTGACTTTTGGGGATATTTTCAAGGCTTTCAAGATACAGCATTGAGCATAGCTTTTCTTCTTCATTTCACAGTTCAGCATTAAAAAAAAAAAAAGAATTTAATTAAGAGTTAACTGTTAAATCTAACTTGAGAACAAGTCCTTTTAGGGTCTTTGTAGGGCCTCGATATTTTAATAGCTTTGCATATAGAGCTTGGCACACATATTTAAATGGCTCAAAATATTTAGTACTCTTTTTTAAGAGTGCAGCTCTATATAAAACATTCTTACCTATTCTTGTACATTAGTGTATTATTTTTCAACCGACTTTAGAACGTAGCATTCCCTTTCCCCCACCCTACACCCTGAAACTACACTTTGACCAAAGGTGGTTTGAGGTATGAGGAAGTTTGGTTGGAGGAAGTAAGTTCCAGAGAGAAGCCTGAAAACATAAACATAAAGATTAGGGAAAGAGTTTAATATTAAACTAAATTTATCTGGGGGGAGGGGGGAGCTGTTATTTGAACTACAGGCTGTTTCCCATGCATCGTTAACAGGTTTTGGTTTCTTATTAAAAGGTCTGGGAGTTGTATTTAGTTTTTATCTGCAACCCAGAGAGATTATATTCACCACTATATGCCAAAAAAATCTTGTATAGCAGAAGCCACTATTTATTAATAAACATAAAGGGAAGCAGTGATGTGCAGAGGAGTTCTGCCACAGAAAACACTGGTTAAATGATGCAGGAAATTAAAGGAGGAAGGTAAGGAATAGATCCTGCAATGAATCTTGGCAGATCTCTTTTGGGAGAAGTCAACACGCTTCCCATCCTGTCAACATTTCAAGTACTGCACTTACTTTCTCGGTATCTATCCCACTGTCCTGTCAGAGTTAAGACATGTCCTTACATTATGGTCAGTTAGAACAAGTAGTGGACAACCAAAATAATCCTCGAGCAAAAATCTAGGCCAAAAATAATCCCTGTAGTGGTACCACTAATTGCTTTCAATAGGGAACCATTAAGAAACAGATGTCTGCTTTTCCTTTTCTAGTACTGAAACATTTCTTGGAGGAAGCTCTGGCTGTGAACTTCAAGTTAGGAGTAAAAGGTAACAGGTATTGATTTTTCTCCTACAAATCTTAACAGGTTTATGCAGTTTTTGAAAGGGGTGTTGACAGAATCCTCAAATGGATTACAATGCCAGAGAACAAAAAGGGAACTGTGATCTTTTATTGAAGAACTGAAAGCCTAAATTCAAAGACACTTCCAGCTTTAAAGAACTTTAATGCAGGAGACGCAATTTTCACTTGTCAAGGTGTATTTCCTTTTCTGAAGTCCTGTTCAGTTTATTCTGGCTGACTGTAGAGCAGAATGCAGAGGTTGATGTTCAGCACAGGGACTCCCTAATTGATGCATCATGAAGTGGTGTCTGGGATCCAGGCAGCACATGAACCAAATAATTTGCTAGATCTAGTCAATAAAAATGTGTCTGAAGTGTTTGAAATCCTGCCCCTTACTTAGCTGGGTACCTCTTTTGTAATCAAATAGCTGATTTGTCCAACCCCAATATGCAAGCCAGAACACCTGTGGAAGACAGCTGTTCAAATAAAGTGTTCTTTAAAAGAATTGAGAGAAATTCCTACTTTTATGATTAAGTCCTAGTTGCAGTAACATCAACACCCTCCAGTGGCCTTCCTAACAATGACTACCATGTTATATTTGCAGAGGCAAAGCTTTAGTTTTCAGTCCTGTACAAAGTAGAAGTGTGAAATACACTTGGAATTCTGACACTCCAGAATTACATGGAAGTTTTGGAGTTTGGGACCAATTTGAGTTGGGTAATTTTAAATGCAAGTCATTTATCAGATATGTGCAGTAAAAAAAAACCACCTCAAAATTGCCCCCCCAAAACACTAGAAAACTGCGATCCTGTAACAGCCATCAAGGAAACACTTCTGTGAAGTACACTTATATAGATTGTACATATAGGGCTCTGGATTAAGATTAAAAATGGAGACAATTTGTTCCTAATAGAGCAATGTCAAGACTATAATTTTCATTACCTTTTTTTAAATAAGAAACTAGATAAGTAAGAAGAAATTCAGTATCTGAAGTGAGAACAGGCCTGCATAGGAAAAAAAAAAAAAAAAAAAAGTGACATATTACCATTTGGAGAGACATCTGTACTTTTCTTCCAGAACTCCTGTAGATTCTTAATTGATAAGTTTCCATACCATAGTTCAAAGCTCATGTGCCTAAATCAACAGTTACAGACGTTAAGACTAAAAGTCATAAATGCTGGCTTAGACATACGTCTCTTCGAGTTATCTTCCTTGGGATTTTGATATTTGGATTTGAGTATTACCACCACTATCCCCAATGCCTCTGATCAGCATAAAGCTAATTATGTGCTGCTATTAAGGGAGACTACATGAGACACTGACAGTTGGAAAGGCCTAATGACCAGCTGGATCGGGAGAAAAAAAAAAAATCAACCCATATTGTTTAGTAATAAATTTGCCAGCATTTTTATAGGCATCTTTTATCACCAGCTTCATTATTTCATTCCACTATTAAAAAAAAAAACCAAACAAAACACTACAAACCAAAAACCAAATCCAAAACACAACACAGATGGAAAGAAGTCAAGATTGAGAATGCTATGAAATTTATACTCTCAACATAATGCATCATTAGTCATGCAGGTCAGTACTGTTCAAAAGACGAAAATTCTTCTGAAGATCTAACATCGGTTTTCATAATGGTACCCTTTGCTTCTCTGTTAAACACTTGTGGGTATTCAGTGTTACCCTAAAAGTATGGAACCAAACAAATATCCATCCGTTGCTTATGTGTAAATTCTCAGAGAGACGGTGCTGAAACTAAAGTCATTCCCATCATGGAGACCCATTTATTTCCTCCAAGTACTGCAGGACTCGGATAACCAAGATGAATAACTGGCAGTCATGAGAAGACAGCATGATAGAGAAGCTCATGTTACAAGGACTCCTAAGTGTCAGTGAAAGGAAGCCCTCCAAAATAAAAAGATAAATAAATATCAACTCAACTACTCTCATCAGTTGCACAAAATCTATTTAAAGGTTAACAGCCTAAATATTTTTTATTCCACACAATATCACTGAATCATTGAGTCCCAGAATAAGATAAGTAGAAAGGGACCTCTGGAAGTCATTTGGTCCAACAGGACTCAAAGGAGGGACAACTTAAAGGCTATTGCTCAGGGTCTTAAGTGATTCTGCATTTTATAAAGTTTGATTCATAAATTTCGGCAAAACAGGTATATTTGAACCTCCTAATAGAAGTAAAAATAAATGAAAAAAAAATAAAAGCAAACCCCAAATTCCCCCTTTCAGACAGTAATGAGCCATTTAGACAACTGAAACTTTGGCTTTTTGCCCTGCCTTTTGAAGTGAAAACACTATCCAACTTACTGAAAAAACCCACTTAGGCAATTACATAACCCCAAACATAGGGTGCAAAATACATAGCGGGGGTGGTTTTTGTTTTTTGGTTTTTTTGGTTGTTTTTTTTTTTTTTTCTTTCTCATAACTTAAAAAGCACAAAAGTTGAAAGCCTAGGCTAGCCCACAGTTCAATCTTGGGTGTAAGCAAGCAATGAAACAAGTAATCCCTGCAAAGAATAAATCAGACAAACGCACGTTTCCAAAAAGTAACTACTCAGGGTTTTCTCTAGCCAAGAGCTTCCAAACCTCTTAGTCCTCATATTTCACATTGTTTCTCCATCAAGTCAATGGCACTTCCTACATTTGTGTATCAGAGATCAAAATCCCTGTGATTTGTGTAAACTCACCCTTTAGACCCTTTAGTTCAGAGCTCTGCAACTTGACACTGCAGTCAAGCCACTCATATGTATATCAACAGAAAGCCTGTCCAGAAAAAAACCACCCCACCTCAGTTCAGCTTTTTTCACATCATGAAAAAAGGACTCCCCCTGCCTTTCTGTTAATAGCACTGTCACTACTATCCCTAATCCCTATAACACTTTGTATTATACTCACAATAGCCATTTTAGAGACTGATTAATAATCAAAGCAGAGCTGAGGCATTTAATCAATCTGAACAACAGATTATTGCTTTGTGTACCACAAAAAAAGACAGATTATCCTTTTATTATTGATTAGACTAGCTACACTCCTGCCAGTTCTATTGCCCTTATTTCTAAATATTTTTGCTCAGCAAGTTTTCAACTTGCACCAATCATAAAGACAAAGAACATTTATTGGAGCTTTATACATATTGATCAGCTTTCTACTGTAATTCCCCCTACCTTTCTTGGATGATATCACAGTTGTACAATACATTAGCCTATTTACGGTGTCTTCTTCCCTCATAGAAAATACACTGAAAGTAACTTGTACCTTTCATAGTCTTTTTCATCTTCCCTTTGTTCAGATTCAATATATTCAATCTTTACTCTTCAAACTTCCAGAGAAGTGGTTACAACTTACAGGTAAGCACTCAAGTTGCATCATTTCACAAAAAGGGGGCTTGGCACTGGACTGCACGGATGGGTGAAGTGCTGCAGAAGGACTAGACTGTACTTCAAAAACTGGATAGAGTAGTACACTTCATTAAGAATAAGAACTAATTCAAAATAAGAACTACCTTTTGTTGAGCAGAAATAAATCCACAAAATCACCAACACAAATCACTAAAAATGTTGGAATACCAGCAGATACAAACAGGAATGTCATATGCAAAACATGAGGCAATCCTTCCACCTTCCCCAGTAGTGTCAGTATCTGCATCTACATAAGATCCTCACAAGCACAGCAACAAAATTAAGAACTTCAGAAAACATGTTCGGGGGTTGGGGGGGTGGGGAGAAAAAAAGTCTTTACATTGAAAATACATGTTAATAAACTTCAAACTGTAAGAAAAGCTACTGGAAAGGTAAAAGGAGAACATAACTTCCATATCCACTGAATAGGACAAGAGTGGTGACTTTTCACTGCTGCCAGGGAAATGAATCAGAAGTAGGCAATTCTTTTTCACTGTAAGTTAGTGAAGAACTGGATCATGCCACTTAATGCAATTCTGGAAACTATTTCACTAGAGATTTTTAAGCAAAGATAAAGATTTATGAGACAGTTCAATTAATTAGATGACCTCTCAAGTTTCCTTCAGCCCTGTTTTTTCTGATTACCTGAATGCTTTCAAACAAAATATTCACAGGCACTGCTAGTGCTAGAATTTGTTTATTCTCAGATTTACCAGAATAAAGCAAGCCAGTTTTATATGAAACATTTGTGTTAAGAATTTGCTTCTTTAACCTTGACTTGGACTATAGAAGTAGAAAACTATTACTATCTGCTCAAAGTATCTGCATGATGTGCCAAGATACTGATGCAAAATTGAGACAACAGTGCAAATGCAATTCTTCATTGTTGTGACTTAAGAAAGTTTGCTATGTTACCATCAGTATACAAACATTGTATTCTCTAAAACCGGAACATCTACTTTCCCAAGTGAGTTCCCACTTGCCACTATAAAATCATAATTCTTCATAATTCTTGGAGAGTTAAACAAATAGACTGGTTTTAATCTTGCTTATTTACCAATGCGTCCATTTGCTTTCAGAGACCTAGGCTGCTCTTGAGTGATCCACATGGATTCATCCCTTCTGAGACCTAGCTTAAGCCCAAGCAACATACAGCCCTATTTATGGGTTTGACTCTCCCTCTTTAATTGCAGGCCCAAGACGTAACTCTTTTAAGAAACCACAATATTTATTGATTAAGCAACACACCACTAAAAAAATGGTATATCAATTAAATAAGCAGCTAGCTAATAAACACACAGCTATTATTAATTTAGAATTCTGTCATTTTGTGCACTATTACACACAATTATAAAGTCATTATGTGTCACTCAAATATTAAAAATCACGCACAACTACTATGGAATTAAATCCTATCACTCCTTAGGCTTTGTTCACAGCTGTGAATACTTGAGCATGTTCCCATCGAGTCTTTGTAATAGAGAACTGACAAGTGTTGGTGATGAAACAGGAAACCAGAAGAAAGTATCTGGTTTAGTTGCTTAAGAAACTTGAAACTCACGCCAAGACTCAGTCCTTCCAGAGGCCAAGATTAAGCCTCTCTACACTAAACCTCTGGTGACAGCTACGATATTAAATGCCTTAGGGCGCAGACTGCTGATGTGTAGCAAAAGAGCAAAGGGCTCCTTTTCCAGATCGGAGCATTGGTGTGTCAGGCTGGCAGCTGCTGCTAACAGGGAAGGCTCAGGGTGCTGTAAGGGTAGCCACTGCTGCTGGAGAAAGAGGACTGCCTTCTAGAAGCAGCAACCAGCACTCATTCTGTGTCTAGCAGCAAAATGGAAATTTCACTCTTCGGCAGCTTTTCCTTTTTCCCTTGCAGTTCTCTACCCTGCTTTGCCATCTCTCACCCTTTTCACTTTCATAGCAGAGGTTTTATGCACCTGACCCTCTCCTCCCAGCACAAATTCTGCCTGTACTGCTGAAAAGCCCTGCAGCTAATGTCACACTAAACTAAAACAAATCAACTTTGAGGAGTAGCATCTTCTAACAAGACAGAAGCTGAAGCATGTACTTTGCCAAGAACATCTTAGTTTCAGGATTATGTATTAAGTTGGCCAAAAAAACCTAAGAGTGTTTCAAACCATTTGTAACAGAAAAAAGTAGTCCCACCCAGTACATTTTTTAATTTATTTTGTAATTCCACCAAAGCACACCCTGGGGAATTTGTCTTGTCTCTCCATTCTGGTTCAAACCCACTATGCAGTAAGGCCAGGCTCTCCCTGTAGACAGCATCTTTCCTCTTAGAAGAGAAAATGATTCATCTTACTTTGCTGTTTGTCTAATATGCCTAGTTAGTTTCAAATATATATTTTTTTAAATTTAAAATGCATCTCCAATACCTGATCACTGTCATCCATTACATATTGATTTCTCTACTGCTTATTTTTGAACAGCAGATGGATGTTAATGTTAAAATGGACTAAACCAGTTCTCTTTGTCCTGAGTGTCTGTGTTACGTTCCAAGGAAAGAAGAAGGACATAAGGGCAGGCCTCTAGTGTTACAGCTGTTCCTGGGGAACAACTGAATAATAAGATACCAGAAACTATGTGGTGTACTGGGGAAGAAAGTCACAGCACAGTGCTGAGAACCTGTGGCTCGAGAAGGGACCATGCCTTCCCCTTCCTGGGAAGGGTAGGGGAAAGCACGCACTTCTCAGCAGGAACAAGGAAAAACTTCCGCAGGACTAGACCAGGCTGTGTGGAGTTTGCCACTATTCCCAAAATGAACAAGTTGACTGAAACCAGGGCTGGAGCAAGGACCAGTCCTGAAAGGATGCAGGAGAGGAAGCAGGAGGGGACAGAGGGAGAGATTTATAAATGTTTTCCGGTTGTGCTCTATCTCACCTACCTAATGTATTTAAAGAGTGAGGTAATTCAACGTTTACTCTAATAAAACTAGCTTTTTAATTTTAAAAGCCTTTTGATCTTTGAAGAGCTTCCTATAAGGAAAGACCTGAACGGACTCATCTCAAAGTTCTGGCCACATCAGATTATGACTATGTGGGCATTACCAAGACTAAATGGTAACGACGACAGTATTTTTATGCTTCTAATCCAAGGTTATGAATATAGATTGGTTTTATTTCAGCATTACATTTAACCATAGAGAAATTCATAAAAGGACTGTACTTTGAATACTCTCCCACTAGATTTATTGCAATGACTCCTACTCAACTGTCATTTGTCACTAGTCTAGTCAAACAGAACATTTTATCAATGACTTCTGTTATATCCATTTGGTCCTTGCCCTCAAAGGCAGAAGGGTTTGACTTGCACATTTTTCTCCCCTTCCCTCTAAATATTTGTAGCAACTACAGTTGTGATAATGCTTACACATAATTAAATTGACTAAGCTTTGCAAAATAACAGTTTTCTCATGTTGCTCAAAGCAATTAAACAGTAAAAGAGAAAGTTTTTATATGTATATTAAGAACCAAAGCCACAAAAACCATATTTTCTACATGTACTTTTTCTACACAATAAACAACCTTTTTCCTGCCAGATATTTATATGAATGATGCTGTTAATTCTGGGTGTTTTCTGAAATATTAGTATGAATCTGTGGGTCAGAAGTAGTTCATATTTTCTAGTAATCTCATACTTTAAAGAATCTCTGTCCAGTTCACTAATAACTGCTGGGGAAGTTCTTATTTATTACATTATTGTTTCTCTTAAATGGTGGAACCAGTAAAATGTTACATAGGAGGCATCACCTACATAAACACCACAGACCCCTGTTCCAAAAAGGTTTATGTATGGCCTTGCTTTGGGTACAGTAAATTTTGATTCCATTATCATGGTCAACTGAGGCACCCATAAGACTATTGCTGGGGTCTTTGCCTAGAGATGGTGATAGTACTGACATACTGTTTATAACACTGAATTAAGATTTATTTCATAATTAAGGCATGAAGAAAGTTTTCAGCCCCATATAAGATCAGGAATGCTCTACATACACTAACTTGAATAACAAATTAATCTCAGAAACAATGGACTGTTCTGCTCCCAGAACTTTCTGCTCCTAGAACTTTCATCAGCCAAGTCATCTCACTGTGCAACTAATGGCATCCTTTCAGAAATTGGAATTGGTTACCTTCTCACAGTGTTGGTCTAATTATGCTTATAATCTGTTTGTTTTTATTCTTTTCCCTAGGGTTTCAAATCTCTAGCAATGGCCTTTTCATCCACTGTTTTCATTCAGGAGTCACACTTCTCACCCATAACTCTGTTTATTGGCAGTTTTAAGAATATGTCTGAAAAGCATTTTGCACACAAAAGCAGTCATCGCTCCAAATCAACTGGAAGCTGCATGAATTAAGTTAGCACAAAACAGAAATCAAGTCACTAAATCTACTGAAAGGCATGCTAACATTAACTCAAATTCTGTTTCATATTGCCTATATTGCCACAGCTTCTGGTTGGCTCAGTGCTGGCCTGGCAGACATTCCTATCTGCCTGAAAAATGCAGGAGACCAGATTTATCTTCTGTTTGGTATCTGCAATCATCTCCAGAAACTATTGGTAACAGACTTGCAAGACCAAAAAAAGAATAATCTTAAAACAGTTACGTAAAATACATTCTTCATATTAATGGTGTGTTCACTTTACCATTTTCATTTGTATGAGGAGCACACTTCTGGAGCAAATCTCCTGATTAGACTAGAGCTCGTTTGGCAACACGCTGTCCTCAGCATCATGTTCTAGTCTACATATTTACTCTTCCTGCTTGCTAATCGAGACAGTCATTTGTTCTCAGGAGGCTGAACACTTATCGCTGGTAGAGCACCCTGGAAAAGAAAACTATTTTATTGTGTGTTCCACAATTGGGTAGTTTGTTTCTATTATATATTTGGACAAAGATCTTTCAGCAGCAGTATTGGGGCTGGTTAGAGTGGGAAAAAATATTGCTAAAAAAAAAAAAAAAAAAGGTAGCATTTCTAGTTGCCACAACCATTTCAAACGTCTAAGTAGTTTTTGTCCATCCCAGTAAATATTTTTTGTACAAGCTAAATTGGAGAGCTTGAGAGAAAGGAGGAGTTGAACTAATGGTGGAAAAAACACCCACATCTCATCTGTGGGTTCAAGTCTTGGGCCCAAATGTAGACATCACCAAAACCATCAAACTTTACAATCCTCACATTCCAGATGAGTATCAAGCATTTGCTTACATGGAATCGGTCTCTTCCACCATGCAACCAAAAGCATCTTTGGAAGAGTGCAAGGCTGTCAATTAAAAAAACCTAAAAAATAAAAAAAATAAAAGAGTTGTAATTCTCTATACAATGACTTGACCTCATCAAACCGGCTACGAAAGCGTTCACTAACCATCCCATTTCATTCTTCAGTTACCTAAAAGCAGCTCCTCATACAAAAATTTTTCCTAAAATTTTATTTTCTTTGCGTTTATTAAAATAATTTAAAAGTTCCAGGGAGGGCTCAATAACGAGGTAATAAAACGTTCAAGTTTGCCACTACATTACCTCATGATCCTGTTTTTCCTCTTGGTGTTAACACCACCCCCTTCTTCCCTCAATGGCTTTGTGCTGTCTTGATATGGAGTCTTTGTTAAAGACCAGAGTGAGATTCAAAGGCACAGTTATTAAAACAAAGAGAAAGATTGCCTAATTTCCATGATCTGAATTCTTTCATTATTTAGTACTATACAGGTGAAAGGGCAGAATTATTCATGATAATGGAGTACACTAGGCAAGTCATCTTTCAATTGATTAAACTTATTTAAGCTTAATTCATTTTCTTGTAACAGTTTACATAGACTCCTCAAAAATATTAACTGTGAATTCTCCATTTATGATTTAAAAACAAAAAAAGTCTGCGTTGTCTCTCTTTCTGTCATTGTTCAGGAATTGGTATATACCTATGAACAAGATCATTTCAGATTCTTATAACCTAACTCAAATATGATTGTGATATACATGATACACTTCTTGCTCTGAAGTGAAACTGTAAGTCTTGTATGAAAATGAATTAACGGATAACTTCTCTTATATATTTAAAACTAACATAATATTAGTATATAGTAATACTATTTTTTTATTATAAGTTTTTAAAATACATATATACTTTATATGCTGTACTCCCTGTACTAGCAGAATAGATTTTTCCCCTGAAGTGCATGTCAATATTTTGAAACTATTGAAAATACAGCACTCTTGCTGAACTGTTTACATTATGCCCAAAAATGACAGATGAATAATACTGCTGTACGCACACAGTTCAAAATGATTTACAAAGTCAGAAAACATTACATAAAAGCTCATCGGGGACTCAGAGCTTCACTCCTGCTCTAGTTCCCTAGCTGTTCTAAAATGTGTTTCTCTGGTATGGTAAACTTTTGTCTACACTTCTTTGACATCTGAGTAGTATATCCACATGGATATACATGGTTTATTTTACAAAATTATTTAGCAGAATTTAGTACAACAGTTGGAATTTTAACTCTGTATTTTTGGAAAGGAATGCAATACATTAAAAAAAAAAGTCATTTATTATGTTACGTCTGGTATATTGAATATTAACTAGTTACTCCAGATTTATCAGTTGAGACTTTCATTCTAATGTCAACATGTACCCTGCAACAGGACGCATTAAAATATTGATAGTGTAATGAGACCTCCTACGACCTGGAAGGTCATGTGTCCTGGTTTCAGCTGGGGTAGAGTTAACTGTCTTCCTAGTAGCTGGTACAGTGCTATGTTTTGAGTTCAGTATGCGAAGAATGTTGATAACACTGATGTTTTCAGTCGTTGCTCAGTAGTGTTTAGACTAATGTCAAGGATTTTTCAGCTTCTCACGCGCAGCCAGTGAGAAAGCTGGAGGGGCACAAGAAGTTGGCACAGGACACAGCCAGGGCACCTGACCCAAACTGGCCAACAGGGTATTCCATACCATTTGACGTCACATCTAGTATATAAACTGGGGAGAGTGGAGGTGGGGGAATGGCCGCTTGGGGAGTAACTGGGTGTCGATCGGCGGCTGGTGAGCAATTGCACTGCGCATCATTTGTACATTCCAATCCTTTCATTATTGCTGTTGTCATTTTATTAGTGTTATCATTATCATTATTAGTTTCTTCTTTTCTGTTCTATTAAACCGTTCTTATCTCAACCCACGGGTTTTGCTTCTTTTCCCGATTTTCTCCCCCATCCCACTGGGTGGGGGGAGTGAGTGAGCGGCTGCGTGGTGTTTAGTTGCTGGCTGGGGTTAAACCACGACAAAGGTAAAGACAGATAAATGCTAAAAGAGACAACTAAACTTTCCTAAAACAACACTTCAGACAAAATGATCTTTTTGCATCTGTGGACATTCTAACGTACAGAACTGATAAAATCATATATGTATTCAAGCATAATTTCTACTTTATGGATGTTTGGGTGTTTTCTGGTTTTGTTTTGGTGGGGATTTTTTGCTTTGTTTTGTTGCCTTAAAAAAAAAAACCAACCAAAAAACCCCACAAACCAAACCAAAAAGAACAACAAAAAAAAACAACCCACAAACCAACATTCCCCTGTTTGCATTCAAATTTCACCTGGAGGCAGAAGCTATCTTTTTCAAGATAGAGTGGAAGCAGAGTAAATTGAATTTGCTGCACTTGAAACTTTGTTCCATTCACAATAAACATGTATTTGGAGAGAAGTTTGATCAGTACATCAAGACATGGTCATATTCATTCTGGTGTGACAGAGAAAATGAAATCAGCAGATCTCTACTGATTTTGGGCCCTGGAATTCAGCCATAGGGAAGTTCTGTTGCCAGAGAAGACATTGCAATTGGAACAAAAGAGTTTTTCCTGTTTACATGTAACTATTTCCAAGCTACGTAATAAATAAAGCACGATAAATCTTTCCTGGAGATAAACAAGTGTGCTGCTTTCCCCCCCTCTCATCTTCACCAGTCGTCTACAATTGGTCCAGGTCTCCAATTATAATTCCTCAAAGAAAACAATGCTAGAGAGAAAGCTATTCTCAACAGCAGTGGGTTCCTTAAAGTTAACGATGGCTGGGTCTTGACTTGACTGCTTTGCTCACTGCTACCTGAAGCAGCGTGAAGAACTGGATCCTCAGACAGGACCAGTCAGAACAAACAGTGAAGTCCTGCATGACAGAGAAGTTGGAATTTTAACTATATTTTTGGAAAGGAATGCAATAAAAAAAATGATAATAATAAAAAAAAAAGTAATTTGTTGTGTTATGTCTGGCATATGGAATGCATGACCTTGACCTTTAAGGTGAATTTCCACTTACCCCAAAACATTAAGGGTGCCCCATTTCCCTATCTTCCACTGGGGGAATAGTCTCTCAATTTGAGCTATGAAACCTGCTTAATACATTAATCACTACTATAGAGCATTAAAAGTTTGAAAAATACCTATTAAAATCATTAGGTACAAAAAACATACTCCAGGTCTTTATTAGTTCCTTATGTAGGGGAAATTGCTAAAGAAATGTTACTGCAGGCAAGAACATATGCTTATTTACTTAGAAGAGGTTTTGCTGTTATATTGACCCCTCTTCCCTCTCCAAATCAACCCAAGCTTCAGAAGATTCTCTTGAAAGATTGCTGAAAAAAACCCCATCATTCTTTATGTGCTCAATAAAGTCACTGCAGAGAACAAACACACAAATGGAAGTGGAACTCCTACAGAATGTCCCTTTCAACTGAAAGCAAGCTCAGAAAAATTACTCTGTTTGGGATGGAAAATTGACTTTTTAAAGGTCTTTACAGAAGGGGAAGTATTAAAAAAAAAAATTGTGATGCCAATACTGTTTTGTCTGTGAATATTTTCAACATTTCTCTTACTGACTTCAAGGTATGTTGCTCTCAGGACTTGCATGCCAGTGATGGTGTAGAAAGAGGAGCACAATACAGCAGAACTGCTCCAGAGCTAAAGACCAGGCTACTGGCCAATAAAGCCTGCACGTACATTATCAAAAAATGGTGGCCAGGTATTAATCCAAGTGATACCTCTGTGTGTGTTTTATTTTGAGGTCCAATTCCATCTATCATCCCTTCTACTATGCAGTACAGGTAGTCCCCAGTCAAGATCAGATCCAGTCACGTGGAGACACTGTAATGGATTTCCCTAGTTACCAAGCACAGCTGTAGATCTATTTCACCACTCATCAAACCATTTCTAAACCAGCTAGCTACAGCAAATCTTGATGAAAGATAAAATATAGCATGCGTGGTGGTGGGAAGGTCTTTCACAACACATTTTCCCCCCTGCAACAAAATTCAGTGCCTGCCTATCATAACACAGCATAAAAATAAAAAGAATAAACCTTTCACACTAGCTTTTGGAATATTTTTCTCTTTGGCAACACACCAAATACTTTCACGTCTCACAGTTTTAAAAAGTCAAGTGTTGTGGGATGCATAGGTTATAGTTCCACAAAAACTGCCAGCTCTGGAAAGAAATTTAAAAGCTCTGGGCAAATAGATCCAACACAGTAAGACAGAACTGGCAGCATTTTACAAACTGTGTGCCAAAATGACAACGTCAGCCAGTGAGTCAGCTGTACGCCTCTATGTTCCCTGGCACACTAGAAAAAAAAAAAAACAACATTATCAGTGCTAGTACATGGGGACCAATAATGATATTAGTGATACTGCCTTCATGCTCAAAGTCACAGCAGTAGCATCTGAAGCCTTATATTAGCTTCCCTGTGTTTTCTTACTTCACCCACTGCTGTGTAAGGCAGAGACAAAGGAAGTTGCAACACAGATTATATATTCATCACAGCTAGTACAGCTGAATACAACAAAGTCAGTGCCACAGTGTCACTTGTCACTTTCAGAGCATGAGATGAAATGATGCCATCTGCGAGAGAAAATAAAACGGGGAAGTGAGTCATAGCATACTCTGATAAAATGGCACAGCCACTCTGGAGCTGGAGAGAAAATGATGGAGGAAGGGCAATCAGAAAGCCACAGCACTACTGATTACCTCTTAACTCGTATAAAGACAGAGTTTGTTTTAGCCTATAGAAGCATCACGTGATAAACCTGCTATGCACACCTGCACTTTTATCGTAGTTTTATTATATCTGCTAAACACACCTGCATTTTTATGACTGTGTTTGCCTGAAGGCCCTGTAGTAGCAGGGCCAAGGATATATTTGCAAGATTAGAGTAACATTAAACAAATTCAAATTCGTGTGAAAAATCAATAGATCACTAATTAGATTTTAATTCATTCCAAAATATACTATTTTATAGTTGAAACAATTCAAGTATTTGCAACTTGCAAGCTTTCAGCATCTGAATTTCCTTTTAGGAAATTCTCTGTCCAAAGTCAAAAATCTAGTACAACGTCCATACTCAAGATAGGCATCCAAGTTAAAAAAAAAAAAAAAAAAAAAAGTCTTTGAATTCTATTTATCATTCTGCTTTTTTAACAGTTCTATTTTATACAATTGTACAATAATTCTATATATACTAGCAGTAATATAAGCTTAAAAATCCAGGTATACATTAGCTTTTAAAAGAGTGAAAGAAGTACATTTTTCCATGAATGTAATTTTTAAAAAATGATATAAACAAATGTTTTGTGATACCCAACAACATCCGGTATAAAACATGCTATGTTTATATATATGCTTATGCTATAAAACAGTAATGTACTAGGAAGAAAGGGTGTATTTTCTTTATTAGCACACCTGAATTCATGCTGCCAAACAGGCTTCAGCTTGACCACATATGCTGAACTGGCAAGGTGCTAATTGCATCTTTGTTTATAACCAACAGAAAGCTGCAACTTTGACCTTCAACTACCAGGCACTCCAGATCTCTGAAGCCAATTTCTCATTGTTTTTCACTGTTGTACACATCACTATAAGAATGCCTGATCCACGCACTCCCAATAGAAGATAAAACATACAGCTTTTTAAGGATACTATTGGTGTATCAAGTAACAGAGTCCATTGGTTAGCTCGCTCTGTCCTAGGTAACAGTGATTTGTGTCATACTGCATTAGACTGCTAAAGGAGACATCAGCCATCTATTTTGTAACAGATGGTTATTTCTAAAGGTGAGGGTTTAAATTCCTACATCATTCATCACCAACAAACTGTAAAAAAAAAAAAATCATAAACCACAGACTGTTTCAGTAAAATCTTACCAGCTACCAGCAACTCAATACAAAAAAGTTTGCATGAATGCAACTCAACTGTATTACACATATACATTCATGTCAGGTGGTCAGATACTGTAAAATCAATTACTGCTTGTTGCCCAGATATTTGATGAGTCGCTCAATACCACGAATGTGGATCAGATTGCTAAACCCTTGCTTGATGTTGTAAAGATATTCCTTTTCTCCTTTATGTCATATGGCATTATTGATTTAGCTCACTAGTTTCTTAAAGAAGCACTGAAAAAGTGCTTCCATTCACCTATGGCAGATTAAGCTACAGGTCTGTGATTATAGATCTCTATAAAATACAAATCAATATTTCTACCATGACAATGAACAGATGACTGAAAAATGGATAACTTGTTTGTTTGCTTTAACAAGATTTAATGGTACACACTTAACTTCTACGTCTGCTTATAAGGAGCTTAGTAGAATAACTTTCTTTTTTTCATTCTTATAACTAATAATTTCAAATAATAAAACTACAGATACGACATATCTGAATAAAACCATTAAAGTGACCTAATGATTGGGTAACCTATGGTAAAGTTGCCACAGTTAAAAGAGTTGCTGGTCCTCAGCTAAGTCTTATACCAGCGCCAGGTGTGTTCTACATGCAAAATGGAGAGTGCTGGCTGAAATCACCCTGCAGTGGAGAGCAGGTAACCTCAGCTGGTGAGCAGCAACTTGTCAACTTACAGATCATGTCACTTCTGACTGATGTCAAACTCTTTTCCACTTCCACAAAAACCAAATACTGATAACTCTAGCCAGTATTAGCAAACTTGAGCAAGTTCATTCTTTGAATTTGCCAAAACCTACAAGTTCAACCAAATAAGTCAGCTAAAAATCCTGCAAGCTGTGGCAGGGAGAGAGGCCCTTACTGAACAGCACACTCTTTGAGACACCAAAATCCTAATGCGATTCAGACTCTCATGCCTCAGCAGGGTTTGTTGTATGGTAGTACCTCCATGAAACGTCGCTTTTATATGTCTACAAAGAAGGCAGCTGTCCACCAGTACTGAACGTACAAAGAGAACCAGGAACACCCCACCTGCTATCCCTCCACAGGACAAGTCTGTCTTCTGGTCACTGCTCCCACCTTGCTGCCCCCCTCTGCCCAAGTTTGAGTTCATAATTTTCCAAGCAGATGGCTGCTGCTGGTAAATAGATAAATTATAGCCAGCAGAAAGCATGAAGCTTGGGATCCCTGCCATGGTGAAAAAAAGAATCGTCAGGAAACAATATTCTATATAACTTAACACTGCATCTAAAAAAATAAAACCTAAATTTTTAGAGCCTAGTATGCGTTACAAAGAAAGCTAACAGTTTCCTTTCTTCTGCCTGAAGCTTTGCAATCACTAAGTTTCTGAGTGTATTTTTTTCATTAGTCTTATGCTTCCAAATATAGTCTATTATTTGGCAGCAAAGGCAGCAAAACATTTGTTCCCTCTCAGTACAGCTGCAACCAATTGGATTTAAAAAAATGGTATGGGAGGTCCAACAGTCCCCTATCATGTTGATTTTTCCATGGTAACAGGGTTGTATTGTTTTCCTTGGGCGGGTTGGGCCGGGGGAGGTGTGGTGGGAACAGGATGAAGAAATGCATTTCCAGTGTTCTCTGCTTTTCCAATTCTCATCCCTCCACACACTGACAAAAGGCATTAGACTAGACTCCAGAACTGCATACTATGAAACTTTTTTTAACGTATATTTGTATAAAACGATCTTTTGTCTTTTTCATTCTCACGCATGCAAACATAAAGAAACTCCAAAGTATGTCATTATATCTTAAAAATGTGAAGAGGACACTGGAGATTTTACTGTGGCCTTTTACCTAGAATCTCTGAAAGGAAACCAAGCAAATATACTCCCCTTTCAGATACATGACAACATACTGAAGATGGTACCGCACATAGGTTACAGCGGTATTTACTTGAGAAAAACAAATTAACAAAAACTTGCCATAAATTGCTTAAGGGCTAATTTAGTGCTAGGCTAGAAAGCTGGCCATGTAAAAACTGTGGACACCTAATTATATGGTCAAATAGACTTAATTTCAAACAAAGGGTTATATTTTTTGTACTGTATACAAAATACCAAACCCAGCATAGTACATGGATTAGTACAGAAACACAGCATAGTGTATGCATAACTTTATACATTCAAGTTCTGGCCGAAAATACAAGACAGGAACAAATATCAGCTGAAAAAAACTGGCTTTCTTAGAGATGACTAGTGCCAAATGAGTGCCAGGCTTAGACTACACTTGCATCTCAGACTGACAGTTGCCCTATGGCAGTGCCACCGGCCTCAGCAGCCTGAGATCTGGTAAAGGATGCTTCACTTGTCATTCTTACTCCAGCAGGCACTGAGGGTTTACCAGGTCACTCTGATCCTGTTTGAAAAACAGAGTTAAAGAAAACCGCAGAGCAACCCAGCTGTTTGGTGCCTATAGTCTTAAAACTATAGCCCATGAACACATTGGAATACCTGCAATAGCGAATTCATGCTTTATTTCAAATCAAGATTTTTATATCTGGTATTATTGAGTAAAAAAAAAAAAATAAAAATCCAAAAGTGGTAGGTAGCAGATGAGCTGAGAAGCTCCAGCTAGACACTTGGTGTGTGGGGGGTGCGGGTGGGTAATTCCTCCATTTCTGAATTGCAATTTACCTCTGCAAAACATTCAAGGAAAAAAAATTGCAAAATGCTATTTTGGAGAGAATCAAACACAAGGACGTTCATTGGAGCCACGTGTTTCAGAGCAATAGGACTCATTTGTCAAATACAAAAGTCGACTTCTGGTTTAATGCCAAATTAGGAAGGAAAAAAACAAAACAAAACCACACAAAACCACAAGAAACTGGAGTGGCAATGCAATTGCTGTTTGCTAACACTTCAGATATAGACCAGAAGGGTTGGAAGAGTTGATCTCACAAGTGTGAAACAAATCAGGAATGCTGTGATAGATCTTTGGCCTCTCAGAAAAGTATTGACTTCATAAGCTGAAATTTGTCACCAGGTTTCTGTGAATTTTGTGAAGTTTACTAGACATATGTTTGGAGCCCAGTATATTAGAATGAGTTAAATGATTTATGTAAGAGGTGGCAGAGAAACTATTACGCTAAATGAAGTTGTATTCTGCTGCTTAAAATCCATCCCAGTATCTGACGTTGATTCTTCTGTTTGACTTGATCAGTATTTAAGCTAGTCAACTTTAACAGACAGACATTTTGTAATATAGTTTCTGGCAATTGTTCTCCTTATCTATAATAAATTTTCCTATATAATATAGTTTAATTAGCTATCCAGAGTACTCCTACCAGCTGAAAAACACTAAGACAAGCAGGATTTGACAATATGATTAATCAGCCAGTGTAATAAAGAATTAAAAAGACATACAGATGATGTAAGTGTAATCATTTTGAGGATTTAAGGACAAAAGGAAGTTAAAATACATAATTAGAACAATACAAAAGAACAGACATACCAGAGAAACTATTCTTAGGGCATCAATGAGTAATTTATCAAAATAGGCACATAATAAAAGAAACTCAGGCCATAAGAGTGTCAGAGCAGTCCTCCTCTAAATTCATAGAGTACTGTTCTGCAAGGCATCTATGCAAAAAAGGTCTTTGGAATAAGGAGAGATATTCCCCTGAGTTTTCTACCTCATCTGCTCTCTTGCAAAGCCAAAGTAAGTTTTGCTGCCTTGATCTCCTGTTAGCACTGCAAATCAACAGAGACTCTTTTTTCTTGTGAAAGTAGACTGATTTCCTAAATTTCAACCAGTTAGGCCAGGACAAACATATCGAAGGCATCAGTTTTGCATTAATGCAATTACAACTTATCTTTCAGAGCTTGACAAGATTGTGTATCAGTCATCCCTGAGTGACTTTTCAGGGAAGGCAACTGAAGGAGTATTTAAAAGAAAAAAAAAAAACCCACAAAAAAAATCAACTCAGCACACTAGATAGAGGCTTTTTTTAGTCACTGCACCACGTACATGGAAGCCTATAATAACATTTTTAAAGTCACTTTGAAGAGCACAAGCTGATGGTCATCTTTACTAGAGCAAGGGTGATTCACAGCAGATGCCTCATAACAGAGTCTTGGCAAAACACTGCTGGATCCGTATGAGTCCCATTAGTGTTTTAAAGGTTTTAAAGCATGAAATACCACAAGGCAGAATTATGCAGGTTGGCAGCATATGATCAATACTGTTACGACATGTACTCCCTTTATTATCTCAGTTATAACTACTGACTTCAATGTGCACAACAGATTTCCTTGCACGTTAAGTGTGTTTCTGTACACTGTTTATTCCGCAAAAGAACATCTGATTAATCGCATTGCAGCCAAAGACTGACCTTCAATATCACTGGATTTTGAAAAAAAAAAAAAACAAAAAAACAAAAAACCCCACAACCAAACACCAAACTCTTAGAGCCAGCCAAGCACATGCTTGTACTACTATAACGTAAAAGCTAAGACATAAGAGAATGTATGTCTGCAGAAGACACAGCATTTGTTCATAGGCATCACTCTTGAGCTACTTTTTTCATCTATAAGTAACTGATTTCAGTTGTTTTGAACCCTATATGAAACAACATACACATGCCACTCAACTCCTTTGAGCAAATATCTACAGATATTAAAACACTGACTTAGAATGATGACTGTCTTAATACAATGCACCATGATGTGAAATATTTCATCATCTATTAGAAACTAATAAAAATGTGAGTTCTTTTGAAGGAAATGTTGAAGAACAACACTTGAAAGAGATGTATTTTTTCAAAATATCAAGCAAATACACACATATTTTTTAACAACTTGTTCCCTATCTTTATTTCTCAAAAGTTTATATTTGCTTGTTTTCACAAATGGACTTCAGCAGTCTTTTGCTATATGATCACGAATATTTCAGAATACCCCTTGCAAACAGGCTATTCTGAAGAAAAAAAAAAAATCTGAGACAAAACCTGGAGTTGATGAAACAAAAGAAAAAACCCTAACACAAAAAGGGGAAGTCAATTTCAAGCACTTTTTGAAGTTGACTGAATTATTTGGTTGTGGTTATGAGACAAAAATGTAGAGATTCAGTAGTAACATGGGACATAATTATGTCTTTCAGTCAGAAATCACAATCTTAGTTATGAATCAATATAAATGGCAAAACTATTGACATTTCTATTTTCCTTTTTATTGCTAGAGAAACACTCTAATTAAAGCATAGCTTGACATACTAGTAAATAAATGCCGCCTCAGTTAAATATTACATCCAGGATGAAGAGTTCACTTCATATGGCAGTAACTTAACAAACGTTTTAAGACTTCAGTTTTGATACACCAGTGAATTACAGAGCATAATTCCTTCTTCATAGTTGCATCATAGCAGCACATATACTTAAAAAGTGCTCAAAACTGATTTTGCTGAAACTAACGCCCCCTACTCTTTTCTTCAAATTCTGTAATTCAGTATATTAGTATATGTGGCCAAAGGGTAATTGGATATAATTCACTTGATTTCTTCTCCTGGTCTTTTGCTTGGGGTCTCAACAAGACACACAGGTCACATAAACCTGAATTTCTGCTCGGATTAATTTCATGTCAAAAGAGTCTTACATGACTAGCACACACTTTAGCAGGTACTTCAATTAGCACCATGGATTTTCACTGTCTTAATGAATGTAACTGTTTTCTGGTGTCTCATGCAATTTTTCTTTAACATTATCATCCTACTTTGGAATAAAATTTCAAGGCTTGATGAACTTTCTTCACCTTAGACAATAGAGCAGTCTGACAGAACCACAGTACAGGGAATGGAGGACCTTCCCACCTCTGAGTAGCAGCCAGCTATATACTGCTTATTCACCCTACACTTTAGTGCCCCCGTTTCATGGTTTTGCCTTTTGGGGGGTTTTTTTGGACCACATTGTAGGCGAGAACTACAAAATTTAGACCACATAGTTACTTTTGTGTAACACTGCATTCCTATTTTATAATTTCACTGCACCATTAGTATACTCCAGGACATAATGGTATTGCTAATAACATACCGTCATATGTTATACAGAGATGAGAAAAATCTAGCTTTACAACAAGGCCTGCAACCTTTAGAACCTTTATTAAACTGACAGTATTTACTTGACTGTTCATCACCCTCTGTGGAGTCTTATTGCTTCATTAAAATTAAGTTGTTCTACTGTTTGACAATTTCATACAGTTAAGAATATACAGTTATAACCTTTTCCCTGGTCTCTTTTCCTCAATTACCATTTTCTGATAGTCAATGAATTAAATTATATGATGTTAATTGCTATATAACACTGTATATCATCACTTCTATGGTGGCTATATGCCATATCAAGGATATTTCAGTAAAAACCACCCAGATTAATGAATGAACCTTGATGAAACCAAGCAAAGTGCAGCAATGACAGAACCAGAGAAGCACAGCAGTGATGGAACCAGAACTGTCTTCAGCATGCAACAATCCAACAACACACACCATCTTTCCTGCCCTGAAAGACTGCTGTGATGGATGGAGCCCAAAGTCATGGACTAAATGAACTCAACGGACATTTTAAAGGGATGGCCCATAGACTAAGGGAATGATATCTGTGTGCATATACCAAGACACAGGAAAGGTGGTGGTGATTAACTGGGATGTGTTGGAAAGTGTGGGACCTGGGAATGAATGGTATAGAATAAGGGGTGGATACTGTCCTGGTTTCAGCTGGGATAGAGTTAATTTTCTTCCTAGTAGCTGGTACAGTGTGTTTTGATTTTAGTGTGACAATAATGTTGATAACACAAGATGTTTTAGTTGTTGCTAAGTAGTGCTTATCCTAAGTCAAGGACTTTTCAGTTTCCCATGCTCTGCCAGCGAGGAGGTGCACAAGAACCTGGGAGGGAGCATGGCCAGGACAGCTGACCTGAACTAGCCAAAGGGATATTCCACACCACGGGAGCTCATGCTCAGTATATAAACTGGGGGAGTTGGCCAGGGGGGCCGATCGCTGCTCAGGGACTGGCTGGGCATCGGTCAGCAGGTGGTGAGCAATTGCACTGTGCATCACTTGTCTTTCTTGGGTTTTAATTCTCTCTTTTTGTTATCTCCCTTTTCATTACAATTATTATTATTACTATTTTAATTATTAAACTCTTCTTATCTT
Organism: Harpia harpyja; assembly: GCF_026419915.1. Classification (NCBI taxonomy): domain Eukaryota; kingdom Metazoa; phylum Chordata; class Aves; order Accipitriformes; family Accipitridae; genus Harpia; species Harpia harpyja. The sequence goes on along the minus strand of NC_068957.1, from coordinate 20,141,365 downwards.
AACCCACGAGGTTGGCCTTTTTTTTGTTGGTGGCTTTTTCTGATTCTCCTCCCCATCCCACCACTGGGCGGGGGGGAAGCGAACAAGCTGCTGCATGGTGCTTAGTTGCCGGCTGGGGTTAAACTGTGACACGATGTCATAATATATTTCTCAAAATCACTAATTTGCACAATTGAAATCACTCTGCTTTTTGACCTTGCTCCATGGTAGGAACACACTCTAATTCTCAATAATCATGCTGTGTTTATATTGTGAAGTGACAGAACTCAAACATACATAAAAGGCAATCAAATCCTTACTTCCAGAGTTTTTGAAACTACTTCTCAATGTCCCAATTACTTTCCTTTCTTTGCTTGCACTCCCCATCCTTCACCACCCCCTCAGCAGCACGCATATTCCTACGACCTTATCTCCCAGTACAGTATTAGGTACCTAATGAGGTGGCAGCATCAGTGCTCATCCAATTTTCCTCCCCCAGTATGTTGTCAACAAGATCATAAGTAAGCATTTTTTCATTATTCCAGGCCCTCAAAAATAAATTTATTCCATCACATGTGCAATTTCTACAGAAAACCCACATGACCCCAGTTACAGCCCACTGCTTCCTCCTTTTCACTTGGGCTTACCTAGTATAGAAGTTCCTTATGGCTATCACTACTGACAGCTTGTTTGCAATCTCAGCTGTGGCTCTTGAGTAACAATCTCTTGTTTACTTACACTCTTATTTTACATCCTCAGTATTGACTTAATAGAAGCAAATCAAAAGTAGCAGTTTCTGCCTTCTGTACAAATTTGCATGCCATAATGTACTAGATGTATTGAAAAATGCTGCATTTTTATACTGAAAAAGCAGCATCTTATTTTCAGGTATCATGCTGTAATTTCTCTACTACAGTAACATATCTGCAAGACTGATACTTCCCACTTCTGAACAGGGAAACCAGAGTATCTACTGCAAGAACCTTTATGAAGACAAACTAACAATTAGAATTAAAGGTCAGGGAAATATCTCAGTGGAACTCAGACTGTAAAAACTGTGTATGTTCTATTACTTCATATTGCTGGCCAATCACAACAGTAATCAGTATCTCTTTCAAAAGTAGCCAAAGTTTAGAATTTTTCTGAAGACCACGTACCATTCTGCAGACTATGTACCATTTCATGGTACAGAACTGTAGGAAATACTTCTTCATGGTTTTGCAATGAAATCCAGTTTTACTATTTGAAATACCACCAAAGCAATGCATGTCATGAGCAATCTGACCATAAGCCGGGTGGGGGGAAAATGACAACCTGGCAATTATAGTTTAGTCACGCTATTATAAAATACAACACTCTATTCAATCATACAGCATTCCTTGAGTAATAAGCAATGCTAGTAAAGTCTGAACAAGCTATGGCTATATTTTGCAGTTGTTAATAAACCAGTTAGCATAAGTACATGAAAGGAAAGCTTTCTGTTTTCAAGACATTACCATTTCAAGCTCTGTTTTCAATACAACTAATACAGGATTGTTTACATGACAGATAGAATGGACCATGCCATCCACAGGTTGGTTTTTGTGGGTATTGTTTGCTTGGTTGGTTTGGTTTTTTGATTGTTGGTTTTTATTTTATATATAGCATGGCTAGCTAAGGAGTGAATACTGTTACCTACATAAATCAACAGAAAACAAGATGAGCAATAAACTTCATGCTTACACAACAACCAGTCCTATACCCTTACCCAAGATTACCTTGCCTTCAAGTTTTCTCCAATACAAATTCTTGAGTGGGTATTAGAATATGAAATGCAGCCATATCACCAGAAAGAACATCCTGACTCTGACCTTCCTGCAAAGCCCCAACTATTTTAGAAACCTCCACACTGTGCCAAGAAGGGTACCTAATTCTCAAAACATTTGTACCAAACAAATAAGAGTTGTTCAAAAATAAATAAATAAATAAATAAAAGGGGTTCCAAGTAAGACCTTCACTACTGGTATCTTATTATTTGCACACCAATGGGGCACTTACCAAGAAATGTTCCTTTAGAAACACAGTTTAGCTATATAAAGGTCCATTCAAATGACAATTAAAAGTCTGTTAAAACAGTTCAAGGACCAGCTTAACCTCTGTTAATTCGTACATTTTTCTAGACTGTTGTGTGGAAGTTCATCTAAGTGTTATTGAACGTGAGTTAAGATAGCGGTAGTTTAAATCATTTACCTTATTTCAGTAGGGAAAAAAAGATCAGTTTTGCACCTCTTTTGATAAGGCAGAACTTTCAGAAATTTAAGCTACTCATAGCTGCGAGCAATCAGGAATATATTCAAGCACATGATCAGTCTTCATTGTATAACAAGCCCCATAGAGATTGTTATTAGTCACAGATAATTCCCACTGTTACAAAAATCTGTGCTCAAAATAGTATATCGCAAGGAAAAATTTCATTGCAAAGGCAATAAGACTTGGGATGACAATCCTCAAATTAGGGAACAGGGAAGAAAAATTGAGAGCTTGCCCAAAATCATCTGATATTTAAGGAAAATTAACAAAGCAATCAGAACTATCTTCTAAATTATGTTGCAGATAAGTATTACAGCAGAGGGAAAATACCTCATGTGTACTACAGAAAAATGACTATATTTACCATTTTATGTTAATTCAACTATGGAAGTATTGTTTTAAGCTCACTCAAAGTATTAATGTGCTCTAGATTTTAGACCTAACGAGTGAGAAATTAATTTAATGGTTTAAATTTAGGAAAACTTTAACAGGATACATTGGATAGTTCCAGAAGAAAAATCAGCACGTTGGATAGCAGGTTCATCACTTCCTAGCAACAGGAACAACTTGAGATGTATAATCTTAGCTCTACTGTGCTCTTATCAGTATGCTTTAACGTGTGAAATCTCATTAGCAGAGAAGACCTACATACTTCCCAGGGAGAGAGAGGCACATTTAGTATTTGCTACAGAGAACTAAAAAGAATACAAACAAGAACATTCCATTGCTGATAATTCTTAACTTGCCTAACTGAAGAAAACAGGTACAGAAAAGCTTGACGGAGCTGTCATCAGTGGACAGATGTTACTTTATTAGAGAATAGAGTGGCATCTCAGCTCTCAGTTTCCAAGGCAGGTTAAGAGCAAAGACCTGAGACTAGCCACACTGATCATAACTAGTAAATAGAAGCATAAAACAGGAACGTGTTTATTCATGTTTTGTTCCTTTAAATCCAAGAGAATTATCTAGATATGTAATAAGGACATAAACCAAAGGAGAACATAATCTCAGCAGAAGGTTAAAATCTCTGCTATTAAAATAGCATTAAGCTGCATCTATAGCCAACTCACTTACACAGAGCTCCACATGATCCATTAAGAATCATTCTTCCAACAGAAAAAGCAAGTAACTACATACCAAGCTGAACACACACAAAAATAGCTAGTAAGCACACTGACTTGATTCACTAAGATGATTTCTGAAATGTGATCATCTGTACATGATTACACTGCACAGCTAGATTAAATAGTGCTTGGTTAAGCAAGACCACTTCAGGAAGACATAATGCCCATAACTTTTTTATCAAAACAAATATATCTAGAACAAGTGAAGCTTTTACTTGAACTATTATGATAACAGCAGGAGCACCTTTTAAAAAGAACAAATGGCTGACATCCAGAGCCTAAGTTATCCATGCTATTGTCACAGATTCAGACTAGTATAACTTGAACAACTGCATTCATGCCTTTAACCACAGAAAATGGTGTCTAACACACCAGAGATATCCGTGTGTTTACTAGATTGGTGTATTCACATTCCCATTTAGCTCACAGGAGCGAGAAGTGTACCTCCTGATCATTCCCACTAGTGGACACACATTGGTTCACATCTTGACATTATTTAAGCATGTTAAACTGGATTCTTCTTGGATTAAATTAAACCAGAAGGTGTGCTCAAGTAACACACCTGATGTATCCTAATCACTATAAGGTTTTTGAACCTACAGGACCAAACTAGAACTAGTTTCAAGTAAGCATTCCCTTCCTACCCCAAATGCAGGGATATCATCTGCACTGTCTTACTGCACAGAGCTATGCCTATTTCACCACAATAGTTGCTAATGGTCACATAGTCAAAGTTTGATTGTCTTCTGGAACATCTCCAGAATTGAATTTACTTGTTGAGAATCTTGGCATGATTTCTGCAAAAAGCAAGCCTGCTTCAGCAGAACACTAAGCACAGGATTCAGCCATCTGGATGGACTGCAGCAGTATATTGACAATTGATGGTAATATAGTTAAAAGTAACTAAAATGCTTGTGATTAATCTGCTTCACTCACTAATCTTGTGTTGCTAAGAAAAGTTATTATTGTATTGTTCCATGCTTACTCAATAAAAATGGCATTTGCATGAAGGGTCATCCAAAGAAGAGGAACTGTTTTGCACCTCTTTGCTAATAAACACTTCCTCTACAACTGCACCTTTTCATATTTAACTGTCTCACACTATCATGAAAACTTGGTTCTCTGAATTACAAACACACCTTCAGCATTGCTGAAATAAGTAGCCACCTCCTATTGCTAGCGCTTTCAGGAAATTATTACATACTTTTCTTCACTTTAATTTGGTCAAATAAGCAGAATATGTTTCCTCTCTATTGTGGCCCAAAAGATTCAATGTTGAAATTTTGACCCAAGTTAAAGCTAATCCTTTTCCTCATCTGAGACTGAGCAGCTAACCAAGCCCCAAGTAGCTTACTTGTCAGACTGAAGTATAAATCCTGATAATTCACAGTTATAAACTGACCCTTTGTCATGGTTTAACCCCAGCCAGCAACTAAGCACCACGCAGCCGCTCACTCATGGCCCCCCCACCCAGTGGGATGGGGGAGAAAATCAGGAAAAAAAGTAAAACTCGTGGGTTGAGATAAGAACACTTTAATAGAACAGAAAAGAAGAAACTAATAATGATAATAACACTAATAAAATGACAACAGTAATAATAAAAGGATTGGAATGTACAAATTGCACAGTGCAATTGCTCACCACCCGCCGATGGACGTCCAGTTAGTCCCCAAGTGGCGATCCCCCGCCCCCACCTCCCCCAGTTTCTATACTAGATGTGATGTCACATGGTATGGAATACCCTGTTGGCCAGTTTGGGTCAGCTGTCCTGGCTGTGTCCTGTGCCAACTTCTTGTGCCCCTCCAGCCTTCTTGCTGGCTGGACATGAGAAGCTGAAAAATCCTTGACTTTAGACCAAACATTACTTAGCAACAACTGAAAACATCAGTGTGTTATCAACATTCTTCTCATACCTAACTCAAAATATAACACTATATCAGCTACTAGGAAGACAATTAACTCTATCCCAGCTGAAACCAGGACACCCTTTCACCATAATATGTCAGTAATTAAGCAACTCCTATATTGCCACAAGAACAAATGCACAGTCTTGAAAAGGGTCTTCAATATACTTTCAATTTGGAAGCATTTTTATCAGTTCAGAAGAATGAACTTCAGTTGCAGAGATCTTGATTTTTTCTGGGCTTTTATTTTGTATTGTTACTTCCATAACAAAACATGGCTTCTTCTTGTCACTTGAAAAAAATTTAGTTAGCTCTTATCAGTAATGCAGGATTATTCATTCCTTTGAATTCAGTGTATTTCTTATGAGTTTCATCAAATGAACTTTTCAGAGATTCATCATGAGGATTTTTATTATGTTTACAGTTACTAAAATAGTTCAGCTTATAGCTAGTGCTTGCTGTTGAAAGGCTGATATTTCAGTTTAACAGGTCTATCAGTTCTAAAGTTTGTAACACAAATATCAGAATACAATTTTAAGAATCATATTTTTGTACTTATTGGCTTTGCTTCAGATTTTACAGCTTGAAAAAAAGCGTGGTTGTTGAATCAGGGATTGTGTATGCAGTATGCACTTGTAAAAAGTGAAAATAAAATAAAATAGATAGGACTATAACACTGTTTTTTCAGTAGGAATAAGATACCTCTTTTACCCTAACCTCATTAATTATCTTGGGTGATATTACTGTTATCATTGGCAAAAAGATGCTCCAGTTGACTCTAGTCACACATGAACATTTCACTGTCAGCCGTGGTGAAGACAGTTTTAGAGAATGCTTTCATCAGTTTTTTTTGGCATCAGAACTTAGTGGGAAACTAGACTATAACTGGAATTGTGAGTGCAGCAATCTACAAACATGATTATCATTCATTTCCACGTACAGCTTGAACTCTTGTGTCCCCGTTTCCCCACTACTCCTACCTGACAAAATTATTTTCTTTCTCCTTGTCGTTGGCTCTTGTCCTCTCAGCCTGTTCTCCTTGCTGACCTGCCTATAGGAAAGAAAAGACAAATGCAAAGTATCACTCTATTTGCAGGTCTGAAGATGAACAACATTTTCTTGATAAATCTGAAGTACTGTGCACATGATCATATACATTAAAAAAAAAAAAACAAACCACATTATATATAATGTATTTATTCAATTTTAACTTGATTGTGACAAAGGTCTACACCTATGGCATTTTTACACAGTAGTTACCTAAACACTAACTGCCTCTGCCCCAAACCCCACTAGACATCATTAGGCCGAATTAAAAAAGAGCATACCCTACTTCAAAAATATTTCATCCTACAATTGACACCCACCTATCCTGCCTCACTCCTTCAGACTGCTGGAAGCACCGTTGTCACTGGGAGTGACGCTCTTAGATTCCCTGAGAGCAGTTCATGTCATTTAGATGATAACTTAAAAGCCCCATTATGTTAGAAGCAGCAAATGCTTGAAGTTCTCATTTATTCCATGTTCTCAGAAAAAAACTTGTACAGAATAAGAAAAAAAAGCCAAACCAAAATCAAAACCAGACTTGTCATCTGAGCATGTATTAATAACCATTTGTGTATAATTTTGATTCCTCTTGATTTCTCAGTAAATAATAGCAAGCACTGAAAAATACCTACAAACAAACAACAGAAACTATGAGTTTCTATGAAGAGGGAAGAAGTGGCAATATGTTACTAGAACCAACATGTTTTAGAGCTTCTAATGGTAAATTTCTGGGAGAAAAAAAAAGGCTGCTTCCAGTTGCAAACATAATTTCTGTACGCTGACACAAATGCCTATATATCTCAGTCCAATGCTTTATTAGTCTACCTCTTCATATTTTTTTAAAATGTTTCCTCAAACATTGTATTCAAACTGAGCTATCTTCCTATAATGTGTAATGTTACCTGTCTGATTATAATTTACAATTTTATAACTGTCTAGCTTTACAACTCCACTGCTTAAATGCAAATATAAGCTAATGGCTTCAATTTTATGCAGCTTTTGGAAAGCAACACCTAATCTCAGCCAGTATAGAATTTCTGTATTGCAGTTTTATTTCATCTTCGTCTATATGCAGCATTTCTGTGGTTTTGGAATAATTACAACAACACTCAAGAAACGTGCAAGCTTTAGGAGTGTTTTAAGCTTCGTCTTTCTTAATGACTGTCTTTTTGCACTAATCTTTTTTAAACAGAAATGTGTTCCACAAGAGAGGTGAGATAAGTACTTTCATTAAAGCATGTTTTGTCTCTGTGTTACTTAATGCTTCAAAACCATTTCAAATATTTAAATTCTTGCAATGTACTTAATGGAGAGAAACCATTTCCTTTATTTTGCTACTCTTCTCTCCATAAAATGTTTTTATTAGTGCTGCAAAACTCCCCTACACATAAATTAAAGTCAATGAAGCCAATAATATTTATTAATCACACATAATTTTCATAATATTTGCAGCATTAGTTGTCAAGCATCTGTTTTTTCAAGTTTTTTGAGATATCAGACTGATTCCAAGCATATTGTCTGTTCTTCCATTTATGCAGGTTTGTAACCCCCCAAAACCACCAAGACTACAGAACCTTGTAGTTCAATCTCATATATATATAAAACGCATAAAACCATTAAACAAACCTACCCAAATATATTGACCTCTTCCACTTTCCCCCCTTCACAACATCCTCAGCAGCCTCCCACTGATGTTGCCTTCTCTCCTTTTTATTCAATTACCCCTCAACCTGAAGGGGCTGCTTCTGTATCCTAATGCACCCCACATACCTAGCAATTTTTTTCCTTCTTGACATTCAAAATCCTTATGCAAGTAACCACTGAAAGTCTCCTTATCCTGTTTTCATAATCACACAAGAGGTACCTCAAGGAGGCTGTAAGGACTTCAAATGTATTTAGTCTTTCAGTACATGGTAGAACAAGTCTCAAGTTTCCCAACAACCATTGCAGTCAGACAAGCATCAAGCAACATGGAAGCACAGCGAACTACTTAGGAGCATTTCTCCTGCAAAAATGCTGAGGAGACACATCTAATTATGAATTTGTAATTTGGATTGTTTTCCAAGAAAGAGAAGTCAATAAAAGGAAGTATATGATAACTGCCTAAATACAAAATAGGTTACTGCAAAAAAAAGTATATATTATTTTTGTGCATTATAGATAGCAATGGGTTAAACTGCAGCAGGGGATTTTCTGTTGAGACATTGGGAAACACCTTCCAATGCAAAAGATAATCCAGTCCTACAGAACCTAGAAGTGCTGAAAACTTTTATCGGATGTCTGCTTAGCCCCTAAAAGGAAAGGCTGATATTTTGGGGATTGTTCATTGAAATTCACTTTGGGGTGAATCTTGCATGGTTCTAGGAATAGTAGCCTGAAATTTAGCCACAAAAACATAATCAGTAATTGTGTCTTTTTAGAGGAATAGTAAAATGTAAGACAAATGTAAGACACAATAAAAGAAATGTATAATGCTGTGAATACCTCATCTCAGTATAATAATGTGAACAAGATCAATTAACTTTCAGTCCAAGCACAAATGGCTGTCCAGTGACGAGTCCTTCATCATTAGGAAAAGCACTGTCCTGAAGTAAACGTCTTCCACAATTTGCAACGAATGGTTTAATTATGATATCTTGCTTGTCATGTGTACTCTCAAATCACATGAATTATAATAAACACCACTTATGATGGTTCTCACTTTATTAAACTTGCTTTCCAACTCTGATACATTATTTCCCCCTAAAATGCTAAGCACCACCAATCAGGACCAAAGACACCAATGGAATTTACAGTAAGAACACTGAAGTACAAATGCACTTAAAAGAGAGTGAAAGCGATTTACCAAGCTTACCGCAAGGGTCATTAAAAGCCATAGTTGTATGTACGAGAAATGATTTGAAAGGATTCTTTTTGGTAAATGCATTTTTGAAGAGTATACCCTTTATCATTTGTTTAAAACCTGGAAAGGGAAATAAGACTGTGTAGCTTATTTATGGGCTACACTCACTGATTTTTTTTTTCTTTAACTGTATGAGTAATTCTTTGGCAATATGCCTTCAAAGTTAAAAGGATGAACATTAAATTATGTGCAGAACAATTTAGCAAAGACTGCTCAAGCAGCACACAGGAATAGGAATCCACATTTAGAATTTTATTTGGTCTCAGGATTTTAAATTGTGGCAGATAACAATCTATTAGCTGCTGAATCTGTAGGTACTCTGCTGCTAAGTGCTTCATTTACTGCCCCTTCCACAGACACTCCCCATGTTCAGATTTCCATTTAGCAGTTTAAGGAAAATTAAGCTCTACAGGTTCTTGACAGATGATTTTAAATTCTAGACAGAACCAGCTTCCATATCAAGCATGTGATCATTTATTATAAGCCCATAGAGAAAAAGCAAGCGTGTGCTGTTTTCCACTGCTGCCCTTGTTCTACCACTGAAACAAAAATCCACTTCAGGGCTTACACCAAACAGGAATAGTGACAATTAAACAATAGGAAACAGAAGATTGAAGTGACTCCACCTTAACAAAAAAGGTACACCATCGTAAGTGCTTCAGGGATACTAAAACATAATCCTGAGTGTAGATGTACTGGGTGACAGTTTTTCTACAGGTTTTCTGGGTGACAGGTTTTCTACATGATGTTATGAGGCTCTTCAAAAACACCAAAATAACAACTCCATCTAACTTGTCTTGTGTGCATTAGTAAAATGTAAGTCACCTTATAACAGATGATAAAAGGTTGGTCTTCGACAGGGTTTTGAGCAGCTGCTCACTCCCAAAACACAAAACTGTGTTGCTTCTACATCATTACAAGCAAGCTGTGACAGTGCCAACATCACAATATAACATCAATGGAAGTACAGAATGATAAGATCACTCACAGTCATGAAGGGTAAATTGGCTAAGTGAAAAACAGGCTTCTCGCTAAGTTTCAAAGTCTGGAAAGGTACCATCCATCCAAACAGAAATATAAGGAACAATGGCAGCCATCAGGGATGGCCTCTCCTTAAAATTATTAAAAGGGAGGAAAAGTTAAGAATATTTATTCAGTAAGGAAAAAAAAGGTTCGTTTTAAATCTTTGCAGTAAAGGTTGAGGAAAATGTATAATCATTTGAAGACTTTGTAAAAAAATTAAGTGGAAAATTAGAGTTGTACATATTTAGTGGCAAGTGACTTAATAGTAAACACTGTTTTAAGTGACCAATTATTACTGATCTTAAGACATTAGAGCTCTTTTATTCATACTCTGTCAGGGGTCATTACAATACTGTTATAATGAGCCATCTGCAAACTTTCTGAAACTTTTCCTTTTGTAGACATACCTATGAGCCTATTAACTCCAAGGAACCTGAAAGCTGAAAATTTCAGGAAGATAACAGAATCACAGAGCTTCTCACTTCTATAAAACTAGCTGCACAGTCACACCACCACCAGAAGTGACAGAAGGTCATAATGAATTCAGAATGTTTCACTGATCTACGTGGAACCCTTTGGTGGTCTCCGTCTAGATGCTTGTATCTCTCTAACACTAATTGGTTCCTGTCTTGGCAGATTCAAATGAATAGAAGTAATGGAGACTGAATTGCATTTCATTCATTTCAGAGGTAGAATATTTAAGCCTTTATAACCAGCCCTGAAATTTCTTTTACAGCCTCCAATTTAAAGAACAAATCTGAAAAACCTAACACTGATACAAGTTCATTTTATTAGCTCTTGCCTAAACTGATATTCACAGAGAACAAGTTTTACTTTGTGGTTTTGGTTTTTTCCCCCTTTTCCTTTATTACAGAAAAAGCTCCATCAGAGAAGGCATTCAAGTCAGTTCAGCATCATGATTATGTCATTCTATCACAAACAATGTAAGTGACAGCAGTTTTACCCAAAGTTTAAGATTAAGCCATTGCAAATAGCCTTGCAATGTGCTTTGATAAGCAATCTGAGTAATATATGTTAGTTTTAACTTCAACAGCTTTAGAAGGACAACTGTGGCAGCGATAATATGTACCAATACAAAAAATATAAAAAATTCCACACTTGCTTTTAATTTAGTTTTTGCATAACACTCAGCTTAAGAGACCTGCACTTCTACCATATGTAACAGCACTAAGACAATAAATATGTTAGGACAGTCTATTTTCAAAAGCAAATGTAATGCAAAATAAAATTAAATAATGCCCTTACTGGCAGCTCTTTGTGTGGTCATTTCAGGAGAAGAACACAGTAAATACCTTTGGATCATCAGAATGCACATGACTAAGATTTACAATGTGCCCAAGTTGACAAATGTAAGCTGCTACATTCTAACAACTGATGCGAAGAAGAAAACTTGAAGTTCCCTGCTCTTCTCTTTTGCCATATAGGAATACGGAAAATTTCACTTGTGATAAAATTCCAGTTTTCACATGAGAAAAAAAAAAATATCAAATCAAAAAAGACTAAGTATTTAATAAAATTTGGTCCTCGTGTAGGAGGCTTGAAAGTAAATGAGACTCTATTACAACGTATCTAACATTCACCTGAACCACCTGTCACGGTTTAGGCTCAGCCAGCAACAAGCACCACATGGCAGCTCGCTCGCTCCTCCCGCCCCGGTGGGATGGGGGAGGAGAATTGGAAGAAAAAGGTAAAAACCTCGTGGGTTGAGATAAGTACAGTCTAATAGGACAACACAAGGAGAGAAGAAGTAGTAATAACTATAATACTAATAAAAGAATGTAAAAAGCAAGTGATGCACAATGCAATTGCTCACCACCTGGAACCGATGCCCAGCCCGTTCCTGAGCTGCGATCCCTCCTCCACCCGGCCAGCTCCCCCAGTTATATACTGAGCATGACATCACATGGTATTGAATATCCCCTTGGCTAGCTCCAGTCAGCTGTCCTGGCTGTGTCCCCTCCCAGATTCCTGTGAAAATTAACTCTACGCCAGCCAAACCCAGTACACCACCATAAAAACTTCAAAACAAACAATTAAACAGAATTACTACCTCTGGAATTTCCTTAATTTTATGACAATCAATCACACATTTTAGAAGACATAAGATAACAGCACTACATCAGCGGCTGATGTTTATTAACCATGCTTCTCACTAAGCATAACTTTAAACAGTTTCACTTAAAAGTTTTGACAGAATTTATCATGTTCTGCATCTTTCCACAAGGCATTCACCTCATTCTCTGCATACTCGCTCTGAGTTTCCTCAGCTGTTCCCTTCAAAATGATCAACTTCTCACTGATTAAACACTTGTACATTTTACAGAATAAGCACCATTCTTCCTTAATTAAAATTACTTTTTCTCATTAATACCTTGCCATTTAGCTATAGAACATTATCTCTGACAGCATTACAGAGTATTTTCATTTAACAGAAGTCATACTCAGAGACTAAATCCAAAAAATTATGTGGCCCTCCATTCAGGTCAACGGTGAGGAGGTATTTGTTTCACCTTAGTCAGTATGTATGTTAGAAGCAGAGGGAGGAAAAAAAGAAAGGAAGAAAAAAAAAAAAATCAGCAGGAGGTACAAGAAGCAAGATTACATTACCACCTACATAGGGGTTTGCAGCTAACCTAGCCAGCCCTAAATTGTTCCACTTTGTCTGCATTTCCAAGAGGTTCATACTGTGCAGAATAACAGCTCCCACCTTCTCTAACACCCACTAAAGTTCGAAACTGAAAGAGAGGAATTTTTAAGAACTTGCAATTTTGATGAATCATACTGTGCATTTACCTACTGTAAAGAAGCAAGTTACTTTACGATCTATCCTACAGGAGTAACTTTATATTATTATAATAAAAATTCATGCCAAATAACATCATATTCAGATAGTCTCTCTAGGGGAGACTGAAAATATGAGGATCTCTTTGCAAGTCCAAACTTGTTTCCACATTATGTTGAACTTGGTAAGGATAGAAGCTGTGCAAATCACTTAAAACACTGTTCTCATTCTCAAAGTGAGAGACCAAGTATCTTCAGCTTAATTTAATGCAGATAAATTTTTGAGATTCCTTAACTGAGGTCAATGCATTAATATGTTTTGTGTGTCTATAATTATAATACACTTTCTTTTTAATTTAAAAGTAGTTCTACTGAATTGTAATAGTAAATAGAAATTATTAAATCGTTTAGAAGCCTTCATCTTTTGAGTACTTGGTACTTTGGAAGGAAGATCTGCACACCAACCTTTTCTCCAAGGCACCTAAAGTAAGAATGAAAGAAACGCTGCAGAACATGAGAGAAAAACAGTACAAAAGAAGCCAAGTGCAAATCTTTTGATGCTTCTTTGGGTAAAAAGAAAGAATATTTAACAACATTCCTTTTTTAAATGAAAAGCCTTGAGAAGTGATGAAGGCACAGGACAAAACAAGTAAGCCGTCAGGTACTCACTGCCTGACTCTCTCTCTAACACCCCAGACATCACAGAATTCATAACCTATTTCTCTTCTACACTTTTCTCACTGTTATCTGACTCAAGGCTGAGGAGACATTTCTTACCAGAGCTGTTTTGAAATTGAAGACCTTAACTCCACCAGAATTGCAAAGGAAGCAGCACTGCAAAATGTTTACTTCAGCATTTTAATTCATTTATAGCACTTTTTATTTTTCCCCCAGAAGTCTTCCAGAAGAATAACTATAAAATGCTGTTAAATACGGCATATGAGTTTGATGGAACAGTATAATCCTCTGTTTGCAGAAGTTAAACATCAAATGCTTACCAATGTCACAACCCAGGAGCCTCAATTGCGTCACTCAAGCTTCCTGAGCCAGACATGCTTTTATTATTTCTCTTTAATGCTTCTCACTGGGGCTTTTCATCCCAATAATTAATTATTCCTACTTCTTTTTTTGAAACAATGTAAACTTTAACAGCCATCATTTCTTGCAGCAAGAAGTCCCATGCATTGACAGCCTATTGCATCAAGAACAATCTTCTGTTTGTTTAAAGTCCTTCACCGACACTCTCCTTTAGATAGTGCTATAATTCTTCACCAAGAGACAATGAAAAACTCATCTATGCCATTCTTGATCTACAAATTCTATAACATTATATCATTAGTTGTGTGTTGTGTAAGTGGAAAATGCTATGCTACCTACATGTTCCGATTATGGGAAGCATTCTGTATATTATCATTCTTGTTGGTCTTCCTGAAACACTTTCTTGTTCTTCTATATCCATCTTGAAATTAAGATAATTCAAGACAAAGGCACTTAACAAGGATTTTACAATAACATTGCAGATGCTTTCTGATTTGTTATTTTTCAACAGTGTATGTAAAAATTCCATCAGTAACTGGATGGCTAAAACTCTTCATGCTCTATTTTGTGAGTTCTTAGCAACTGATATTTCTTTCCATTCCATTCTGTAATTTCCTCCTTCCGTTCTGCAATTTTCCCTGAATGACCAGCAGCCAGATAACTATGAAATTCCTTTAAATTGCCAGTAGTTCTTTAAAAGTTGAAATAACAATGTCATTTTATAAAATGACAACTTAGAAGAAATTCTCTTATGTAACTAGACTGAAACACAAAAGGATTCCTTATATACATATTATTTTAGTAGTAGAATTACTATGGTTTGTGTCTGCATAATCTGGAAATGTCCTAATTATCTCACCAAGTTTGTAATTTTCTAAAAGGATTCTCATTCACTCCAACATTGCTATTTTGGTTACTGTCTGAGCTATTGAAAACGCTACTAAACCTTTCAGTTTTGCTACACAGCAAAATTACTAGCAATAGGCACTATAAATACTGACGGTAGTCAGAAGTGTTTGGATGGGCAGCTTGGTTCAAACAAACTTTCAAAGTTCAGTCCCACAAAAAATAAGAAAAAAATAGGGATGTATAGCCAGGGTACTAAAAACTGCGTGTCATGGTGTGTCATGCTGAAAGTGCAGGAAGGCAAGTTTTGCATCCTCTTTGCTTGTATTCCATTCTGAATCAATACCCTACTTGCTCTACAACAAGATCCACAGAAAAAGAACTAAAATATTTTATTAAGTGCAGACTGAGATAGTCACAAGATACAAATACCAAAGGACCAATTTTGCAACCTATGTAAAGGACTTAAGTACTGAAAAGGACTAAAAGGACTAAAGGTAATCTTATTTTGGTTCATCCTCAAGTCAGCCTGACAGGTTTTACCCCATATACTATGCATCTTTCTGCAGCTCTCCCTTTTCTCCACTTTAGAGCCTCCTGAGTAGCAGTTACAGACTGCTGCTCACTCAGATTTTGACAACAAAGAAATTCATACAAAATCACTCCAAACTGCATGCAAGCATGCATTTAGTGGTTGCACTAGGAATAAACGTGTCTCTGTTAAAAAACCCTACCATGATAAAATTGCCTCAACATTTTCTTTTTAATTCCAGCTTAGACTATTTCCTGCAGAGAGCTCATTAACTATTTGCAGAACTAGAAAATCAGTATAGATCGTCTGTTAGCTTTATCAGTTGTTCAGAGTTTCGAAGACCAGATTAATCACTTTATTTATACATAATCTGTCATTTTCCGTTCTAGCTCAGTAGTTTCACTATACCAGTGATCCCCCTTTTGGGGTTTCACATTTGCTTGTGCACTTGTCTTCAGGTCTCACATTATGATTGTATTAAATAGGAAATGTCTAATACTGCATGTTAATCAGAGTTACAGGTATGCCCACAGTAATCAATGCTGCTTCTGCTTTCAAAGTTATTTTCTAAGAGAAAAAAAATAATTCCTCCATTTAACTATATAATTGAGTAAGGATTCGACATGAAAGAAAATCAGCATTGTAGAGAAGTCTACCATTAAATATGAATCAAAGTTGCTTTAGAGATGAAAGAAAATACCTAGTCATCTCCACCTTTTATCTCATCTGATTCAAATAATGATTTTAGCAGATCTGTATTAAAAAACAGCTACTATTCTATGTAGTTGGATGCTATCTTTAAAAACTATGTTAGCCTTTTAAGGTTTTAAGGATATAAATTGAATTATGCCTCTAATGCAGAAAAGGCAGCAGCTTGAAAAAAGGTGATCCAGATATCATTAAGGCATTTTTCGCACCTCCCTACAAAAATCACAGAATCATTTCATTTGGGAAGATGACCTCAGAAGGTCACCTGGCTGATTTCCAGCCCCCTCCTACACCATGGCTCAAAACTTGGCTAACTTCAATTTTGAAGCAGGTTGCTCAGGAACATGTCAGCCAAGTTCTGACTATCCCCAAAGATGCAGATTTTACATCCTAGGCACCTGTTCCAGTATTGATGACCCTCACCACAAAATTTCTTTTCTGAGCATCCTACTGGAGTTTTCCTTGATGCGACTTGTGTTCATCATCCCTCATCTACATCAACTTAAGTATTGGCAGCTGTATTTGGTTTTGGACTTAAAATCAAGTAGATGAACAGATTTCTTTTTCTTGATGGTTAGCATCAACTAGAGACTGCCTAACTGAAGGCCTGTGCTTTTGTTATTTACCCAGGATGATTTTTGCGTCTTAACACATCCATCCCAAACAACCCTGACTGTTCATGCATGCTAGATGCTGAAACAATTATTCAAAATTCTATCAAAACAGTGAAGTAACATATTGATGGCATTCATTGTGACCAGAGTTTCAGTCTCTTTCTCATCTAATCTCAATCCTTCATTTACATCCCACAAATAACTGCTATATTACTTAGGACAACTTTTAGTTCTCAATAGGGCAGAAATTTGATTTGGGTTTTCATTCAAGGAATCTTATCATTCAAGTGGTAAAGTCATGTTCAGCACTTCATGCTTTCACTGCTCAAGGGAACATACACTGTTTAACAAGAAACTGATTCCAATATATTTTGTCACAGAGTGATTAACAAAATGAGTCATTGCATTGTTTGAATTATGGGCCTTGTAACATCAGCTGTCTAAACTCAGATAAGTATCACTGCTGATGAATCAACATTTATTGTTTCCAATTATAGCCACAAAACATACTATTTAAGGAAAATTTTTAGCTACAGCACAGCCCCCAGCGTAGCACAGCTAGGTAATAGGAAATTTCAGCATAGTACTCGCCCTGAAAATGTATCTTTCTTCCCCTTGTAATTTGTGCCATTCCATTGCTCCCTAAAAAAAAACAAAAAACAAATTTCCACCCTCTGCAACACAGGGGCCTAATTCCACTAAGTACCTTGGAAAAAACGCAGTCATAGATAAACACAGAAAGTAAGGATGCAGTAGAATTTCACAGTTCTCTGATTTTCAGTAATCAGTGTTTCAGATTTACCTCGTATTTAAACACTTGCTTGTTTAATGCTTCTGATGTTTTCAGGAATTCAAAGATAACAGGAGTTATATTATTTAAGATGACTTTTTATAGGAAGGGGTATATCTAAATACATCTATAACTGGAATAACTGAAGGTGCATCACAAAATTCTTATACTGGGAAGTAACAAGACTATAAGTAGAACCACTGCAACTCCAAATTAGTAAATACAAACTCAATTTTCCAAATATGACTTTTAGCACTATTGATCAACATAACACGTTAATAATGTACAGAATACCTTCTCACATTAGAAGAATGTAAAAAGACTGTAAACCAAAAGAATAAATTAATGGTGAAAGGTGCCATTATATTAAGTCAAATCAAAGAATTTGTTCATGTTAGCTCGATGCCTGTTAGAAACCCAACAGCAAATTTATTCCACCACACAGTTCAGAGGATATTGTTTCTAGCCTGAGATGATCATCATATTGAAACATATATAAAAATGCTTAATTATTAGGATTTTTTGGAGCCAGTTTGTCTGATGCTCTAGTAACTGTAATAAGGAAAGTAGCTTACTGCTGGGCATTCCTAATTTGTACAGAAGAACCACAGGCTGCCAAAACCATCAGATATATTCAAGTGACCAAACAAAAGCTTACCAAAGGCAATTATCAACAGAGAACTGTTCTGAGCAAGGAATAATATAGGTGTATATGTAGAATTACACACATTGATTCAATATGGACTGTTGTTACACAGCTTATAACTGTAATTTTTATTATTTTTACGAAGAGGAAGACCAAAATTTCAAGAAACTTACTGGAAATGCATAAATTGAGGTCCAGCATCATTAGCCAGGACTGTAGAATTAAAATACAATCAGGGTTGATAAATACCAAAACAAACCAGCTAGCTAGTCATGAGTATGGGAACTGGATTGCTAGATAACAACTCTGGATTTAGAAACAACAAATGTTTTTTACATTACATGCATCAACCTCATTAAGCAAAGCTGGTGAAAGGAAGGAATAATAACTTATAATTTGAAGTTTTTTCTCTTCTCATTATGGCAGAACTTCCTACATCATTACAAAGAAATGCAGTTCTTCAACACTTGTAAATCCAAGGGTTTCTTGCTTGCCTCAGGTTAGAAGCTCCATAATATAACCTCTTGTTGCCATATTAGCTCTAATAGCATTTACCACATATTAGCCTGTGAAAAGTTGAGAAATAAATTTGCAGTTTAAAAAAACTAAATTAATTTTGTACCTGGATAACATTTTGTTCACTATATAAAATCATTCGGTTCTATTTATCTGCAGTCTTTAACCGATCATTTTGGAAGCATCCCTAGATGGAAAATTAATTGTTCCAGGACAATATTATTTTCCATTTCACAATGTGACAGGCATTCCTTTTTTTGCTTCCCTCATTGCTTTAGATAAGATTAAGTATCCAGAAATATTGTTAACCCCAGGGCTGAAGTATTTAGTTCAGAGAAACTTTGATACAATCAATCATGTTTTGAACATAGGGAAGCAGGCAGAGGGGAAAGTTCTAATTACCATTAGTTAGAAAAACAGTCTTGATGCACAATTTGATTACCTTTTGCATAACACTGCCTTGATATTTCAGGTTCATTACAAAGATATACGTATTGAAGTTGTTGAGCACATTGATATTTTATATCCTGTGTAAGTTAACTATTCCAAAATGGCACTAAGTTACAAGCCTTTAAAATTACTTCTGTTGGTTTTTCCATGAGAAAGATAGGCATAGAGGCAGACAGGCAGGCATCTGTTCTCTAACCATTAGATGCAAAAACCTGACATTTTCAAAATAAAAACGTAAAAGTTAATAAGTCTGTATTTCATAAACAAACCAGTTGACTTACAGCTGCCAGAAAAACTATAATCCTGAAACAAAAGAGATTTCAACAAATCAGTTCTCTTCTATATCAAACAGAATAAAGAAAATTCTTGTTGTTCAGTAGCATTTAAAACAAACAAACAAATCCCCCCAGAACGCAACAGAAGTCCTAGAAATGCTAAAATTCAAAGCCATGTAAAAGTCCAATGGCTGAAGCATTTAGGTGAATTAAAATTGGGTTTCTCACAGCCCAAGAGCTGTCCTCAGCATTCAGTTATTCTCCTGCTCACAAACTACCTTTCTGATTGAAAAGAAATTCCATACCACATATTCAAAACATATATTTTGCAGCATTCATCTAACTCCTACGTATACAAAATGCTACCATGACAACGTGGGTGCTGAAAGTGAGTTAAGTACATCATATTCTGCAGTTAAATGCACTGTTCTGACACACAAGTATGAATAGTTCAACTTCTATCTAGTGACAAATTTGCAATCCAGGAGAAAAAAAGAAACCCATAAGCATAAGGATGTTCTCTTCATTACACACCAGACCTAGTCGTTGCCATGCTCATGCTGTCACTTACTGGATTTACTACTGCCTCAAAATCTTTTGGATTTATGCATTTTATCTCCATTAGCTTGGTCCAAACAACCCCAAAATGTCTAATAAGAAAACTTATGCCTTGGACTCTTATGAGCAAGGTTTGTGCTGGCAGATAAATTTTCATCAGAATTTATCCTAATTTCTGATTGCACGCCTAGTTTGAAGCCAAACCCATTCCAGTTTAAGAAAGTAAACAAAACCCCAACACACTAAAGGGATTAATTCCTTAAACTTTCTCTTTTAAGTTTTTCTGATACTAAATGTTAGATGTAAATATATTTAACAAAGCGAACCAAGAATTTTTACAAGCACAAGTCAACAGCCAGTATATTAGAAAGAACAACCCAGTTAGAGCTTGGGAGTCACGTGACTGACAGTAACAGAAAAATAAAAATAAAAAACAGAAGAAAAAACACCGTGAAATTTTGCAGCTTATATACCTGATATTTCAAAGTATTACAATTATGGATGGAAAAAACTGGTAATAATGGAAACTGGAATACCATTCTTTGTCACGACCTGGTGACAGCTTTGAGTAACAACTAAGCATATGAGGACTTCTCACCATGGGGTTCCCTAACCGCTAGCTACACACCAGCTATGTTACATCCCCACTGAAAGGTCGTTGTTCGGGGACGGGGGGAAGACCTTGGAACGTGGCTGTCACTTCTTTGGTGTTGCGAATCAGTTTTTCCTCGGCTAAAGCCATCAGAAATCTCACACCCCTACACTGATGGCCTTAATCTCATTCCATCTTCCTTCTAATTTGGGTCAATCAAGAGAAGCTAAGTCCCTGCCCAAATTAATTTATAAAACTAAGGTAGATTAACCTTTAAGGATGAAACTTTAAGTTCGAGTTATTGGAGTTCAATAAGGAATAATGCTCAGATGAGGTTTACTTGCCTAACTAATAATTGCATCATTACACCATAAAAGTTAACAGCTTCCGATTGCAAATAAATTTCCTCCACTGCAATTTGGAAACTGTGTTTAAGAGCATAAAACATAGTTATTTCATATTTCTTAAAGTCTTTGCCACCTTGTTTTGATATTGTAGATTATCTTTTGTCCTGGAGTTCTGGAAAAGTTAAGCAGCTATACTGGTAACTGCTACCCAACAGAGGTCAGTTTGGTTTTTAGAGACCACAGATTTGGAAGGTACCCTAAGGGGATTATTTAATCCTATCCCTTTCCTTATGGGGGAACTTTTCTGATAGATAATTGTGTAACACTTTAAACTCCAATGAGAATGCTTTTGGGGGTTTTTTTAGGTCCTTATTGCAAACAAAGATTCTCTTGGCCACAATATATAAAATATTTAGAATTATTTCTGATGCTCCATAAAGAGCCACGCACACTCCCACTGGCCCAGTCTTCATTATCCTTTATTAATTGTTACTATTAAGGAAAGATCAGTCTTGACATCTGTGAAACCCGATTGACTATATTGGTTGGAAATTCTAGGACACACTATGTACTCATTTTCATTTTCCTACAATCAGTGGGTTCCCATTCTTATTATACTGGTGTTCAAAGTAGCACTGTCATTAGCACAGAAGTGCTTCAGTTCCACCTAGCAGAAAATGGCATTGAACAGACTCATCGAACAATGGCGACCAAAGTAACCAATTATGTATAAATTGCCTGAGTGCCTTGGGATCTCTGGATGAGTAACTACAACAGTTGCTAATATGATTAAAACCTGAGCTACAAGGCCATCTGACTATACTTTAGATCCTTATCAGCGTATCTCCAGATTAACACTAAGCACTATATCCATAACAAGGTCATTTTCCACAGCATTTACACACTAGAAATCTGACAGGTAAGACTGCTCTCAGGTATTAAAAAGAAAAAAAAAAAAAGAAAAAAGCACAGCATTTTCTTACTGAAAGAATTTTTAATGTCTGAGGCTTGCCACCACATGAAATATGGAGATATTACAATTTTCATTGCAGAGACTATCAACATGTAATAATACAAATTTTCCTATTTATTAGCAATTCAGAGACTTAATAAGACTAATAAATCTTTTTCCTATTCACATTTGAGAATAGATGGAAAAGCACATGATGCTTCAGTGAAATCTTGATAAATTTACAAGATGCTTTATTTTTACCTCTTTCAAAACCGTTTAAGTTCCTCCACAACAACTGCATGGAAGTAAGGAATGGCAGCACCGTATAGCACGTTTGTCCTTTATAGTATACCCTAATCCTTATCAAAAGGAAATGAGAAATTTCAAGAATCTTCAGTGTAGTAACAGCCAAACTAGCAAGTTACCTTAAAATTAAAATTAAAAGTATATTCCCTTCAGTTAGAGAAAATGCAGCTATATTGGAAAAGTGAGCAAAGAATACAATAAAGAATTAAGAAGTATAACATCCACCTCTATGATACCATCTTTCCTTTTGGGCATTCCATATGTCCAGAGCTACTGCTTTAGAAAGTCACTTCTTTAATTCCTCTCCTCCTAGTTTAGATTAGCGAATATACAGTATTCTGAAGCCATAGCTGGTGTCGAAATGGAGCATTGCTGCAACACCTGCCACCTATCCTTAGAAAATACGTTTTTTTTTCCCCTTGCCACTCCTGATTACCATTGGTCTGAGCAAAGCTGGACCCTTAGATATCATGTACTACGTGAAATTTTTTTCTGACACTATTGATGAGATGGGAGAATAAGCTCCATCCTACTCCAACGAGATAGTCATTGATAATCAGTAGCTACCTCATTTCAGTTACTTGAGTACAACATGGATGTAGTCAAAGAGTTAACAACCATACACAACACCCTTTGAACTTCATTCCATATGGCTACTCCCACCATAACAGATGGTGTAGCTATTTGTTTTCAGTTTACTCCTGATGTACTGTTTTCTGTCTTCTGTTCAAATGAGTGTGGCTAAACAGTAAAAGTGACAGCTGCCCATTCCTGTTGTCCTTTCCTTGCAGCTTGCTATCTTAAAGCTCAAGGAGAAGACTGCTGAAGGAAGAGATTGCTCATATGCTGCAGGCTTTCAGATTGCTGTTTTTCCTCCTTCCCACTCCTCCACATTGCAGCAGCTTCTCTTAGCTAAATAGACTCACTGCTGCCTGGGAAGAAAAAGGAGACTCCAGAGAGGAGCCAGGGACTTGTTTACAGCAGGAGCAGACCCAAAACCAAGCTGCAGAAGTGAGAAGGATGAAATAAATAAATGTCTGCTTGAAGAATTTTTGCACAGCTTTTGTTCCCCCAGAGAAAACTACATGTACAAAAGTGTGTATATAGTAGGCTTCGGTGACCTTTAGTCCTGCCATTCCTCTTCCCTCCATTGCCAAGGATACAGGTAAGTATTTTTAAATCATATCAAAAGTTCAGTTCACATTTTTTAATAACATAGTTTTAAAATAAGAAAATCCAGTTGTTTGTTATACATGTTTTTTGAAACATGTCATCCACACATATTTAAACTACGGAATTTTAACATTATTTGACAGAAGTGTTAATTTTACTACACTTCTCTATTATGTGTCTGTATGTATGTCTGACTGAACTACCACTACCTGAGATTGCCTTGTAAAACACTTGGGTTCTGAGCTCTGTGTTTGGTAGGTCATGATTGTGAATGTTCACCTCTGTTCCACAAGCTTGTCAGTACATGGGAGAAAAACCAAAACAAACCCAACAAAAAACCCATCAAAAAACCCCCAAACAAAAAAAACCACCCCACATCACCCCCCCCCCCCCAAAAGACACACACAATTTTAGCATTTCTTTCACAGAAAATCTCTATTCCTTGGGAATCAATAAAAACACCAATCAAACAAACAAAAAAAAAAGACAGACCAAAAAAATCTTGAACTCCCTCACCTGTATTCCACACAGAAGTGAGGAACTAATTCAGTATAGTCACAAAATAACCCCTGTCCCCACCTAAGAGAAGTGACTGCATATTTATCACTAAGTCACTAAACATGTTGGCTATCAAAACTGTTTATCCGTAACACTTCACTTCCACTATACAAACCAGTAGTCTTATTTACGTTATACCAGAGGTAGAATAAGACTTTAAAAGGACTGCCAGCACATACACTGTTAGGAACTTACACCAATACTCATTTAAAATACAAAATACAGTAATATCAGCATTTGATATAAGGGAAGACTGAGACAGTGGCCTGAAGGATGTATAATAAACCTGGGAAAGGATTTATATGTAATAACAACAGGAATTTAGTTTTAAAATTTCTTCCTGATGGTAGGGAATACAGCATTGCATGCCATGCACTACACTTAGACAGTGCAACATGAACAGGAAATTCTAAGGAATCAAAGGGGACCAAAAAAAAAAAAAAGGAAAAAATTAGATGCTCTGTTAAAAACAAACAAACAAAAAAATCCTGTCTGGCATAACAAAATTGAATTGGATTCTGGTCTCTAGTGTACTCCTAAAAATGTCTATGCAGACATCCAGAAACTGTAACTATATATAATATTGAGTGAACATGAAAAAGGATGTTAAACCAGCTCTATTATGAAAGAAATGGAAGGAAAAAAAAAAAAAAAAGAAAAGAAAAAAGGCTAATTATCAAGAATGCCAATATCACATTTCCCATTAAAAGCTTCTCTCAAACTGCCAAACTTTTTGAAGTTGAGTTTGTTGTTTATTCACAATACTGGTTTTTTTTGTTGTTGTTACTCCAGATAAGATACAAATCTTATCAAAAAATTATTTCATTAATGACCTCACAGACTAAAATTTTCTACAGATACTAAACAAACTACTTAGACATCATTTCAGAGAGCTAGGCCACTACATACTGTTGGGTTTTTTTCTTCTTTTCTGCTATATATGTTCTTATTAACTCCCTTAACAGCAAATCATATGGCCATAGGAGAAGATGAATCCCCATTATTACTTTTCCATGTTAGCATCATCTCATTGAAAGAGGAGGGGATGCCTGGACCGCTGAGAGAGGAACAGAGATGGAATTAAGTCAGAAGACAAATCTCTCCATCAAAAGTCAGAGATGGCCTACAGCTCATTTTGCCCATAGTTCCAAAGTTTAAGATGAGCAAATACTTCTACACCAATGACATCATATACAACCAGGTTTGTCTTTTTGCAAAAGCTAGCATCCAAATTTAAAATTTACTTTAAACTAAACTTTACTTATAGTTGGGTTGTTGTTTGTTTGTTTTTAAAGTGAACCTCTTGAGTTTAGTCTAAAGCTTCATTACAAGCTTATGATGAAAACGAGCTCTGAAATTGGTTTTTTTGGAGTTGTATAAAAATGTTTTTCATTACAATAATATATGACAACTAATACTATTTTATGTTTCAATTTGACTCTTTATATTACTTTCCTTATTAATTAGCTCTTTAATAAAAAAAGCCAAAAGAGAGGACAGGGTTCAATTCCACATATAATGATGTGCTTGTCTTTTTCCTACACATCCAACTGCATGTAGTGAAGATTTCTTTAAGTACAATCAATGGAAAACAAACAAAAAGTCTGAACTCTGTTTACTCTACACAAAGATAAATTAAGATGCTTGTGTGAGAGAAGTTATGACAATAGTTCAAGGATTGATATGTAATCCTTTAACTGCATAGCTATCGTGTTTTTTAAACATTTCCATCACCAGGATATCAATACCCAGGCCATAAGCACTGGATAAAAATGAACAGTTAGGATGCAACATCTTCATAAAATCCCCAGTTAAAAGTCCCAAATTAGGGTATATTCTATCTTATATGCCAGTATAAAAGCAACATCAAAAACCACATAGATGCTTGACTAAAGTTATACCGCTTGCATTTCCTAACTTCAGACAAAGTTACAGTTTCCCAAATAATTTAGTTCTAGCTAGATTGTGTGCCTCAGGAAACGTTTTCTATGATTTCAATCTCTTCCTGACTCCTCCTCCATAAAGATGAGGTTCATATTTAATTCAAGCCACTCAGTCACTTCCTTCTCCGCCTTAGAAATGACATTCTGGCTGCCAAATATCACAGTAACATGGCAGCGAGCAAGAGCTGTGATCAATTTTCAAATTGTACTTGGATAATGGATACAGGCATATTTCATGCAGATTACAAAACGGGGAGGTCTTCACTGAATTTTCACTACGATATATTTTATAAAACAGAGATGAGCTTAGAAAGCAGGGCACAAAACCCCAATCATTTATATAAGATAATGACAACAACATGTATTAATTTACAACATAAAAAGACATCTTTTGGGATTATTTCAGCCACTGTTCAATTAAGACATTAGCTTTCATTTCTTAGCAAGACCCATTTAAAAAATCATCCAAATGCCAACATCAAAATGAAATAAGAATTATGTACTGCTAAATTATAAAACAATCTCCTTAATGTAGAAAAATCAATTCTGCAGGGAAGGTGAAATTTGTGCAAATGCCTATTTGGCAAAAAATAACCATTATTCAGTCTTTTTAATATTTCTCCAGAGAACTTAAATTTATATATCATCTATTTACTTGAATTCATGTAATTAAAACTGCAGACAAATGACCTCTATAGCACTGTACTATACATAGGTTGATGGTACTTGCTCAGTATTAAGACTGTATTTCCTCCCTGGGAAGTAGCAGCGAGGGCTCACCCTCATAGATTCCAAGATCCTGTGCAGATGATTCACTCAAGCACTTTACCAAACACTGCATTACACACATGAGTGTTGTGAGCATTTCTATCTTTCACTGCTTTTACAGTCACAATTACAGCAGCTCCACTGTGAATCCAGGTTGTCAAAAGACAATTTTTCCTCAGCTGTAACCTGTGCTCCAAGTTGTTCACAGTCCCAACATTAGCCTCCTCAAAGAGTATTAAAGTATGTTGTGACTATATGTAATAGCTTCCAATACCAATTTGGGTCTAAACCACTCATTTTGCCTAACAAAGTTCTGTGCAGCTTAGGTCACCTTGAATCATTTACAGCACTAAGGAACATGTAGAGTTGGAAATCCCCGTCTTTTTGATGTTGCCACTGTTACAGGCATTTTTTCTTCTTTAGACCTTACTTACCCATTTCAAGGACCAAGGTCACTTATTTTGGTAAAGGATCCATTTGGCAACTGTGCTTTGGCAACTCTTAAATCTTCCATTATGATCATTTGATACCTTGTACTAATGTTTATAACATATTAATTCTTTACATTTCAAATGGATTGCGGTTACTCCCCAAGTTGATCACTACACTTGCACCATATCAGAACAGGGAATTTCTTCCACTCAACACTTCCATTTCACCTTAAGGCAGGAAAAATAAACAAAGTTCATGCTGCATTTGCTACAGTAGTACAGAGAGTTCTACATACCCAAGCTAAAGGACACTTAATCTAGTGGAAGGTGTCCCTGCCTGTGGCAGGGGGGGTAGAACTAGATGATCTTCAAGGTCCCTTCCAACCCAAACCATTCTATGATGCTATGACACTAAGCACTGCAAAAAACTTTCTGCTGCTATTCTAGACTGTCTAGGTCGAATTCACTGTTTCTGTACTACATCAATATGTAGCATAAACATAATCCAATTTTTGAGTCTGTATTAGCCTCTACATTGTCCAAGATGCCCGATGGTTATTCAAGAACGGCCAGCCAGGCACACACTCACTGCCCATTTCATTGCAAAAAGACAATTTTTCAATCAGGAAAAACTGATACCCTGCTTTTGTTTTGAATCCATTTGCAACATCAAATATGAAGTACTAACAGTTTAGCATATATAGTAGATACTAATCTAGCTGGATGTAAACACATTTGCAATTTTTGCAGAGCTGAAGGAAGAATAGGTGTGCTGAAGTGGATCAGTCATTGTCAGAATTAGTGCAGTTACTTATTATGTGCAATGCATACTGTCACTGGAAAGGTTATGTTTCCTTGGCAACTATCAAATACATTGTTAATGTCCCTGAAGAATTTCTAGTCAATAATGATTTCAGTCCTTTAAAGCTTATTTTTTAAACTAACTTTTTGGTTAGTTTAATCCTACCTCCAGTTTGTATATTTGATTATTTTCAGGTAGCTGAACATTTTTATGAAGGAAAGGTTTTAACCTATGTCTTAGTTCTCTTTAGAGCAGCACATCTGAAGAAATCAGAGATGTCAGTGAGAAATAAAAACTTGCAAGGAACCTACCCTGTCTTTCACAATAGAAGTCTAGAATCAAACAGAATTAAGGTGAACGCTGAAATTACATGACAAACACTAATTCCGATTTATGTGTTTCTCAGGTAACTACTACACTGAGAACATGAAAAGCATATGCTGTTTTGTTACAGAAATAAGAACAATGATTGCAAATACTAAAGTAGAATGATAAAAACCAGCTTTAAATTCAGCTGGCCCCCAAAAAGTTTTGAACACCCATAAGGCTACTCTAGACTACATCCTACTGAAAGATCCGTACAAGATTTCATTCTTAATTAAGAATTCCAAGGTCCGTGTTTAACTTAGCACAATAAGAACAGGTATGTAAACTATGACATGGTTAGAGTCCTACTAATTTAAGAAGCATCTCAAGCATGAAAACCTCAATCATACATTGGAAAAAGAAAATATATATTCCTGAGAAGGAAAAAAGACTTGAAGGATAAATAAAAACAGTTTTATCAGGTCTTCTTCTTCTCTAGCACCATGCTATTTCTTTGTCTTCTCAAAGCAGCTGTTTGAAAGTAGTTACATCAGACTCACAAGCAGTAATGGAAGAATGACCTCTTCTCCTTACCCCTTGTTATATATTCCCCATCAGAGTCATATACAGCAACAAAATTCAAGTTCTTAGAATTATGTTGCCAACTAATTCAAATAGTGTCCTTCAAAAAATAACATTACAATTAATTAAACAATATGAACTTGAAAAAAACATGCCAAAAAAAGAACTTCTCTCCATGCCAAGTTGAAAGACATTTGACCTTGTTTATGTAGTCAATTAGGAGAGTGTGGGGTTTTCAGTTATTTCTCATTTTTATTTCTTCCAAAGGCAAGAAAGAGAATCCTAGGTCAAAAATCTTCAAAAAGGCTGCAAATTAAGGAGTAACTTCTCTATGATCACTGATAACAGTAAAGCAAGGATCTGTGGACATGGCCATATCCAGTTGTTGTACTTCCTGTGGATCCTCCTTCAAAAGGTACCCAAACTAAAATTTGCTTTCATTTCTTACCATGCCTGAGCAAGATTCTACCCCTTAACTGTGCAAAACAGGGTTTGTTTGGTTTTTTTTCTTCATTTTAAGAAATTAATTTGGCAGATCAAAAGTAAACCTACCTCTAATATCTGTATAGTGTTCAGCATAGGAAACAAAAATACCAGAAAGGAGAAACTGAGCATATTATGATTCTTCTGGGCCTTCGAAGTGGCTGCTTTTTGTCAGCATGGGCTTTTAGTGTTGCGGGGAAAGGAAAAAAAAAACCCAACACACAAATCAAACCAAAAAAACCCCCTCAACACAACTCTACAAAAGGGCATTTCATCCTCTAACTTACTGTATATCAGCTCTACAGTTAGTAAATTTTTAGATACAGAATCATTCCTGATGAGAGATGACAACATTGTTTCCCAATTCAAATCTGCAAACCATTTAGCTGTACTAGTCACCAACGCTGCCTAGGGAAACAGGGGAAATCAGCTTGATATCAACAGCTGTAAGCACACATGAATGCAAAATACTTGTTTTCTTAATTTTATTGATGATGTCACAAGCATCATTTGAAAGGCAGTTGGAAAAAAAAAAAAAATCGAAAAAAATATATTCCAAGTCAGGAGACTATCAACTGCATTAAATAAGACATTGATGGTAGTAATATGGATTAGCCATGTCTTCCATTGTTTCAGAAAACCACAATCAAATTTCATCTAGAGCAGAATTGATGGTTTTTTTCATCTCCCATTTTCATTAAGTATTTCCAAAGATATGTAAAAACGTATAAATGGTCCCTAAACAATTGGGCAACTAGTGGTATGGGCTACTGGCCAAATTGTTAGTTTACGTGTTTATTTCAGAGTTCTCCATCTATCATGTTACCATCAAACAAAAAGCACCTATAAATGTAAAGAATCATGCAGAAGAACTCTTGGAATATTATAATACTTCGGCAAAATAAAATAATAATTAAAAAATCTTGCAAAGTAGACCACATTTATTAATTTTTGTGTGCTGTAAAAAGTTACCTACTAAGTGTTAGTAGCCTTCTGGACACTTAAAGGAAAGCACTGCTGCAGCTTTCTATGCTACAGCACTAGCACAGAGATTTCAAGTCAGTCCGTTGAAGCATCTGAGCTTGTATGTTTGAGGATTTAAACAGCTAAGCAAAATTTGAAATTAAACCAAATTAGATTACGTATGCGTTGTAAACAGTTACTGAGAAATTACTGCTATAATTGCATCAAGTCAAATCAAAGAGAGGTAGTACAGAGAAGAAGTGAGACCAGAACCCTCTTTCATGTGAAACACTCTATTTTACAAATATCTTACAACAATGATTGCAATAAAGGTAGGGTAAGTAGCAGCACAGAAAAGGAAAAAGAATAAAAACACACACTGCAGCAGGAAAGAGCAAAAGGAATACATTACAGATAATACTGAATAGCTTGAATTAAGTGTCAACCAGTGCCATCACTTTGAAATCCAATAGCTTCACATTTTGAAGCTATTAGTAACAGCCAGCAGCCATGCTTTACCACAAGACTTCTGACACCACTGGGGCTTGATTTTCCTCCTCCAGTTCTAAATGTTATTCTTATAGTATTAGTAAATAACTGGACCATTTTTAATACCCCTCATGTCTTTTGCCTCTACGTGCTACTTACCTTGGACAGCACAAATAGTGACTGCCTTGTTTCCTTTAAGTTTAATGATAAAGGGCCCATGTACACTAGTACTTCAGACTGAGCACTATAAATCTTCCCCAGTGGTCAGCATCTTCAGAAACTTGATCATAATTTGCTGATTCAAGATTCTCCTGCCACCATCTATATTGCAGTGGCCTTGAGCACTGCTGCTATCTCTGTATATGCTTATCCCTTCAGTTAAGACTACTATACCTCAATTTGTGTCACACCTCATCAGTTACCAGTTTCCTTTCTTCAGCATCTTTGCAAGGCTGTTATCCAGATAAGAGTAAGATCTTATTACTTAACTTTTCTGCTTAGTTAAGGGTTAATTTTGCAAGTATTCACCTTCTTGTAAAGCACACCTTAACCTACCTTGCTACAACTGTAGCAACCTCCACAGCATTTCAACTGTACCTCCACAACATAATCACAGAAAACTGCCTTTAATATAACCTCCAGAGAAGTTTGCAGACTAAAGTTGACACTGCCCTGCTGTCATTTCATCTTTGTTAATATCAGTGCACAGCAAACAATTCTTCACATATGTAATTATGTTATTTTGAGAAGATAATTTGAATCTGAGAGAAAAGTAATTTTTTTTTTTCTTCACAATAAGAATTTTCAAGAAAAGTGTCAATTCTAGGACTCTTCCTGAAGATAAGAACATTTCTATTATGTTCTGTATTCAGAAAATAATTTATGATGTCATTTCTGTTATATCATGCTAACAGGAAAAAAAATCTTCATGCCCGATGAGAAACAAAATACCTGACAGAAGGTTACACAAAGTTGGGAAGTAATAATAACGATGATAACAATGATAGATTTTTATTTCTATTAACTCAACATGAAGAAGAACTAGAAAAGAGTCATCAGGAGAATATACTGAGAATATATATCCTTGTATGTAGGTTAAAGTCAGTATCTTGTAAAAGATACATCTATTTACAGAGATCTTAATATTTTCTACCGACAAGTGGCAGATACAGCAGAAGAGAAGTATACAATAATATTTTAAATACTTGCTACCACAACAAGAAAATTTACTAAGGAGTTCCAAAAATTAGGCCTATTTAATTAATGCAAAACAGCCAAACCCCCTACACTTCACAACATGAAGGTCTTCACTAGATTTATCTAAGTTGCTCTTTTGCTTGCGTCTTATGAGACAAATCATATTTAACATTATTAATATATTACTTGCCTCAGTACTTTGTCACCTGAAAATTTTTAAACTATCCTAATATTCAATTCAATGGTTCTGCTGTCACACATGTCTTCTGTTCCCTAGTGGCAGCACTTCGGTCGGGGGGGGGGGGTGTCATTTGGTGGGGTTTTTTGGTTTGTTTTCTTCCCTTTCTTTTTTTGTTCTTTCTAAACACTATCCACAAGAAAAACAAAAAAAATGAGCCCTTCATTTTAAAATTAATATCTCCTGATCTAGCAGTAAATGCCTATACACTATTCAAAATAACAAAAACAGGCAAAAGGTCTTAAGACTAAAAACAAGCAAGCAAGCAAACAAACCAAAAACCCATATGTGACCAGTACTATCTGCCTTGTGCTTCTTAAAATGCAAGTATCATTGAAGTGCACTTGTAATTGTTGAATATTAAGAAATATTTGGGGAGGGACATTTAAATTTGGAATGATACAATTCACTTGAAGAGATGAGTTGTGTTTTTTATAGGAGTAATCTATGATAACTAAAACCACTAGAAGGCAGTCCAGTTATTTTCTTCAGAGCTGGCATTTTTCCTCACAACTAAAGCTTTGCTGTAGAAGAATATCAGCCAAAAAATAGTTTATGGGAAAAGGAAGTCAATTGGTTTTGTAAGCTATAAAGGTCAAAATACTTTTGTGAAATATTCCCTTCGGAAGCTTGGAAACAAGCTTCTTCTCCAAAATTTTATGACAGCTGGTAAAGCAAGAAGACATATGCTTTTTTGTATTGCCTAAATAAAAATGACTGATCTGACTTATTAACACTGATTCTCTCAAGACGAAAACAAGAGTTTCCAGCAATTTTATGCAGTTCTTCTTAGACATTAGCAATATCTGCTTTTAGATAAGCAATATTTATCCTCGACATCTGTTTGCAGTATCAGTTAAAGGATTTAGAAACTGCACTTCCAAATTTATTAGCTTACATGGAAACTATTTTTCAGTCTATTGAGAATGATTAACTGAAGCTTTTAAGGCTACAGAAATAAAAACAAGCAGTAAGGTCTGATGAAAGTCATGCCTGTAATTATCGGATTCATAAACCAGAGAAGTTCAGTTACTTATATTTTGAAAAAGATTTTAGAGTTTTCTTTTCTACACACTTTTAGATTTCAAAACCAGGGAAGAGACTATACTATATTCTGATAACAGAATAATAAATTCATTGTAGTAGATAAAATCCAAAAAGACTAAATAAAGTAGCAGACATGTACAAACAATAGCCTAGTAAAAATATGTACAGTAAAAATCCATACAGCTTCCAGAATAGATGACAAGTAAGCATAACAGAAATAAATAAGAAAATCTACAATTTAGAAATAAACAAGAAAATCAACAATTAACTGGAAATCCTTTGAGAAAGTAAGTCTATTAAATCCCACTCAGATTCTCTAAAATAAAGCTATCTAGAATAGCTAGATCTTTCCATTTATGTAGTAATCCTCTTTGTTCTAGATAGAAATTGAAGAGTAGCACTAGAGAAGCAGACCTCCACCACTGTGTCAATGAAGTTAGTTTAAGTTTTCACTTGTGGACACAAGAACAGTTGAAAGGCATTGGTGTGTTGGCCACATTGAACATTGTATCTAAAGAGATGTGCAAGAGTATTGACCTAGAAGGTCAAAAGGTGTTCGGGCACTCATCTATATCACATACTTTTCTTCTGCAATCCGCTTAACTCCCCACTGAGTAGAGGCCAGACTTGAGAGATTCCTGAGAAAAGGCACTAGGCAGACACATTTTATCCAATACTTGCAAGCTCCCTGTCAACATCCAGAGTGAAAACTAAAATTTTGTGCATACAAAAGATGCTTGGCTTAAAATACACAGTAAACAGGAACTGGAATGTTATTAATAGCTTCAAAAATAGAAGCTGTTAGACAGTTATACTATTTGTGTTCCTCATACAGACTACCCCACTTTCTCACTATTATATATAATGACTCTAATATACTATTCTCACTTACATGTTTAAGCACATAACAATTTTTTTTTTTCCAGGGAGCTTTTTCTACTTCTTTAACATAATCCAGGTTTATAACACTAGGACGCTCTCCTTATCATGAAGCACGACAACAAAAAATATTCCAAGCTTATTCAATAAACAAACATTTTAGTGCTGACAGATGAGTATCTTTCACTGGTCATAAAAGAATTTTGATGCAAGTATGGTGTGCCAGCTATCTTAAATGACAAGTTTGTTTTGCATAAGCCAGACCCTAGAGCTCATATAGCTATTGCAGAAGGACTCGCAGCCAGCCAGTGCCTACAGAACAGCTGCTTTCCCCTTTGCTTTTCACCAGCACACCACACAATAAGAAGACCGGTTATTTTATCAGAAATAAAAAATAAAATTAAAAAAAAACTAGAACAAGAAAATCCTAAATCAAGAGAAACTTAGAATTTCTAGATCACAGAAACCAAAGCACAAGGTTTTTAAGACTCTCCCCCTCTGTCCATGGGGAAATAGCAGGGTACATTGTTTCCTCCAGTCCAGAAAACCTCAATAGCTAAAAAAAAGAGACTTACGCAGTGCTTCTTAATCCCTCTCTCCTGTTAGAGCTGTGTCCCACTGTGCTCTCTACACATCTGAACTCCTTACTTACCAGCTTCTCCTAGTCTCCTTACCAGAAGGACATGCAAATTTTATTCAGTTAATCTTAAAGAGGGTGCAATCTCCCTCTCCTCCTCAGCAGGCTCAGTCATGACTTAGAGTGCACACACAACACAACATAAACTAGAAGCTTTCATCTTTGTTAAACTATGACAGTTCTTTGAAAGATTACAGGTAATCACTAGCAAGTTCAGCAGCTTTACCACAGAAGTTGCAATATTGATAATCTCTTCCAGCTACTCTCAAGGCAAAAACCTCTGCTCTCAAAGGATGAGCACTGTGCTGAACCACACACAGCAAGTCCTCTCACAACAGTTCAACAGCTACTTTCCTGTTATTCTTAGGTATCCCTTACTTCTTCCTGAAGAATTTCCTGCCCTCTAAACACTAGCAGAGATCAAGTATTAAATTAAAATCAGTGTTACCTTTCCACAGTTTCTCTGCTTTCCTTAGAGAGTGTCAAGCATCACAGCACAAGCCACACACAATGCTCTGATAATTTTGCACTTTGGCAGCCAGCAGAACTTTGTACACAGTTTAATGTTAAATGGGAGTAATATGTATGAGGTTGTCATTTGATGGTACAGGAGAGAGATTAAGCTATGTAAGAAAAGAGGAGAGGAATTAATTTAACACTCTCAAAAGTTAAGGGTATGTTTACTTGACCAAAAGTAAATT
Organism: Harpia harpyja; assembly: GCF_026419915.1. Lineage (NCBI taxonomy): Eukaryota > Metazoa > Chordata > Aves > Accipitriformes > Accipitridae > Harpia > Harpia harpyja. The sequence goes on along the minus strand of NC_068957.1, from coordinate 20,105,928 downwards.
GGCAAATGTATTTATGACTGCAGGCTACCCCAAAACTCTTAATGGTTAGTTCAAAAATTGTATGCAGTGAGCAGTCTCATTGCCACTTCCACTGCCCAGGCCATAAAAAGCCCAGAAGAACCAACGGGGCTTAGGGAAATACATATCTAGTTTTCCCACTGCGTAGGAAAAGGGGAGTAACTATTTTGTGGTTTATTGCTAAAAATAGCGAAGTTAAGATTCCACCTTTGATCTATTGGGATGGGATGAAAAACAAAGCTACAGAAAAACATCAGAACTGGATGGCCTACACCAAAAGTGTCCAAACAGAACAATTAACTCTCCAATAAAACATCATCCGTTGTTACATCTTTTTACTTTGGATGGAGAAGGGACACTAAACAATGATTTAATCTTAAAAAGAGTAGTGAAGGAACCGAAGTTTTTTAGCAGGAAATATCAATTGTACACCAAATAATCCCTCAAATTTAATAGCTCCACAGCACAGATTAGATGACCTTTATTTAAAGTCAATGTTGGTGGATTGCTAAATATTAGACAGGGGGAAGTCAAAGTATCCTGTAATGCTCTCACTTTCTAACAAGATTCAGCACAGCAAACACCAAAATCTCCCTGACTAAAAGAGAATGCAACATTTTGAAAACAGACCTTAATAGAGACTTCTCAAGCACAACTGAGAAGTTAAGCTAACTGAAGAACCTGTGCTGATCTCTCATCACACAATAAAATGAGACTGAACAAAGAAATTTTCTAAGCCTACTAGAAAATAAAACAAAAGTTTCCCTCTCCACAATGGAATTGCTGGTTCACCACCAGCCACTGAGTACCCTTCTACTAGGGTAGAAGAAATAGGACAAACTGTTTTCCTCTTCTACTCTTTATGAAAATAGGTGGTCTTAAGTATTACAGTGCTACTAGTTAGAGTCAAGTTAGGGGGTTTTGTTTGTTTAGGTTTTACTTTACCTAGTACATCTAAGCAATAAACTGATGAATTTGTCTTGCTATGTTTTTTTCCAAATGCAAAATATTACAGCCCACCGTGTTTTCATCACGCTAAACATTACGTGCCCTTCTTTGCTGAAGCCTCACAAAGCTCCATGAACACAAACATGACTTGCAGATGTTATACAACTAGCTTAGAGACTTTTAGTGCAACACTGGTCAGCTCAGTGTTAGATAGCACCTACCACAGACTTTAGAATTTGAGTTTTGGGATCCACTGGTGTGCATGCTCATTTGCTTTGCTAATTTGTACGAAAGCACCCAACCAACCAATATTGGTATATGTTTCTCAAATTACTCCAATAACCACATACGTGAGAAATTAGAGCCAAGCCAAGAGAGAGAAAAGGGATAATGACAGAACAAAAGGATAAAAAGGAAAACGCTGAGGAAAATTGAGACAAAATACAGTGATTTAACCCACATTATAGTGTGATATCTGAAGTATGAAATTCCTAAGAAAAACTCTGTAGGATAGAACAGCAGATGAGGCTGCTGGTCTTTGAATCGTAACATGCCAAGACAGCTCTTTAATCTTGCAGCCTATCTATAGTAACATTCTGCAGTTCTACAGAGCTAAGTTATTTTTTATTTTCCTTTCACTGTTCTTCCTGTGCTATCTAATGCTAATGTGTAAACTGAGTAATAGAGTCTCAGCAAAAATCAAATTTTCCAGTTATTCTTATTCCAGTGCCTACGCTTTCTGAGAATTTCAATAAGGCTTGTCAGTGAAGGGTCAAACACTTTTTGCACCATCCTGCCTCTTATCCCTATAGTCCTCCAAAGATGAGATGAAAGCATAATGATTACTTCAGTTGTATCTTCACACATGCTAACTGCAGCCAATGTTTTGTGTCTGAACAGATGCTTTCTTAGCCTCAACAAAAATTATATTAAAAAATACAGTATGTTATTGATACGGATGTATTTGCTCATTAGCCACATTATGCATTAAGTGCTATTTAATGCAGGTAACTGAGGACAAGTTACAGTAAACTGGAAAAAAAATCAGTATATTCACAGTGAAAAACAGTTACTGTACTAATAATTTGCCCAAGCAGAAGAAAAATTATTAAATTACCTCATACTACCAAATAAGCTTGTGAAGCAACTCATTCACTTACTAGGACTGAAGTGGCAAATACAATTCCCACTTTCGGACCTTTCCCTGTGAACAGAATGTGAACAAAATTCCAGCTCAAGTCCACGTGGTCTTTAGTTCCTATATATTGTTTCACTATTCTTTGGTATTAAATTCTGAACATTTCGGTGAAAACACGAGACCCCCAATCCTGCAGAACTTCAGTAGACTATATTCACACTGAAGATGGGTTTGTCAGTACCAAGCAGAAGATTTACAGACTCTAAAGCTGAAGTACAGTCTTGACACTTTAAGTTGTAAAATTCCAGTGGACATTAGAACTCCATTATTAATACAAATTAAAAAGTTAAATGAACTTGTACCTTTCCAGGATATAATCCACTATATAACAAGTTCATGAGTATTTTAAGAAGGCCTCCAAAATTTTATATATACTTCAGAAGCACCTTTAACAATTACAGTTTCCAGAGTTAAGTCGCAGATCAGCTCAAGTGTAACTAGCAAAATTTTACAAGGCCATTTAGTTTTCATGCAAACAAAGTATACAACTTCCCCTACACATTTCAAGCTCAGTTTTGGCATTCTCACTGACATCTTCCTTATAGGTACATCTAATGCCTATTTGTAGCTATGCTAATCTGACAAGATGTTTGGTTAAAAAAAAAAAAAAAATTCCTCCACCAATAAGGAGGACTATTCATGATCAGCATTTTTGCAACTGGAAGTCATTTATTCTTATTTTGACTATTGCTAATTTCTAAACACAGGCCAAACTTCCTTTAGGACAGGGTAATTTCACTTTTTTACTAGAAATTTATAGAGAGAAGTTCAGCATTATTTTAGAAAGTACAGGGACTATGTGTAATCAGGCCTTGCAGACAGTCATACCATCTAGTACAGCAACAGAAAAAAAGTAGCATTCGGCCACTTTTAATCTCAACCAAAGGGGAATTCTCAAGAATGGCTAAACAGTCGCTTGATCAGAGTCCGAGGAGTGTCCCTGTATGGATAGAGAGTAAAGTGGAAGTAACAATTCCAGCTTCCTTCTAAAAGTGTAAGAGTTATTTTAGATGCAAGCTTTCCTGACAATTTCTTCTAAATTTAACTATTAAATTTTTGACAAGAAAAGCTATCCCTACCCTTATGACAAGTATTTTAGCAATTCCTCATTACACTGAGCAGGATGAGTATGTGATACAGAGCTACACCTCCAGGAACTGAGAGAAAACAGAGGGATTAAAAATGTGTTGCAATAAGGAACTAAATCTAACCTATAAAATTTGACAGAAAATCTAGAGAATTCAAGATAGGATGTTCTCTTCTGGATTAGAAATATAAATTATAATATAATTAGATCATCTAAATTACTTTTAACATTTATTCACAGAATAGTTTTTGCTAACATTTGTTTTCCTAAACCTTCAGCTAGTTATTTCAAATACACAGTTTGAAGCCTAATTATTTTGCAGATTTATGGTAGCTGAACATCAGAGCACAAGTATTTGAAGACCATCAACACCCCACCTGCAAGACAAAAAAATTGTTTACCTCAGAAGTTCCAGACAATTAAAAAGGACAACTTTGAAATCCAGTAAGACACGCACCGTGTGCACGTACATGCGCACACTAGCAGTATATCCTCATACTGTTCATTCAAAATCACCCTGTCTTCCAGTAAAAAAAAGTCATAATGTAAGGCTGCTACTGTATCAAGCAGCCATATAAATAGAGAAAACAAAGCCTGGCTCCAAACCATTCAATTACAAGTAAATAAATAATCACAAAATTATTTTGTATTCTGACGTCTTCCCTTTCCTATAAAGATCTTTGTGTAAACTGAAAGCAAAACCAGGTCTTGATATTTAGTACCAAGTTCACTTTAATAAACTTCAGTAACCAAATCTGTCAGAGGTAAGATGTACCATTATGTACTAAATTACAAAGCTCTTGTCACCCAATTTGAGACTCAAAATTGGGGGGGGGGGGGGGGCGGGATTTCCATTAAGCAAGTCTCTTCAAAGCAGTCACCATCGTCATTTTCAAACTCAAAAAATGTCATACCACCAATAATGTTATATTATGCCTTATTCTTCTTTGCCTCAGTAGTAACACAAAAATCAGTTAAAAATATATTCCCGGCAGCCAATGTTTTTTCAAGTTGGAAAGCATTTAGAATTCACATGCCTACATCACTCTTTCCTTCTATTCATTATTGTCCTATTTCCAAGATCTTATTTCCACAAATATTCTTCACATACCTTGCTAACTTTCTCATTTCCGTCTTCCTTACTGATGGTACAGCTAGGAATTGATGCATAGAGTTTGTCATCCAGATGATGACAGAATCATCTCTTAAAAAATAAACAAAGGAACTCTGCCTTCTAAGGTTTTTACTTTCATTGGTTCTTATTTCAAAAAGAGTAGGGAGAAAAGGGGAAGGCAAAGGAAACTCACTATGCGCTGGTGTGAACTGTAGCATTCAAAACTATGGAGCAGAAAGTAAATGGAGACAGGGATATTTAAAAAGATATACCTGTATAAGAAGTATCTCTTACAATATTAACCTTTTTTGAGGGGGTGGACAAGTGAAGGGAATGTTTCCTGTATTCCTATACATGGCCTTAAAGCTCAGGCTCAAAAGGATAAGGAATCTTTATTGTGAAACACTGCAGAAAGTTTAAAATATATCCACAACACAAGGATTTATAATCAGGCAATTCCTCTGTAAAAACAGTTATGATAAAACAAGTTATCCTCAGTTCATCAACTGATAATCCTTGTGTCTCACAGGCTGGCTTTCTTGAAAAGAAAAATTGATACAATTCCCTGTTGTGAAACTAATCCATATCCAATAAATACCATCTCTTTGTATGAATTTAAATCATCAAGCATAAAAGTTTTCAAAATTCTTGTCCTAACTATGCAAATGATTTGTTTCTTTAAAGAGCATACCTCTACATATTCAGTATGATGCATTTAATGTTTCTTACATAGTGCTTTATTGACACCCCAGAAACTGTTTAAATGATTCTGTCGTTCCTTCTTTTTGATCTCTGTATCAGTGATTAATACTGAACTGTAATACCACCTTTTGGGACCATAATCTGTTGCCAAGGATACTAGGGATATGATTATTGTAGACTAACTGAAAGACTTCTCTTTGTTGAGAGTGCAATTCAGACTCAACTAGTGTTAATTGCACCTACACACCTCCTTTCATCAAGATATTATGGAGTACTATGAAAATTATATACCAACACTCCTGTGATTCAAATCCTGTTTCTATTATACGGGCAGGGAAACTACAGCACAAAAGCTCTGAATGACTTGCTGAAGGTCAAAACTTCAACTGGAAATGAAATTCAAGTGTCACCCCACTTCTGGCTGCTAACTCTTTTAAAGAGGCAGCAATGTGTTTATTTGCCTGGCCAAAGACATCCTTCCGCTATAAATTCTTATTTTGTGTGAGTTGAGCTATACAGTTGTGAAAGCTTACTGTATTCCTCAATGCTATCAACTTAACTTTTGTATCTGACCAGGCAGAAATACCACTCCAATACAAGTTTTGTCATTCCTCATCAGCATGGTGCAGCTGCTGCTGTTACCTTGCTTGCCAAAACTGGCACCCCTCAGGAGGAAACATCATTTAATTAGCTTAGGTTACACTCCAAAAAGCACAGAACTTGAAAGAAAACTAAGCCAATGTATCGAGAATTAAATTGTTGCAATTGTAGTGATAAAAAAATGCTAGGGACACTCAGTACAGGGTGGGGTGTCATTTTTTTTTTTTTTTTTTGTAAGAATGGGTTTCACAGTATTTTCATAGAATAATAGAATATTCCCCTTCTTACAGGAAAAGCTCTGAAGCTTGGTATGAGTCCTGTGGAATCAGTCTTTTTGCCCCTCTTATCTTTAAAAGAAAAGAAGGAAAATGGGAAGGGAGGTGTGTGTGTTTTTTTTTCACTTTATCTTCAGCAAAAGAACAAAAAGCATACATTTACCAAAGGTGGAATTCAACTCAAATGCATCCATCAAATATTAGGAAAGATTAAAACCATCATGTTACAAAGGAAGGAAAGAAAATCCTGAAGAGTTAAAACAGCTTGAAGAATATTAGGCAAGTATTTGGAATTCAGAACTTAGATTTACTGCTGCAGGAATTGTGTCACAGTTCAAGAGCATACCTTCTGTAACTGGCCTTGCACGCAGTTCTGGTTCACAGAGTTTCAGCAGTTCATTGGAACTGGGACAGTTTCTGTCCCATATTTCAATCTATATGCACCCTGTTCTACATAGTTTGACACGTCTTGGTACGCCAAGATTGACTTGTATCAAGCAGCACTATAACATGTATTATGAAATAGCTTTAACCTCTTACAAACTGCCTCCAAAAAAAACTCCATAGTCAACTAACTTCATGTTTTCCGTGTTGAGCAAGAGTAATCTGGGACTCGGAAAAATCAGTATTTTTGGATAACTTCCAAACATAACATCAACCAAGCCTTCACAAATGTATGCTTTTTTTTTCTTCTTTTTTTTTTTTAAACACCATTTTACTGCTGAAACTTTGCCATTTTCTCTTTCATGCCTTGAAAAGTTTGAGGAGTCATCAATGTAGTACTCTCACATAAGAACAAAAAATACGAACAAGTCTGGAAAAAAAAAGTAATCCTACTATTTATCAGAACTTGTTCAGTAGCATTCTGGGAAAAGTCCCATAAACACATAAATAAATAAATCACCTTTCAGCTGATAATAACTCTGAGCTAAAATTCCATATTTGGGCTACTGCAATTATTGTAGTTAAGTTATTGAAACATGCCACCACATGTTTAATTTTGAGAGTTTAAGTCAATTTCTTGTCTCATAGCTAGTTTGATTTAAAAACAAACAAAAAAAGCCAAAACAAAACCAAAAAAACCCACAACCCACCCCCCCCTCCAAACCAACACCAACAAAAAACCAAAACCATAAACCACCCCCCATCTTTGTGCTATTAGCGCTAGAGTTTTGGAAATCAACTCTGAAGAAGCCACAAAATTCAATTCCCACTTTAATTCTACATCTTTCGGGTATTTTTGTTTTCTTTTTTGCTCTTATCCCTCCAGTTTAATACATCTACTACACAAGGAACTAAATTCCAGGCCAAAGATACTCCACTCTGGATTGGTCTTCCAAATGGGTATTGCAAGGTACTTTTCTAAGATGGGTCTACTAATTGCTGTAATTAGAGGACTCCAGCACCCTAACTGAAGACAGCAGAATTCAAATTAGCTTCTTATTTGTCATCCAAAGTGGGGCATCAAATATTTATTTTCATGGCAATCACTATTTTAAGCTTATTCCTTCTCAGCAAGTAGTTTAAAGAAAAGAGAAGGATATAGCCTCCTCCAGTATGGACATTCACCTTGTAGCTCTTTGTGCACACAGGACACTTCTGTTACAATCTTGTGCTTTTAATAAGAACATTTTGCCTTTCTCTCCAGCAGTATTTGACACAAAACCCACAGATGATGTACATGAGATCTTGTGGACTCTTCTGCAATTCTTAGTGATGCTCTGCTGACATGGCCAGGAGAAAATGTCAGATGTGGGATGACAAAACAGTTACTGCATACTTTTATCTTTTTTCCCTCTATCAGAAAAGCATCCACTTTGCTCATTTACTCTTCTATAGGATGAACAATGCCCTGAGAGTCATATGGGCTTGTTTCAACCTCCTGTCACTATAATGGCTTTTATTTTTTGTGATTTTTTTTTTTTAACCCACTGTTCTCCACTTTTGGTATTTAAGTTACAACTTTCACCCTTAGGAGACTTAAAAAAAAAAAAAAAAAAAGATTTGGACTTAAGCAAACATTCTGGGGAAAGCCAAAATAACCTGCAAGATTTCAGGGATTACAAAATATTATCTAGCAGATTATCTAAATTGCAACTTTGTGGAACTATAGAAGGATGCGTTTGGTGGGAAAGTCTCAATGGTAATTTTATCTCATAGTAGCAAACATGCATAAAAGGCATGGGATGTAAGCTTTCTTCAGGAGTATCATAAGATCACCTGGAGGAGAAAAAAAAAAGACAAAACAAAGAACGCAACACTCAAAAAATTCTTCTCTTTCTCTTTGGCAAAAATAGGAATTACAAGTATCCTAAAGGAGCAAGGATTTAGTTCTCTGAAAAGCATTTTTTCCCCATTTCAAAGAGGAAGGTAAGTGTTGTTGCAGTTTCAGTACTTAGCAGTTGTTATCCTGTACAGAAATCTACACTAGTTATGTAAAAGAAATACCTACATTAATCAATAGACTGAGATCAGCAAGTATTTATTAAGATATTGCCACCAGGGAGTATTTGACTGGTAATCAGTCTCAGTGGGTAAGAGAAGCCATGAATGCGTCAAAGCATTTACCAAGGTGTGACCCACATAAATGAAAGAAATTGTGTGCCTCTTTTATAGCTATTAGCTTTGTAGTTCATTTTCAGCTGCCAAAATAAAGTCTTTGCAGATACTTCTCTCTTATTTACTAGACCATCTCAAACTAGCCTACTTATTTTGGACAACAAAAACCCCTCAATGCACTATCATTTTGATTCCTGGTTTGGTTATAACAATGCAATATTCAAAAATTGCTTCAAGTATCATTTGAGTTCAGAGTGCTTGCATCATCATAATAACTGGCTAAAGTAGTTCAGATGAAATCTGTGGCCAAGCTAATAATCTTTTTGAAGGGCATTTTGTGAAGATTGTTTCTGAATTGTTTGTAATCAACAACTATACCAGATACACTTCCTTACCAGCTTATTCACTTAGCTCTTTTGCAGCACACCTGCTAGGCTGCCCCAAAGTCAAGCGCCTCTGATGAGTCCATCCAATTGTTGAATGGAGCCTTATCCTTTTTTACAAACTCTACTGTTCTTTGCTCAAAATCGGAACCCAATCACCTTTTGAAGTGTTGAAATATTCCATGGAAAATTATTTTGCACCATCCACTTAGAGTGATTAGGTTACACTTCCCTGGCAAACAGAGTGTACTCAAGTCTCCTGTGGTTTGTCCGATGCCATTCATTTGTCACTTTAGACACCTGCTTTGAGATGACAAAAACCCTCTGTGTTTTAAGGCTTGGTACAAATTTCACTACTGCTCAAGCTTCTCCTTTCTATTGAAGTTTAACTCGTCTTATTACACAATTCTGCCTGCCATCTGGGGAACAACTAGAATTTCTGAGACACATGAGGATGGGCTGTTCAGGATTTATTTTTCCTGACGAGGTTCTTTTTCCTAACTTCAGACTATGGTAATTCTATTCAAGAAAACCAATAAGCCAAGTCTAGAAATTCTGAAGTGTTCAAACTCTACCACAAATGCATGCTAACACTAGCTTTTGCTTTTTTGAACAAGTAAATGAAATTCTAAAAGACTTTAAGCTGCAGGAACCACAGGATTCCACTGCATATCTTTAAGAGACTCAATGTTGAAAAGCGTTTTAAAGAAATATTAGCATTTTTCAGCTATAAAACCCTGGAACAGCGGGGCTTCAAATTAGGTATTACCAGCCTCCTGCTGCAAATATACTTTTTTAGTTGTAATGTCACTTGCCCCTTTTTATATATGCAAGTTCGTAAGGGAAGGTGTTTAAATAGAAGACAGACAGTTGGATCACACTTTATATAAAGTATTTGTTTCTTTGCTGTTACCCAAATGGAGTCTTGGGGTCTTCATTCAAGAAGAGTAGTTTCATGGTAAGTGGAGCTATGACTAGTGTCCAGTACCAAAATGACACATAAGGGAAACATATATATATATAGTGGACATATAGGTGCCTGCTACTGCAGAACATTCAGCAGAGAATCAAAGCAGAAGTTGGTTTAATTATGAATTATTAAAAAATCAGATTTCAGCAGGAAATATCATTCAGATCTCCCATGCGAAAACTAACATATGAAGAATTTGAACTCAGACACATGATTTGCCAGTTTGCTTGCTGTTAGGGAGAGGCAAGAAAAGTTTTCAGAAGACAATTTCTATTTTTGTCCATATCCTGCACCTGCTAGTGAGAAAGTGCAATTCCGCGCACTTAACAAATAAGTGGAAACCCATCGCAAGAGATACAAATCTCCTTGGCAATTCCTGGCAAAGTTGTTTTGGGTTTTTTGCTTTGTTTTGTTTTCAAATGTGCACTCACACCACCAGCAGCAATCAACCTTCTGCCTGATACTACAGGATAACAGCTGCACAATGAAAGTGCAGCGAATCGAGCCGAACAAACTTACAGTCCTGAGTGAAGACCTTCAGTCTCTGCAGATCTCGGGGGAGCCAAACTGAGCAGCCTCTCAGTAGCTACGACAAGTTTAACACAAGAACTTACATTTTAAAGGGAAGAAAAGGTCTCTCAGCAAACTGTTCAGCTCTAGCTACAAAGGTGAAGAATCTGCAACATTACACGTTAAAGAGGCAAAATGGCATCATTTAAGGAAGGAAGAAATTGTGGTACAAACATAGAAGTCCCTTAATCACTTGCAAGAACACCCTGTAATATGCAATTGCTTTGACAGTGTGAGGCTCACACACAATGCAGTCTTCAACTGTACTGAGTGTCTTTGAATGGTCATGTTAACTAGAATGTTACCATCGCTGGTAACTCACATCATGGAGGATATACTACAATCAAAAGCTAAGCGTTTTTTCTTGTTATCTTAGATACTGTGACTGACCACAAAATTTGTGTGGTTTTTGCATCAACTCACAGAATGAGATTTATGCACTAATCCTCATCTCAAAGTAAAGGAGCATTTAAACTCTTGAAGTTAAGCTGAAAGACAGTTCCATTTTAAATATCAGTCAGAGGCTATATGGTTCATGGTTTCCATACTGGATAAAAGCCTTCCTTGCAAAATTCAAATACTTCATTGTGTACTCTTTGTAAGGTACTGCAAATACTTAGCATTAGTGTTACTAGTAGACATGAAGTGGCTTAAAATATTAGTGTATTTACTCTTACACAAAACTGACTGATGTGATTTTATTCACTTTACAATATAAAGCTGTTTTGTGATGCAGGTAAGGGATTTAATTCTTCATGTGTAAGAGACTGCAATGACAATCCTCTTACCTCAGTCCTAAGCATAGGCTGCTCTTTTTACAACATTTTTGTTGCTTGTTTCACCAGATAATAAAATCTACTCTCTGTGCGTCGGCCAGTAGAGGGAAGCATCACATTCCTAAATCTAACACAGTACAATGTTACTGTAATGCACCACCACAAGTTTGAACGTTTTATGATTCAGCTCAAAAAAATACTTTCCCAATTACGCTTTTTAAAGTTATGAATGACTTGTACCGGACAGGATAGATGCTGAAACTACCAAAGAAAGCTGCAGTTCTCTCATCAGATGATGTCTGTTGTTGGAGCCCACTGAAGTACTGCCGCATGAGGAAGGATACACATAAGGCAGCATTCTATGAGGGGGAGTTTAGTTTTGGCACAAGTATTTTATTCGGACTCAGAGTTTGGTTTGTGGTTGTTTGTTGGTTTTTGGTTTGGGGGGGTTTTTTGGTTTTTTTGTTTTTTTTTTAAGATATTGTAAAACTCAGTTCTTCCCTGATCACAGTGGCAGTTAGAAACATTGGGTGAAACAAACCCATAACTATTCCATGCTTTCCTGTTTTCATCTTCATTATGCTTCCAATTCCAAGTTGAAGGGATACAAATTCCTTTAAAATAAGTTGAAGCAGTAAATTCTGCTCAGAAGTCACATGAAGGTAAGAATTAGTAGAATGTGTCCCACTGATAAATGTTTTCTAAAGCAATACCTGACATTTAACACTGAATTGACTATTACAATAGTGCTTTTCTCAGATTTGTGAAGATCCTTTCTGTTGCTAGCATATTGATTTTGGTTTGTTATTGCCTCCTTCACGAGGCCAAATCTTTAAGGGAGGTCTCCACATATTTACTATCAGTAAAGCCAAGAAATCTAATGTACCTCTGTGCCTCAGCTGCAAATTATAATGTGACAAGTGATTATTGTTAAAGAAGATTCCAACCCATTTACAATTTCATACATGATAAGAACATTAACTTTTATTAGGTGATCAACACACACAATAGAAAAATACTTCTAGCAAAGATTACCACATTTCAGGTCTCAACTCACTCAAGTTCACTTAACAGATTAGTAGCAAATTTGCGCACACACACTGTGTTACTTTCATGCTTAAGTCTTGTTTCCATCACCAAAAAAGTAAACAAAAAAATTTACTACTGTATTTTCATAGCAATGCCTGAACAGCTAATCAACTGTCAATAGCAACTAAGATCTTAATATAAGCTGAACTAGGTGAGAAGTATATTTGACCAGGAATACTCATTTCCGCTTGTTATTGTCCGCTTTAATTTACTACCAGAACCTGCTAAGTAATTTGAAGGTAAAGTCCTTCTGTCTTCTGTACTTAACACAGTAGTTTGGGATATTTGCCTTCCAGTGCTTTAGCTTAGATAGAGTTAAACCAAGCTGACTACCTTGAGAAGACTTTTTTTTTTTTTGCTTTCCTTCAAACAAAATTTAAAAGGTCATCGACAAATTTTGTGTTTGGGTATAGGAAAATTATTAAGCTTAACTAGGTATGGAAAAGCTGCAGAATGGATGTGCAGTACTATTTCACATGTTGCAAAGCTCTTGTTGCAGCTTGATATAAAAGCAAACATGACTCGTTTCAGCAGCTTTAAGAAGATCCATTCACTCAACAATAGGAAAACAATAAGATTCTTTGCAAAGCAACAGAATTAGATGTGAAAAAGCAGATTAGCAGCTGAACAAGTGTTGGTGCTTCAAGGCTATTATCATAGAGTCAGAGAAGCACTGCATTTTGCAGCAAATTAGTGACTTGGCTTGAGTTAAAATCATTCCCATATTGAACATTACCGTGCCATAAACCTATCATAATTTTAAAAAGCAAAGCAATTCAAGAACAGAAGTCAAATTGAGACTAATGCCATATTTTTAAAAAACAAAACTGATTTTTCTTTTCCCAAAGTTTTCATTTTTCCAGAAATCACAGAAAGACTAACACTCGATGTCTAGTTATGTAGCACTATGAGGGCAAAAAAGAACAACCAAAACAGATTTCAGCATTAAAACCCCTCTTTTAATCCATTGCAGCTTCAAATTTTTCTTTTGTATTCATTCCTCTAATTAATGTCAGTACTCTCTGCAGTGTCTTGTTTGGGAACACTGGAAAAAGCTGTAACAACTTTAACAATAACCTTTCTTCTCTTCAACCTACTCCCCTACTAGTTTCATTTGCTTTTTCCTTCAAATAAAACAGTGCCTACACAATCTACCACTCATAACAGAATAAACAGACTACCCTCCTTTTTCATGGCTCAAAAGCAGCAAGGGGAGAGAAAGTTAATCTCCAGTTTTCTCTAACCTTATTTCTAACCAACTTCACATATCAGGTAGGTGAGTCTTTCTTTATTACTGTGCTAATAGACAGTCTACAAACACTATTTTTAGGGGTCATACTGCCAACAACTTGCTGCAAACCTTCAATAACAGACAAGACCTGGATAAAGGAATCGCATTTCAGTGACATTACTAGTCCAAATGTAATTCTCTCTTGGACTGTGATGACAGGCATTCTCTGCTGAGCATGACCACTCAAGCTAGAACTGTTTCTGGCATACATGGAAACTTAAATGGTCATTAATTGCTCTCTCCTTTTTTTTTTTTTTTGGAGATCTAGAAATGCTTTGTCTCAGTGATTTCTCCTCCAATATTTATCGCTGACAATCCACAGTCATTTGTTAGCTTACATGAGACAGGAACTAAAACTAGGCTTAAATTAATAAAACCCTAGCCTTCAATATGGAGCATTTATTACTAGTTCATAAAATTGTACATATGAGTCCATTTTGTAAGTATTCTTTGGAAAACTTTCATTAACAGAACTTACAAATGGCAGTAAATCAGAGAAAGCACTGATTAAGGGATGATTTAGTTCTTCTAGTTCTTCCTCTGAAGCTACTCAAGCAAGTTACTGGACTCTTTCCTCCATATCTATGAGTATATTTATTAAATAAGGATTGCTGTAGTGTTCACTTGCAGACAACATTTAGTTCCGTGTAGTCATGCCTTAACCTTCTCAGTCTGTAAAGCAAGCACATTTATTTTCAGATTGGCTTAATTTTAGGTAAGTGTTAAACACTATTTCTCATTATAATATTGCCTTGGTAACTTTCTATGAATTTGGTTTCTTTAAATTCAGAATAGAAGGGCAAATTCTCTAAGGACGACAAGAAAAGAAAAGAAATAATTAAAAAAAATAAAAAGTTTTCCTGACATTCATTCCTTCTAACATGGAATTTGACTAGCAATTTTTAGCCTGCCATTGACTAGGAACACCCAACTAACATTTGTATGAAAAAGCAAACGCATCTGTTCTCAACTACTTACCAATGAATTTGCTGGCTTTAGTTGAATGTACGAGACCAGCTTTGCTTCAATTTTCATTCATTTTGTTGTCACTACTTGGATTTTAAATAAGGCTAGCATCCCATGCAAACTGCTGCTTGTTTTTTAACAGCAGTTTTCCCGAGAGTTTTAATGGGCTATTTGTTCTGTCTAATTGCCCAAGGAAGAAAAGCTGTATTTCAAATATCAAAGCGGATACACGTATCTGAGGACGTTCTATTCCCCAGTGATCACATTTAATCTATTCACCAGTTTACTTACAAAGATATCAACACTACCCCCACCCCAAACCTTCAACATTGTCAGCTGAAGAGTCTGCAATCTCTTCTCATGCATCGCTATGACTGACATCCTTGAAACTACTTCTTTAAGAATTCCACTCAGCTCCTATGTCATTAGGAAGAATACGAAGAGTTATAAGAGTTTGGACAATAGCAAACAGGTATTTTTGCTGATATCTAGGGTAAGAACAACTCCACATGTACCCATCTCATCACACTCCACACAGAAACCAGTATTTGTCGCATGAGATGTTTAAATTACTTGGCTTCAGTTAATTTCTTGTTTTATTCTTTTCACAGTAATTAGATGAAGAAATTATGCAGCACAAGTCCATCTTGCTCTCCACCCTACCACCTTACAATCTACAAGTCTCTGGAAGTCATGGGAAAAAGGTTTTGTATATTAACTCTGTTAATACGAGTGTATTCCAGTACAGTGCAATGAAAACAGCAAGTTAAATTCAGCAGTATTTCTGTAGATGGTTTTCTTTTATGTGGAAGTATTGCTTTCCAGTGATGGCCGAGTCATACCTTAGAAGAATAATGGAAACACAAATCCTAGATACCCAAGTTCAATAATTGAAAGCATAAGCCTTCAATATGCCACCCTTTCTGAAAGGGAAACAAAAAAGTTAATTCCTCTTGTCTGGAGAAAATGTATTCTGTTTTTCTTAAGTATGATTAATTACATCAGAAAGCTTGAGTGGAAAAGCTTCAAAAAACATTTTTTCCTTATCATATGCAAAACTTGAGCATTAAGTTAATCATCCTATTACTTAAGGCTACTTAGTAAAACTTGTATTGAACAAAAGAACTGTTACACTAAGATATATCAGTATGTGGATATTTCTGTGCATTTTTGCTGGTTCTTAATACTGTTCTAAAGTTTGGAAAAAGAAGTGCAAGCAGAATAAGCATTCTCAACATCTAGCCACGGATTGCTTGTAGCCCAACAAGGCCACTTATCTGTGATTGAATTTAGTTGAGGTATTGCAATTACAGATGACTTCAGTTATCATATATGTCTAAGTGAGTCACAGTGAAGAAAAAATACAATAAAATAATAATTTAAAAAATCAGAAATCCTGGGTAGCACAGATACACGTCTTCTGAAGTTCTGAAAAACTTGAAAAATTCAGCTGAAGCACAAAACCAGAAATAATTTCAAATGCAACTGCAGTCTAGTTCTAGTAATGACAGATAGCTGTTTTCAGTATCTAAACTCCTAGAATTGCAGGACAAATCTTGTTATGACAAAGTTATACAGATTAGTAAATCAGGGGAAACAGCTAGCCAAATCTCTGCTGATGATTTATATGCCACAATCATCCTGTAAACTCACATCCATGCAAAACTTAAATCAAATTGCCACAAAGCTGGAGGAAGGGGGAATACGTGGCTAGATTAACATCAAATTAGAAAACAGCTCACAACCAAATGGGTAGCTTTACTGAAAAACACAGTGAAGAAAGGAATTAATGCACCAAGTGTCTTTATTCCTAGTTGGGTTTCTTTCCCCCTCAAAATAAAAGGGAGATCTACTGTCCTTAAATTCACCACAACTTAACATATTTTTTAACCCCTACATAACAGTACTATGAACACTTTTCTTTAAAGGTGGCTTGTGATTACAAGCCAGATGCTGACACCTCTGGACCTATTGCAAAGCACATAATTTTCACTTAAGTCTTGGAATGTGTTTTAAGCACATGCTCTACTGTAAACACCTGGAAGGGCGTGGAAACATGGAAGAGAGTGGAACAGAAGAGTATTTATGCTGTATGGATGTATTGAATACTGCAAATACTAGTCCCAGACTGGACAGCAAAAGAAACAATGATCACCTTCCGGACTGCTCATGTACTTCAGAGGGACCTGTATCTTACAGAATTTTATGCTAAACCAGCCCCAAACTGTTCTATTATATTTTATAGAAACAAACAGTAAGGAGGATAAACTTTCTAGCTGAAGACAGAATTTAATTTCACACACACCACCTCAGGTTAGTACAATGTAAATGTAGCCTTCAAAGTCTATCATACCAGGCAAAGTAAAAATTAACCTTGACTTCTTAAGAGTTATCAGCAACTCCGTCATACTAAACAGTAGCTTCATAATACAGTACTATTGCTGTTTAGTGAAACAAGTCAAAAAGGTGATCAAGGTTAAGCATGTTATGAAGTGTTTTCCAGTGTTCAGATATATTCATGTGTCCTTAAGTAGCCATTAAAAAAAGAAAAAGAAAAGAAAAAAAAGATACACACACAAACTTCATCTTTCCATTTCGATTAGGTCAAGTTCAGTTAGTTCTTTGAGACAAAATACAACTATGCAACTGCTTTGGCACATTTCCTTTTAATAGATTTCACCATAGGGCAAAACATCATCATACTTTACAATACTAGTGCTAAGCATATGTGAGTTTGTGAATACCAGAGAAAACAATATGCTTAAATAAGTTGGAACAACTTTGCATTTGTTCACATTCAGTATCTTTCTTTCTTTGCCCCTGATTACACCAAAATATTGCTACTTTAGTCAGTATCTGCAAGTTCATTTTCTTCCTCCCAAGTCCTTAGTCAGGTTTAGAGCAAGTTAGTCACTTGCATTATTATCAACAATTACAGTATCCAGCTGTGCACAATAATAAATATATTTTCATTCGGAAGTATACAGCAATATCTTTCATAAATTATTTTTGCAGCTTTTTCCTCTAGTTACATACTTATGGATGTTTTCATACAATGCCTGGTTTCCTGTTTCACCATCACTTCCTATCTAACAAAGCTCCAGAGGACATAAATCATAATGTTATCCGTGACATAGTGTCAAGCCTAATGTCCTCTCTGTAGACTCAGGAAACAGTGGGGTAGTTTGATGCTACTCATATCCATAATAGCATACTGAGACACAAAAAAAAAAAATGCTGGTTTTATACATGTAGAAGTAAACACACACGCACACAACCAACCACCCTATTTTTACGTAATTTTATATTCCTGGAAAGTTTGGAAAGTTCCATGGTCTGGACTTTAAAAACTGTGGAAAACTTGATCATCGGGCATGAAAATTATGATAAAATATGGTATTTTACGCAAACTTCCTAATTCATACTGTTCTCTATTTCTTTATGCTGTTCTGTGCTACAAAGGGCTCAGCTGCTTTGTAGGAACACTGATTTCACCTACACAAGTGAGTCTGGATCCAAGTTAAAGTTCAATGAAGAGAACTACCTAGCATCATGACCATGGTATTTCCATATCTAGGATTCACTGTCACCCTAATAACCAGCATTGGTATAATTTTAGACTCTACGTCACCTCTGCTTTCTAACACTAACTCTCCTTCATGCACTCAAATTTGAGACCTTTTAAGAAGAGACTATCTAAGCACACACCAAGACCTTCATTTCACCCCTAGGCACTACGTAACATAAAGCAAGCATTCATCATTAAGAGGAATTATGGAATCGTGCAACTGGGACAGACTAAAGATAAGCAAGTCTCAACAGATCTACTTCCGTTTTCAAGTTAGGCCTCAACAGTCTTGCTTCTACTCCCTGCCTAAATTATATATTCAAACAGATCAACAGCACTATGTAGTGGCAGAATTTGTAAAGGACTTAAAATAGAAAGAAAAAGGAACTGTATAAAGGAGATGCAGCTGATGACTATAAAACTGTCCACCTCTGTCACTTACAAAAGCTAGCAGAGAGTATAGTACTGTCTCCACACAGCTTGTACTGCCAGCTGATTTCAGCAATGCAGACGCATTCTTCTTACTCATGTGCCTATTTCCAAAACTTACTTCTTAGAAACGTGTAGAACTGGACTTCCATTTTGTGCTGATAAAGGTCAAATCCAGAATGTCTTCAACAGAAATCAATGTTCTCTGTGTAGAGGATAAACATATATGGATAAGACGTGAACACACTCCTGCCTCTTCAATACAAAGATGTTTTTGTTATCCACATGTACCTCCTCCCTTCAGAGATACACAACCTCTCCAAAACTGTATGTTCTGTGTACTACTGCAGGTTAGTGACATATATTTTAACTGTAATGACTTAGCGGTCTCCAAGTGTCAGAGACCATTTCTAGAAAGTATTTATTGCAGTCTCAGCTTCATCTTCAATTATCTTGTTGACTTTTCAAATACCTAAAGAGGCAATACTGTCCCATACCATTAGTTAATGATTTCTACTCTGGCCTTCAGGGGGAAAACAAACCAACCAACCAACCAAAAAACCAACCAACAACAACAAAAAACCCCAAATGTTTCTTCATCTAATTACATTATGCCCCTATTACATGCTAGAAAACAGTATTTCTTAAACACAGCAGTTTCTAGTAGGGCTTCAAAGTAAAGTTTCACAGCACAAAATAGACCCGAAAACA
The DNA here is from genome assembly GCF_026419915.1 of Harpia harpyja. NCBI lineage: Eukaryota > Metazoa > Chordata > Aves > Accipitriformes > Accipitridae > Harpia > Harpia harpyja. The sequence continues at coordinate 20,086,674 of NC_068957.1, read as the reverse complement.
CAATTAGAATAAAGGCATTAGACTATAAGGGTAAATTCATAAAACATTAGCCATTGAAGTCTACATTTAAGTCTAGATCACAGATTTTGGAGCTTCAGTGTAAAAAACTGAAGACCAAAATGATCTTCTGTCACTAGCAAGAGTTTGACATGACAAAGTAACAGACCACTTAAACTGATGATGAAATCACATTTAGCACATTTAATCATGTTTAGGTAATTTTATCATTTCATAGAAAGCATCTCTTTCTGAAATTATTTACTTCACTAAAATTTGCTACAATATTATTGCCTCTTGTTAGGAACCATCTGAATTTTTCTCAGAATTTTCTTATTTAAAGTATATTTATTTCACTGTGTTTTGCATTCTAGTACAAAATACTGTAAGAGCCTGGAAGCATTTGGTGCTTTTCAGCACGTTCATGAAGAGGCAGGTTCATTTAAAACTGTATTTCACAGAATTACTAGTGTACAGTGATGATGCCCCATTTACATTTAATGTTTATTTCCAGAGCAACAAGTAAGAACATTAAATACAACTGAAAATCTGGCATTCAACAAAGCTAAGTGGAAATAATTAGCAAACACTCAACTGTGAATTGGTTTTCATCTGGAGAAAATTAAAATGATAGGGCTGTAGCCCCTAACTCTTGTCAAATCTCCACAACTAAATTATGGTCAAGGAACCATCAGCTAACTTCCTAGACAGCAGAGCAAGCTGAGGTATTAGAAAGCTTAGAAGTTATTTTGGTTTGCTTTTAAAAAGGCTACTAAAGTGGCTTCTGAACAGTCAGCCTTGTTCTGTGCTAAAATCAGCCTTTTGCACCCTTAGCTTCTTCCATTTCTGAAGAATTACCTTGTACCTAGCTGCACAACTGCAGGGCTTGTTTCAGCCTGGGGCAGGGGTGGGGGCAATTGTGCCTTTCCCAGTATCAGGCAATACTTAAATTTCAGAAGCTGAGTGGTTTCATATGTAAGATAACGATTAAGATGTCTAACACTGTTTCTGAGTCCTGGTAACTTCAGCCACAGCTGTTACCTTACATCATCATTGTCCTAGGTAAACTTAAGAAAAACCTATATATATTAACATGCTGGTATGTAATCCACAGTTCATAATGGCAGAATTATTTTTACTTAATACTTGAAGTTAGATATAAAAGCTGCTTTGTAGGAGATTTCAGCATATTTAATTGTGGTTGCTTAATGTAATCAGTTGCTCCATACCAAGGGATTACTCTGTTGTGCACTGAATTTGCAATTCACATTTCCATATAGCTGAGAGATCTGTTTTGGAAAATTACAGCACCTGAGAATTTTTTTTCCAGTGCAAATTATAAGTGTGCGATACGTAAGTATAAATCATCTGCTATACCTAATTCAAGTTAGTGATCCAATGAGTGACTACAATCATCAATGTTATTTTTTTTTTCAATTTTCCCCTTTTTCCATGTCATTAAAATAATTTTATCCTATAGACATACATGCAAATACAAGCTAGCATTAGAAATTATTTAATCAGCAGGGGAGGAAGAGAAATTATTTCAAACAAAATGAGCCAGCCCAAAAGTGCAACAAATCATTTAAGCAGACATCCTATGCTATCCAGTTTCTGTCAATGGTAATGGCTCATATTTAGAGTAGCCAATTGAGAAGGCAATCTTATTGAGTGTGGCTTTAAACATCTCTGAAACTACTGCCTACAAAACAGATATTAATCACTACTCCAGAAATCACTTGGAGGACCCTGCAATAACTTGATGAGTTTGGTTATTCACTACTTAAAACCATAAATCAAGCATCTATACACAGCATCTGTTCTACAACATACTTTTTTTCCACAGAATTAACTGTCAAGGTATACATTATTTTTCAGCAGCAAAATCTATCCTTGTGTCTTTCGATCTTATTCAAACAGGCAATTGATAAGCAACCTTATTTTGGGGTGCAGTAGAACAGACATCACAAACCAACGTTATTCTTCAGAACACATACTTACATTCTTATCAGTAAAACTTGCTTTGAGTAAGAAAGTAGATTTTATTTTTCATCATGGGACTACTGAACAGTTCCAAAGAACTAGATATAGTCCAGAGGTGGTTTATATTCAGATCCTGAGCAGATAATACATACCTTTATTATTTTCAGGCATAATTGCCAATATTTTTATTGCTATGCAAATTAATTATTGTAAAGAAAAAACATCTGGTCAATATGGTTTAGGGATTCACCTAGTGTAGCAATTCTCATTTTCATTTATTAAACACATGCAGTTCACTCTTTCTCCCTTTTTAAAAATCAGTGCACAGCACCAAGTGGAACAGTACCTGATGGCAACACTGATGTACTTGAGGGTAAACACAGAATTGATCCCATTTCTCTTCACATATTATGGAATTCCCTCACTGCTCAATGCATTATGTAACACAGATGAGTTTATCCACTTGTTATGTGCCATTATGCCTTTGTATTTCAGGATATTTTTTGTCATGTATGGCTGACTAGTTAAAGCATCCACCCTGGTCAAACATACAGGACTAATCTCCCAGCAATTCTTTCTTTCTATGACCTCATCATTTTTTGAGACAGCAACCAGTACAAAGTGATTTTTTCCTATGTGTGCCAACTGCAATTTGGCAAACAAACTACATACTGTATAGCCAGAAAGCGAGTCTGTTATGGAAGCCAGCATCCACACCACTGATTTTTGGCTGCAACACTGGGAAAGAGTAGAACAACTTACTTGGAATTAAACATTCCGCAAGTCACTAAACTCAAAATACGTATTTCTGAACGTGGAAGTCGTGACTGGTGGAAAGGTTCAAATATCTGATATTTCAAAATAAGCAATCTACTCAACAGTTGCTAAAGGCAGTAATCGAGAAGACACATACTATCTTTCTTTTTTAAATTCCCTTTTTAACCAAATTTCACAAAGACATCTCAGAAGACAGCTTTTACAACATCTTTGAAGACAATCAGCAAGATATAGAAGAGAACCATGGTAAATTCTCTATTGAAAGGAAAAATCAACAGCATAAACTTACCCCTTATACACCAGAGAACCTGTATGGGACAGCTGTAAGTGCCTCATCTGCTGGAATAATTTCAGAATTTATACCTTACGTATGAGAACCTGAGCAAGACAGTTAAGGAAGTCAGGCTTCATGAACTCTGCTGCTCATAAGATTAATTATCCTTTTACAGCCGCAGTTTGTTTTTATTTTTATGATCTTTCATAACTCCCAAAGCATGAATTATTTGAATCTGAACTTACTTATATTTGAATAACTGTAATCCAAGCTTGGAGAAATCAAGGCAAGTTTTGCAATATTATCTAAGCATCATACCAACAACTTAGAATGCTACAAAACAAAATAAGAACTTAGCATGTGTGTAAATTGCATTTACATAATGCAGCTTGATTTTCACAAACATGTTTTGTTGGAAGCTTTCTGCCCACTCATATTCCATTCAGGCTTAAATACCTTAAAAGAAGGCACTTTTTTTTGGAAAAGGCTAAGATCCTCTCAGATACCGGGAATGGAAGATACAAGGCTCAAAGTAGAAAACAAAACCCCTCATCTAGTGACCCAGATCTACCCTATTAACAGGTAGGAAATCACGTTGCTACCATAAATGCCTGAATTATTTACTTGATGCATTTATTTGTAATATAAATGATACTGTGCCTGTTAAGTACTCGGCATTCGAGTATCTCATAATCTTGTTGTACTTACATGGAGTAAGTATCCATTACTGCTTGGAACACTCATTTAGCCTGCTCAACTGACTGCTTAATGAGGTCTGGAAAGTAAAAGCCTTATCTGCAAAAAGCCAATGTAAAAAGAAGCATGCATGCACTCTTTTTTTCCAAAGCAAAGTATTTGTTCAGTCTTAACGTGAAAAGGAATTAGATTAAGGAGAACATTCAGAAAAACAGAAAATAAATAAGAGATTAAATACATATATATAGTATTTTCTAATAATGAAAGCAATGCTCTTTTCCATTTGTTGAATATTGTATTGTTAAAATTTTATTTTTATAAATACCATCAAGTTTTCAAAATTTCTCCTAGAAGCTATGCATTCTCCCTCACACCCATCAAATGAGTTCTTTAGGAATTCCATGCAGCAACAGGTCTAGTGCAGCTCCTCTTAAGAGCTTTTTTGGAGTGTTCATAATGAGTCAGACCGGTCTGTGTTTCAGCTCCAGAAATACAGAGTGGGACATCATTAGCTGCATTCACTCAGGTTTTAATTGACATACTAGTCAACACTAAGTGTTTAAAGGATACTGTCAGTAAATGCTGGCTGCTACCTACCTTACACTCACTACTCATTTGGACCTACATGCAAGACTCGCAAAGCAAACCTGTTATTGTTAATCATTGCTATACCGCTGCTGCCAATGCAAGTTAAAACAATATCCTTCACTTTATAGATGCACAAATTGGATCAGATAGAAATCTAAAATTGCCATTGAGATCATACAGACTGTTTCTTATCACGTATCTGCAGCAAACACTTATATGTCTCTATGAGCAAGAGGCCCTCAGCCACAAGTATCTGCTATCTAAAACATTTCAAATTGAAGCGTAGACTCCACATGGCAAAAAAAAAAAAAAAAAAAAAAAGTGTTGAGTGCAGAAACCCAGGGTTTTTTTAAGAAGCATTCCATGAACTTATACTTGTCTGTCAACTGGAAAACACTGTTTTAAGTAGAATATTTTTATAAAAGTAATTTCAATACTTTAAATTTATGCCTAATGACATGCTTATTTTGCTGCTTAAAACCTACATCTTGATTTAATCTATATTTTATTTAGATTTCCCTTTAATTAAAAAAAAAAAAAACAAACAAAACCACAAAACCCCCATCTTCACTGATCCTGCAGCAAACAGAGCACTTAACTGTTTCTCATCAGATGTCATTACCCAAAGATCTAGTATATAGCAATTGTTACATTTGTAGAAAGATTACTGGCACTACTGAAAGCTTCCTTTTAGTTCCTGTACTTGCACAAGGAGAAACTAAATAATTGGTCAATTATTCTGATGGGGGAAAAAAAAATTGTCATTCTAGCAAGTGAAACAGATTTGCTTGTACCTGCTTGCTTAAGTGTGCAATTTTGGGCGTCTCCCACAGCTGACAAATTAACATTTTATTTTGAGTAGTGTCATGATGAAGCATTCCCCCAAAAAGGAAGTATGACAAAAAGCTGTTTCCTGTTTTCTGCAAACTGTGTGGTCACATTATTCATAAAGCAACTAACAACAGCTTAAGTTTGTCTACTGAGAAAGCACTTGTTTTCACATACTGATATACTCAATCAGAAGTAAAAATACAAAAACCCTAGCAAAAACCTCAGGAAAACTGTTACATAAAATCCATATGCTTTCATTTTCTATAAATAATTGTTCTTTATTGTTCACATAGGTCTATCCTGTGCTTATGACACTTGTCATTCAAGGTTTGTTGTTGGTGTTTTTTTTTTCCCAAGACCTCATTTGTCACCCCTTACAGTGATGTTCTTACTAGTATGACACTAGTTGAATGCATTTGGTGTGCCAGTTATATGAAGTCTACACATTGCTGTTGCCATTTCATGAGAGAACTGGCGTCATTAAAGACAGAATACAGTGAATTTCTTGATTAATTGTAATTGGGGAATGCTAGGAGCAGCCAAAAACTGGAGAGGCTCCAAGCTAATAAAACTGAACCGCTGCCAGGCGTTAGCTAGGTATATAACCTTTTTCTAAAGCAAAGGGGTGGGTGGGAAGCACACATATTCCTAGCATCCCTAACTCTTTAAAGATTACATTTTCCCATTCTCCTGTTACTCCTTCCCTCATCTTTTGTCACTGTTCAGAAAGCTATACAGCTGCTGTGAACTAGGCACATGGTAGAACAAACAGATCTAAAGGGTGGAGCAGTGCTGCCCCATGGTGAGTCAGCACGCAGCTATTTCTGAAGTGAAATAAGCTTTTACTTCACAGTGGAGAAATTTAAATAGCCCTTGAAAGAAACAGGTCAGTACATCTTAGACAAGTGTAAATTCTGATATAAAACCACCTCTGAAACAAGATACCAATACGATGGTAAGATATTTCTTATTATCACTTATGACTCAGGCCAAGTTAGCTTATTCATGGCTTTTGGCCATGTACTACACAGAAAAAATAAGCACTAGAACATTTACTAGAACAGTCAACGTTGCAGTAGTATGTTAAGATCAAGAAGCACAATTTTTTTTTCTTAGAAGTGTCTGCCCTAATAAACAGCTTATAATTCCAAGATGACCTGAGGATATAGCAACAATGCTCCATTCACTAGTTTTAATTAAGAGACTCCTAAATGAACTAGCCATTTATCAATGTAATTAATAATTCTAACCTTCTATTAGTGTTTCAGGTTGCTCTAATTTGTACAAAGCAAGTATTTCAGTACTATGAGTTGCTGAATGGGAAGTTTAGTCAAGTTTTAGGTACAGACAAGCAGAAATAATACCCTATGCATCTGAATACCACTTGCAGTCACCAGTAAAAGATTAATTAATAAAAGAATTAATGAAAGCCATGATTTTGTTGCTCCCAGTAGCTTCATGTGCAATAAAAAAAGTCACTAGTTAACAGATTTCTGCATAAATGACAGCAATCATGCCAACCAAGAATTTTGACACATTTTATGTTCATTTAAAATGCAGAAATGCAAACATCAATCCAGAAATTCCCCCCTCCAATTCACTGGACTTCAAAATTTAGGTTGGAGGGAGAGGGGGAGGGAAGGGAATTATTAATTTTAATTAATTTCAACCAATTCTCTTTGTTAAGTAAACCACATGGCCTTTCAACTCCAAAAATCCCAAGTTTTTACCACTTTTCTAATTTCCTACGGTATGTTAAGTTAAAATTGCAGCGATTTTAAACTTGTGAGATTAACAGATCCCAGATCAAAAGGCAATACACTTTTTGAAATGGACATTTCCCCCCCCCCCCTTTTTTTTTTTTTTTAAACACCACCCCTGTCTAAGGCTATGTATGCTATTTTGCCTTCAGCCAGCAGCTGAGGAAACTTGAGGGTTTTTGGAACATGAGCTCTGCCAGTAAAGGAGGACTGCTCCATGACCTTACATTTATGAAACTCTTTTCCTTCCTGCTTCAGAAGTACATTAGAAATTTTTCCTTTGAACTGACTGTGCATTCTGAAAGTACATCTGTAATTTTAACTTCTGTCCCTTTGGACTGCTAGTTTTAATTCCTCCAAAATGTGAATAGCACAATATATGTCTAGGTATAAACTATTTCACTGATAGAAAAAAGTGCCAAAAATAAAGCCAAGATTGTAAAAAATGTGAGGTAATGTGATTAAGTGCTCTACTGCATAGAATGTATAGTTCCTGCTACAAAGCAAATGTTCTGGCAGGGATTCTTTAAGCCAATAATGACCCATTAACTTTTTTTTTTTCTGGCCATCTGGAAGTCACTGCATATTGGTAGAAAGCATCAAGGAGGTGGAACAAATACTTGTGAGATCTTAATTTGCACTTTTAAACTAAAGGCCATCATTCTTTAGAACTCTCAAATTCATTAACAAAATCTACAGAGCTACAAAAGTAAGCTGACACATAGACAAACAGTATTGCAAATTCAATATCTAAATATTGACATTTATAAATATTTTATTAAAAATGCAATTACTTATAAATATTAAATATAAAAATTAAGTGTAATACAGCTTGGGCATCTGATTAAAAGGTACATTAGACAGTATATTGCAGTATGTAATTTGGATTCACCTAACATGGATAAAAGCACTAGCTATACTACTCACAAGACGTAATGAACTCAGCACCTCCACTAATTTTCCTTCTGCAATCTATGAACAGTTACTGTCATAGAAGTAAAATTCCTGAGGTTATGACTTTTTTCGCCAAAAGGTGTACAACATAATGAAGCAGATTCAGAACAGCTGACATCTGTAACATGTGATAGTAACTTCCCAACAACTGCCATTACATTGGAATCATACCTTAACTTCCAAAAAGGATGACATACAAGCACAATATAGTGTTTATGTAGACATTTATAGAGGGAAAAAAAAATAATTCTGAAGATGCTATGTATGCTAGCTGCCTGGACCACTTCTTTTCTTCAAAATGGTTCTACAATCAAATAGGGTTTACGTTTTTAATAATTAATGTACATGTTTTAGAACCAGACATTTCATTTCAAGATAATTTTGCATATCGTTTTAAACCATCTTTTTATGCAAAATAGACAAAAAAAACTGCCAACATAGGAACGTATTTTAGGCAACCGTTAATGCTCTTAATATATTTCATTTTAGAGAATCAAACTTCTCTATTCCTTTGTTCAGCTGTCTGAACAGGATACTTGATTTTAAAAAAGCAGCTCTAAAATTCTCCTGTTCATGTCATTAAAACCAGATTAGCATAATCTTGGCTGCTGTGCATCACTTTAACACCTCATAAGCTTCAGTTCTAAATAAGAATATATAAGCCCAGGAACTAATGTTAAGTTACTATATTCTACTAGTTCCAATAGTTATTCCATTATGTTTCCTACAGTTAATTAGTAAATACAACATGCAGAAACTGACAGCAAAAGGCATTGAATTCTGCATTTGAACTACAGATGTGAAGCTAAACAGAGAAAATCGTGAATTATCAATGAACAAGATTGTATACATTCTGCTTTATTGCACTAGAGGGGGAAGATAAGTGTGCAGATACCAAACTGTTTGTAGACTGCAGAAGGGCAAAGCACAGGAAGTGCTCTGCTAAGTACTAACCCTCTTGGTGCCAGTGTTTAATCAGTGGTGCTGACAGATTGTCAACAGAAGTCTGAACTGGGAAAAGCAGTAGTCAAAGCACAGCACTACAAACAGGATCTAGAATAGCAGGGGACATGTGAACTAGCAATGACATGCTTTGGAGAAGATGGCATCAGTTTCCAAAAAAGCTTTCCCATCTTCAGAATGAAGCACGTGTTACCTGCCATCCCTGCAGTAAGAGCATTCATCTTGGCACTGGAAGGCCAGTTCCAGCATTCTGCTCAACTGAACTGAACTTGGGATTTTCATCTCCCAGACAGTGCCCTGGACTAGAATTTTTTAAAATTTTATTTTAAACATGCCAATCACTTCTGATTTTCTTGTTGTTTCCGTGAAAAGATTATTAGCTTAATATAACCCATCTGCCAGGGCAGCCACATTGTAAAAGCCCAAGGTTCAGGTAATTGGTCAGGAACAAGCAAAGATTGTTTCATCTATCTCAGTCAAGTGTACAGCTGCTTAGTCACTGACTAGTCTTGATCTGCTAATCTGAGATGATAAACTTATTATGCTAGCTTATTTTAAATATAAAAACATTTATACAGAAATAAGTGTAACTGTTGGACATACTTGAGCTATCACTTGCCTTTCAAAGCTGGTATTAAATGTAAGGAATTCTAACAAGCTGCTGACAAGCATCTCCTTCTCTATTTTATAAATTATACTGAAAGATGAAAAGATACTAGGCAGGACATATACAAATAACTGACAGGAAAGTTTTTCCCAAACTACTGTTATAAGGTGAAATTAATTTCACAGTCTCTATAAAGTGGTTAATTAATATTCATATTATATATCCCTTTACTTACAAATGTGAGTTTACCATGTAGTTTTCCCACCTAAAAAAACTGCCAAAACATCCAAAGACTTTCAAAACTGCTATAAAAATTACATAGTTCTAGTTTGGGATATCACTGTGTTTATCCAGTAACTTGCCCTTAACTGCTGTGCTGTATGGAAATTAAATTAATGAACATTTGAAAGCTTAATTACTAATCAACCAATGATACAACATTGTAAATTTCTGGGCTTACTGTGTATTACACTCCAGAATGACTGCATTATTACTGGAATGTGAACCTAGAATGTGAAAAAAAAGATCCAGTAAGTTGGTATTTGTTCACATGCGGAACATGACAGCTAGCCAGTGAAGTTTTCACTGATACGCAGCAGAATTATATGCCGAGTACCGACTCATAAGCAGCTTGCTGGCTGTATTTAGCAGCAGAGGAATGTTTAGTTGATTAGCTCTCCTGTAACAATAAATAAGATATTTTTTAAGCCTGTGGAAAGTACTGTTGAGGATTTCAGGGAGTGTGATATAATCGATGTAAAGCCTGAGACTCCCAATTAACCAAAGGGCCTATTAGGAAACTTAAAATAACATGCCAGTTGTTAAAAACTAGGAGTTGTTCGCAATTACGTCATCTCCCCTATCCAAATATTCATATGTTTAAAATATTTTTTAGTCTAAGTCTATACAACCACAAACAAGTGACTATATAATTATATTAAGTGATTCAGTGACTCATCTCAAATGACTAGTCTCACAAAAACTACACAGAAGAACTGGGGTACTGTGCTCTGAACCCTAGTTTCACTGAATTGTTTTTCTGTCATAAACCAAATCTGTGTAACAAGACTTCAAAAAAAAAAAAAAAGTATGCACTAGAAGAGATACTCCAAAGGAAGCATTGTAAAAGCTCCTACAGCATACTCGGATACAATGTTTGCTTGTTTAGGTGTGCCTCAATACTAAGGAGAACCAGGAGAACTCAGACTAATCAGTTCAGAGTCTAAGCAACATGATGTCATTGCTATTGATAATATGCTGACTACTGTTTTTTTCAGTAAGACAAAGGTAACATTGGTTACTGTGGTGCATCAAGATATTTATTCTGCCTTAGCCTGTTTGAGCACGTTCACAGCCAGCGCTTGTTGAACCAGCTTCCAAGTATAGTTTTGTAACGTTAGAAAAAAAAAAAAATCCAAGAAACATTGTGCTTTATACAATCCAGAGAAGCCATGATATTCTAATATCCACTAATGCAGAATATCAAGAAAACTATTCCTAAAGAATAAACAACTTCAACAGACTTGAAATATATGCACTGTCAGACCTACTCATGTCTGCCTAGATGTCATTCAAGACCTAACAAGAAAATATCACCATTAAATTGTACCCTTAAGAGAGATTAGAAAATGAGCAATAGTTTCTCCTTTTTCTTCTGAAAAAAAGACTGTTTCATAGTACTTTCAGACAACCACACCTTCCCTTGATTGCAATGATGTTAGAGTCAGACTGTTTAAGGACAGAATTTGACCTTACTAAGTTAACTCTTATTATTTTTCCTACACTTATAAATTAACTCAGGGTTTTGGCTCAGCGTACTATTACCAGTCTCTCAATAAGCTTTAAATAGATTCCTAACCATAGATACTATCTTGGGACAGGCATTTGTTTATTAGAGAGGAAAAGAAAGAGCTTTGTTAAAGTGCAGATTTACTTCAGAGAAGTAATTTCAAAAGTCAATTTAACTGGCTAACCAGGACTAGTAAAATTATACTAAAATTAAATCAGTAGAGCACAAAGGATAAAAAGAAAAATTTGAGTCATACTAAGACTCTAGTGCTTTATGAGTTATTAAAAGCTTTTAAGAAAATTAAGTGTTTTACAGCTACATTAGGTTCATTAAATAGGGATAAAGAAAATAACTAAAAAAACCACAAATGCCATTTAGAACTCATAGGATGACCTACAAACATCAGTTTATTTAAAACTCTATGCAAAAAGAACCAGAAATAAACAAAACCATTTATCACTATATAAACTGATTTGTCTAAAAAGAATTAAATCCAGAAAAGCTCTTCTGTTGTCATGAAACTAGAAGTACTGTATCTTGATACTTCCCATATAAGTGAGTCAAAACACATCCCCTTCTATAATTACATAGTACAAGCCAATACTACTACAAAAATATACCCCCCCATCACTTCCTGGGTCACTTTTTTAGGCACCTTCAGCCATGAACAGAAACTGCACAAACAAGACATGTATGCAGCTTAAAAATAAAAAGCAATAATTTAGAAGTTAACACACATAAAACATAGCTTGGATTTAACAAGTCATTTCATTAAGAACAGTACACTCACCAGGCTAAGAAAACACCCAAAGAATCCTTGCTAACCAAACAAGCAAAAGCCTGGGAGATAAAAATTAGCTTTCACTGGCTGGAGCAATACAACCTTACTATTGTTACAGGGCTATCTTTCATTAAGTCCCTAATCTTTTCAGTTAGGATTTCATATGTTTTGATGTCAGTATTTTCCCTTTTTAATCCTTAAACCACCAAAAAGCCTACCTCAGCCTATAATTTTGCTTCTTCACCTCACATGGCTCTGTTTTACAGGCCTTCTCACAGCTGTTCCTCAAAATTTAGCAATTTCCTCAGCAGCCGGAGCCAAGATGACGCAGCTGGAACAGATCAGGGCAGGGAGCTGGATTCCTGAAAGCAACAGCTGAAGGGTGAAGGGGTTTTACACTGCCCTCTTACCTATCTTCCATCTTGTACCAATGCAGGTATTTCTAAGACTGCATGATAGGCAGGATCAATGAACTGAGCTAAGTTAAAACCAACTGTTCTTAAATAAGGTAAATTTTAACCTAGATCACTTTTGCAATCCACTGAAGAACAGTCACGTGAATGTCTGGCGTACACAAAGGGAGCACCAGGAGATGGGAAAGGGTAACAAGCAGGAACCAAAAAAAATTCTTTTTATGGCAGTGCTGACTTTTTGAAGTGAAACCAAAGTTCAAATAAAACTTGAAGCAACTTCCAACTAATAACTTTCCATTAGTGTAACTATAAGAACTATACATAGAAAAGGCAAAGTAAGCAAGCACTTCACAGCAAAGACTTCAGAACTAACTGAACTATTACCTACACATAAGCAGTCACCTACCCATATATACTTCTAATGCCCTCAGGTTGCTAAAACTATTTCCTTAATAAGGGCATGGGAGGCTCAAAAGTCCTTGGAGGATTTAAAGAGACAAATTCCCCCAAGACATAAGCATGATTTAGACCACAGAACCCCAAATTCCAGCAGAGACACAAATTCCAGCAGAGACAGTGGCCACGGAGCTCCGTGCCAGTTCCACTCCTTCCTTAGGCTGCAGTGAAACTATCCTCCGTAAAGTCTGGAATGACCTTCTAGCCAAATTGGGAAACTCTGACCTTTCTTGCGCCATTAGACACTTTTAGCAGCTGACTACATAGCTACCTCACTGCCCTCTCTTAGCTTCCTGTTACTGCTCCTGATTCTCTTTCAGACACTCTGTTGGATAGTCTCACCTCTCTCCAGCTGTCTACGCAGTCTCTGGACTTTAACTCTTTCCTCCTACTGTCTTCTCCCTGGCTAATTTCATCCACAGATTTCTGTATCATTTCTATTCTGAAATTGTAAGATTGTCAGAAAAATAATTTAAAAAAACCCTGGATAGTAATTATTCCTGTAAACTGAACCTATATTCTACACAAGAAACCTGCAGTTCTTGCACTGTCCTTATCACTGTAGCAGTGTCACCTTCCTATAATGCATTAAGCAATGGAACAAGCATCTGTCACATGCTTGTCCTCATGTTCCTCCAGAGAGGTATATGTCGGAGAGTGTTTTGTTTTGGTAGCTTTGTATTCATACTCCCATCACTGAGGATTCACCAGAGAACACAATGCCAAAGGGTTCTGACCCAGAAATGGGCAATAATATACACTGATCTGGCTGACAAGCTTAACTTGCCCCCAGCCTATAGACCTTCCTCTTTTTGCACAATTTCAATTGATCTTAAAACACATGGCTGTGAATTGTTGCAGCCTGAAAGCAGACAGTATTCTTCCCTAAGTCAATGTGGTAGACAGGAAAGGATAAAAATCTTGCCAATTGTCACAGTATAAACTGTCACATCTCATGAATCAGAGCACTTTTAGTGGAGAGTTAAAGGTGAGAGTAATGAGGATTTGGTATTATATTACTGTTAGTCTGGTAATCTCTCATGGCCCTATTTGTCCCCTATTCCTTATGTCAGAGCTAGGGATACTACAGACAAATGAATTAGCTCGGTAGACTAATCTGGCAGAAAACTATATATTTTTTTTAATGTATTAATTTTGTATCACATAAGGTTGCTGAACAAATACTTCGCATGTGGATAAAGAGAGGGAAATAAATACCACTCACTACCCTGTGTCACTTCCTCTTAAACTAAATGAAGTCTAATGTGTGTTCTCATCATGTGAAAAATCACATTCTCTTGGGCTAAGCCTCAAACTCATCTTCAGCTACTTGTCTGACTAAAAACATACAATTGTGCATGTGCAGGATAAGATCAGAGTTAATCTTGCTTCTCACTGGTTATTATTTTACCACACTCCATCTTCATTCATTTATAAAGAGGACTAAGTGGACAAGCAAAGAATTTAGATTACGTGTTCCAGAAGTTTGCTTTTCACAAGTAAGTTCATTGTAAGTAATATTTAAGGAATTAACAGACACAAAAGAAAGAATAATTCAGAACAAACCAAAAATGTAGAACAAGAGAAGATACTTTTTTTTCTGTAAGTCTCACGCAATACCATCTTGCTAGAACTGTGCAAGATGACAAGGAAGCACATTAGACTTCAGAGCTAGGTTTTTCCATCAGAAAAGCTAGACATACAGTTTATTTCAGTGGTAGTTATTAAAGATTCTTACAAGTGAAACACAAATATTAAGTGAACCAAAACCAATATAGGGAGTACACCAAATACCTTCCTGCTCATGGTAATTTTTCTCATTCCTCGAAGTTGCAATACCTGCTTTTCAAGATATTTAACTAAGTAAATCCTTTAAATACCATGAAGAAATTATATAATAAAACAGTATTAGTTTACCTACTAAATAATTGCATCATATAACTAGCTTACCTCCCTTTAAAGAAGCTGTTTAAATAATCCCACTGTTAGCTCATGTAAAAGGACACACCTTTAAAATGTGTCCCACCATTCTCCCCCAAAATGGTCTTTAGTGGAGTTAGCATAGCTATGAAAAAAACCTTGATGCAGACCTGGTGACGGTAATCCCTTCATACAGTGTATATACCACCAATAAACAATATGTGCTACGTCCAAGGACAAGAACAGTTAAAAAAAAAAAGAAACAACTCTTTCTAGCAAGGGAAACTATCATTAATATGCTGGACAGGCAATTACTATGGGTGAAAATTCCATGATTTTTACCTAATTCTTCTATTGCACAACTTGAACAAAGATTTCTTAACATGATCTTTACCTTTAAACAGGCCAATTTTTGTCCATCTACCTGGAAGCTCTTCATTAGGCTCTACTAATGCCTTAAATGTGTGTATTTCCATCAAAATGAACTACTTAATTCAATCCAGAAACCTACTCGTTGGAGTATGGGCTATGGCAAGATAAATTTAAAACTATTCTACTGATTAATTCCCTGTACTGTAGAATTCCTATTTACTAAGCTTTCATATCACTTACAGAAATTATAAACACTATTTGCCTATGATACAGCTTTCTTTGTAGACAAAACAAACAAAGTAGGAAAGTTACCATGTAGCCCAGCCTGACCATTAAATAACCAGTTCAGTTCTGTCCTGTTCTGACCAGCCCTGGATTAATTACAAGCCATGTGTGAGGGGTTTGCTAGAGAATGGCTGCAGTAGGGTGTTTAGTTTTTGTGAAAAGCTGTGAAGATGAAGAAAAGCAAGACAAACAGAAAGGTCTCTAGTGGTGAATATGCTCACAGGAACCCGTGTAGTAAATAAAAGGAGTAGTAAATTAAAGGAGTTTATATTGAACTGTTTAGTTATGTTTGAGAAGTAAATTGTGCTGTGAGATAGGAACATCAAAAAGCATTTTCTAAACATTTTGGGGAACATGCCACAGCATGATAAGCTGTGCAACTCGGCCATCAGTCTGTAGGGAGATATGCAGAAGAGACAATAGAATCCCCCCATACCCTTAGAGGGGAAAAAAATGCCACATTCTGAAGAAACATATTTTCTGTGGCCTTCTGCTGAACTACAGGTAATGATAGAACATGCTCTCTGAATTACACTGTCAGATACAGAGAGTACATAGGTGCTTGGTGTATAAAATACTACAGATGATAGAAAAAGTGTAAAAATTTAGTAGCTTTTACTAAGACTTTGAATACTCTATTTAAATCCACAATAACTATTGGGATTTGACTCTAAATCAAAAAGATGTACTATATTGTTAAAAATGGTAAGGTAGCACATATAAGTAATATTAAATGTATGTTTGAAAACTGAGACATAGTATTTAGTGGCAATACTACATCTTTTCTCTCTCTGTATAGATCGTCTCCAGTTCTTCCAGGCTGGGAAGAAAACTCAGTATAATAACATAACTGTCTTTTATTCACATAGAGTAGTTGTGTCCTGGAACATAAAATGTGAAAAAATGGAAGTACTAACCCAAGAAGTTCTGTATGCTACTATTAGGATGATTCTATGGAAAAAAAAAAAAAAAGGCAGTAGGCATTTTGCTTGCCAGCAATATTGAGAAGTTACCGCTAGATGCAAAGTTTAGATAACAGTTGCACTAATAACCACATCTTGTACCAGGTAAGTCTACAGATTGGTATTTTAAAAGCAAAGGGGGAAAAAAGAAAATCAATTATTAACTAATTACCATGTATATTAGCTGCTTCATGTATTAGCTGTTGGGTTTGTTTTGTTTTTCCTGTGGGAAAAGCCCAAAATCAAGTAAAGGGATTTCTTCCTACTTATTTTTTTACATCATCCCCTGATGTAATCCTGCGCAATTTTTTCATACATGTGTTGTTTCTAGAAAACATGAATGGGGAATGAATGCTGTTTTCTTACTGTTCTGTTAAAACCTGAAAGTAAAAAATCATTTGGAGAAGATAAACCTAGTTGTGATCTAGCATTTTAGACTATGTGGTCAAAACACAGAAAATGGTGAAAACAGAATTCACCTAAATTAGTTAACTGCTTCAAAGACGGAAAATGCTTGTAACAAAAAAGTAACACATTGGAAAATATAAACCTAAAAAGCATATTGATGTTTTGATTCCTAAGTATTAGAGGAGACTGGCCTGGAGTAAATTAAAATCACTAAAGATTTGTTCAGATTAAAACCATTATTCAGTTTATTTATGGATTTATATAAGTCACTTTAAGGAAGAAAGTGCCTTGACACAAGTAGACCCCCGTATTTTAATGTATCATTTAATAATTATATACCTCATCTAGCACCAGTGCTTTAGGTTTTAAATTACAGCTAGACATAGTAAGTAAAGTTGAACTATAGGTCTGCTGTGACCACAGAGATAATTACCTTGCTAACATATGCAACATGAACACTTATTTTAAACAATAGGTGGGAAGCTGTCAGCTTCCTCTTCCTATAAATAAGTACAACAATGTGTAAGTTGACTTAAAATTGAAAAGTTTATAGCCTAATAAGTGAACTGTTGTGCAGCCATCTCATTACTGGTTAAAAACAAAATGTAGCTGTAGCCATAGAAAATTAACCTTGCTGAAGCTGTAATCCTTATCTGTCTATAGAAATGTTCAGAATTAGCTGTGCTTTTAATTACCATTTGTGATACTGTTCATGATTGTAACGTGAAATGTCACTTTGTTTTAATGGTTAATATAGAATGTTTTAATGTACCTTCAAATCACTAACAAATTTTGTATAAATATGATAGTAACTTCTTGTGACTTAATTTACAGAAACACTACAGAATGTACAATTTTTGCCTCTAACAGACCAGGAAATTACTGCTTTAGATTAAACAAAGCTTTAGCAAACAAGTATTTCTTGGCATTATCTTATCAGTGAGTGGATTTTCTCTGGATTTAGGTTTGCGAATAAATCATATTTATTAAGTAGTCAAAGGGAGTATTTTTTAGAAAGTGAGGTTATTTTGTCAATAGGGAGTATCTATTCACATGCAAATAATGCTCTTCATTGATTTTCATTGCTTAGTAGTTAATACTTCTAATCCTATTTTCCTACCTGTTAAGATAAACTATATACCCTGTGATTTTCTTTTTATTATTTACCACATTCTCATGCACTGCAAAAAATCTTAGACTGACTTCCTTCTGAAGATAAATTTTGGGATTTTTTAAATTTCTAAATGTAAATAGATTCCAACTAAAACTGCAAAAAGGGAAGAGGGGCAGGAAAGTAAAAACTGACTGAGGTGATGATACTGATTGGGAAGAGACACAAGACAATTTGAAGAAAGTTTACAGCTCAACAGGAGTAATGGAAGGATTGTGGTATGTTTTCTGTGGTAGAGCGGTTGTGCTAATGATACAGAATTTTGGATGAAAAGCTGCGCAATGTACTACTGGGTGACTTAGCAGCATGCTTCCTGTTTGTGGTTAAGTTAAATACTGTGTTTTCCCTCATGGTAGTATACAGAACAATTCCTTTTTTTTTTTTTTTTCTCCCAGTGCAGTTAGAACAGACTTCAACGTTATTAACTTTCTTCTTCAATACTAGAAACCCGAAGAATAGAACATTTCTCACGGGCTGAAATCTGAATAGTTGGTTTGGTGACCAGTTGACTACTGCTGTTTTAGAACTGCTGCTATTAAGCAAGAAGCCTATGCCTTCTCAGCTAAATGGAAATTCTATCACTGAATTTATAAAATCTCATAAACCCAGAACCCTTTCCTTTTCCAGATATACTTGGAGTGTGTGTCTTCTGGAACCTTGCATGATTCTATTTTTTACATGTTTAGAGGGAGGGTGCTAGAGCAGTAAGTTCTTATATTGCTGGGTCAGCCAGTCTTCTTCAAAAGCCTATTATTTCATTCAAATTCAGATATAAAATAGTACATGTTTTGGGGAAGCTCAAAATATCTCGTGCCTATCAGTCTATGATCATTTTGCTGTAAGATTTTTTTTACAGATGCACATCTGCAGTCTTCTGTCACTGTTAGCTGTTGCGGTTATGTGACTGAATGTGACTCTGATTACACATGAAACCACAAAGAGAAATGTTAGCATCTACATAGAAGTGGCCTTTTGTAGTTACATGTTTTTCATGTTGTGAAGTGATTTTTGTAAAATGCATAGTTTTAAAATACATTTTCTTCAAAGATGAAGCCAAGTTAAGAACAGTTTGTACAACTACTAGTTTCCACCCTCAGGCCATACTATGTTGCTCTCGGAGACGGGCCAAAATACTGCATTGCAAACTGACTGCCAAAATGATCTGAGGTTTGTCTGGTTGCCTTAAGCAGAGTTGTGGTTTTCTGTTTTCTTTTTTGTTTTGGTGTGGAGGGGCTTTTCCATTTAAATTTTCCTAATTGGGATAGTTGCATTATTTCACCCCGCTCCTTTTGCTTAGAATTGCCTGCAGAGTTTATATGCACATAGGTCCTTGGTTCATACATGGAATATTTTTTCCTCAGTCCTGGAAACTGGGGGAAAAAAAAAAGAATACTAAAATGCTGGAGTATGACTAAAAAATTTTCAAAAACCCCATGGTAGGCTTTAACTTCTGCTAAGGAGGCTGTGAAGTAGATCTAATGATGCTTGATTTATAATAATACATTCAAAAGCAGGCCTCCAGAAAATCCCGTAGCAACGTTTTGTACAACTCAACTCTTTTATGTCACAGCTGAGCACTCTGTGTGGAGACTTGCAAAATTTTTATAAGTTGAAGTTAAAAAAAAGTGACAATAACTGTGCTAACCAACCAGCCATTTGTCCCAGGAGAGCAGGCAAACGGCAGGAGGAAAAGAGGAACTAAGAATACTTGTGGGGTAGCTCTTTCATCATATGATGTAGCTATAGCCTGACGGTTGCATATCTTTTCTCCATCCCTTAGACAAGGGTACAGTTATTATTGCATACCGGCACTAAAAATAGTAAATGTTTTGTGTTTTCTTTTCAGTGTAAGGTGCATATTCCCTAACCTGACTTTAGTACTTTTTTTCCTGCTTTGCTTAAGATCGTGAATGTGATTTGAGTTTTACTCCATCAAAAACTAAATTAACTCAATGCCTGAATGTACATTTGCTCAATTTTCTTGAGTTCTGCCATGTGCGGTTGTTTTCACTCACACTGTAACGTATTTTTGTAATGTTCTGCCTGCTGCTCTTGAAGCTTACAGGTCAGTCCAATGTAAAAGTTTTACTGAAGAAGACTTGGCTAAAGCAGTATAAGTAGTACTGCGGCAAATTCAGAAAATTTGGGTAAAAAAAGCTCTTGAGCACTTAAGAGTTATGCTGAACAAATAGTGCTACAGAGTTTGGATTAAAACCCCTTACATTTGTGCACAGAGATGTCAGGCGGTTGGAAATTATTTTCTCTGACTCTGGAATGACTGACCTTTCTGCTCCAGTTATGGGTGCTGCTTAATACAGACAAATAAAGACAGCCCAGAAGAACAAAACGGCCATTAGGGCTAACTGAAGAGAAGAAAAAAAGAGATCTGAGCATTTCTTTTTAACTGAAACTGGCAAATTGTCGTTAAACTGTTGCTGTAGAATGATGCACTGTAAATTATAAACTGATGTAGGTGGAAATAACATTACATTGCTTGTCACTGCAAACAAGTGATTAAATTAATGATTAGTTAGTTAATTTCATAATTCTGAAGTTATGTGTGGTTAAGATAGCATAAACTGTGCCCAAATACTCACTGTTAAAATCAGCAAGATTAAATAAAAGGAATACTTGTACTAAAAAGAAGAGGTGCAACCCGAAGGAAAATTTAGAACTGAGCAGCTTGACAGAGCTGGACTTTTTTATAACCTACTAAGTTCTGCTGCAAAGATTCTACTCTGATTTTAAGACTCCTGCAAGTTTTAGAGCTGTCATTTTATTTGAAAGCTGCTATTGTCAGATTTTATCAACAAGTTTTCACTGTTGGGATTTTTTTTTAAAATATTATTTCATCCAGTACTCTGGAAAGCCTCAGGGAGTCACAAGAAATGCAGACAGCTACAAGAATCTCAGGCATGCTTTAACTATGTGTGTATTAGACAAAGATGGGGAAAATTCACTGTACTGGTCTCACTTGCCTTTTTAAAAGAACAAGCCCACTGTGGGACCCTTTTCTAGAGGGCAATCAAGTAATTACATTCGTATCTAAATTTGGACTCCAAAGATTGTGGATTGCCCTTGTCCCACCAAAACAACAGATCATGATTGTTTTCATGACTGTTTTCTCAGTATAACTTAACAAGCATAGATTCACCTATACTAACACAAAATGTGTATTTTTCTTTTTAAAATAACGATATTATACAAAGACATCTGTCAAGATGAGCCCTCTAATAATCAGACATGTGATCCTTGTTTCCACTATCCACACCAATACATCCACGCTGACAGACCTTCAGTTTGTACAGTGAGGCTCAGCCAAAGGGATACTCTCATCCACAGAAATGGTTTAAGCAATTTTTTTGTCAACCATGAGCACGTGTAGACAAGTCAGATATTGGGGACTGGAGTTCTCAAATCCGAGAGAGAAAAAATTAAGTCTTTTGTTTGGGGTAACAATAGTTCAATTTTAGTTAAAACACAACAGTCATCCCTTGCCTGTCGTGTGTTTCCAAAATAAAATACAGGGAAACACACTTAAGTCCGAGCCACCTCATTAGGAAACCCTCCGTGTGTGAAGTGCCCGGGCACTCCTCACAGGGGCCCAGGAGCTCTGCGTGAAGAAGATGAGATAGAGACAAGGCTTTTCTCGAAAGCCCGTACTACCACAGCCGGCTCCGGTCGCCTCAGCTCCCTGCCGGCCCACGGACCTGTCAACTCCGTCTGAAAAGAGACGGCCAAGCAGCACCAGTCTCGGCCTTCCCTCCTCCCAGCAACCTGAGGAGCGACTCCGCCGGGAGCCCTGGCGACAGATCCACCTACACGCCGGCTCCGTGCTGCCAAAGCCAAGACCGCTCAGTTCTGTTTCACACTTCACCTTTCTAGCGGGCGTTTCTGCTCAAAACCCCCGAGCTCCGCCATTTGCCCTCACGGACACCGCCAAGCTCTCTCAGCTCCCGCCCTCGGGGCGGCGTCCCGCCGCCTCCGCTTTCCTCAGCGGCGCAGGCGCACCGCGCCGGCACACGCGCGGTAAGGCCGGCCGGCCGGCGCGCATGCGCGGGGGCGTTCGGCGTTTCTGAGGCGGTGGATTGGGAGGAGGCGGCGGGGCGGCAGGACCGGGAGCTGCTCCGGCTGCGGCGGGGAGGGGACGGGGAGACGCCCGGTGGTGCGTGTCGGCCCTATGGGGCCCTGAGCGTACAGCCCCCGGTGAGAGAGCGCGTTTCTGCTGGGGCGCAGAGCCGGGGGGAGGATGGAGGGTCAGGCGGCTCCGGGCGCTGGCGGCGGCGAGGAGCCCCTGAGCTCTGGCAGGATGAACCCGAAGCGGAGTGGGCGCGCCGCGGAAGAGGAGAGCCGGAACAAGCCCAAGCTGGTGAGCGAGCTGTGGGGCTGGGAGGGGGGCAGGGGCCGGCCTGGGGACGGGGAGGAAGGCGGGGGAGGAGGAGGCTCGGATGCCGCCCTGTTGCTTCCCCAGGAGAGAATCTGGGGCGGAGGGGCGTGCGGCCGGGCCTGAGGGGCGCCGGGCTTTCGGGAATTAAAGTCTCTTTTTAAAAAAAAAAAAAAAATCTTGTGAGCTTCCGTGACGGTTTTTGGGTGCTCTTTGGAAGAGGGAGGTGACAGCTGGAGGGGGGCGTGCGGCGCGCTGAGGGCCTCGCTGTGGTAACGCACCGGGGGTGGTCGCTGACAGGAGCCGGGAATTCCCATGTTTTCCGTGAGGGATGTGATCCGGGGGGGCTGCTCGGCGGGGTGCTGCTCGGGCCGTCCCTTTGGGGAGAGGTGCGGTTCCAACACTGTTCTTTAAGCAGGGCCTGTTGGTGTAACCTCTGTTCAGCTCACCTTTTGAGTGAAAGATCACAGGGTTATTTGTTTGGGGTTTTTTTTTCTGTCTGTGTTGAAGCATCCAGAACATGGGTGATTATGATGCAAACGATGTGCTTCCCGAGTGAACTTCTGACTTAATGTGAAAATAACTTTAACGTTTGGATGTTGTCCAGTCTTTTTGGAAAGATCTGGCAAGCTTTTGAGCACACAAATCCTCTTTAGGACTGTGGACTTTGTTCGTTATGCCTATGCCTTTTGATTTAAAAGAAGATATTTCTGTTTACAGACCTGATAACTTGCAATATAGGTACATTTCAAAGCCAACAGCACTGGATTGCATCTCCCTTTATAAATGCAGTAGCAGCAAAACCAGTTAATATGACAGTGTTTACTTTTAATTGTTTACATCTGTTACACTTACTTGTTTTAACTTTGAATCAGCTCATTTTAGCTCTGTTGTCTGATGGATTTTCAAGAGCAGCAGCGTAGCGGACACTTAAAACTTACCTGACTTCTTATTGAATAGAGTGCTAGTTATAAACTGTATTTAATCTGTGCAAGGATTTTCACAGGTAGTAGTAAAACTAAGGCAATACGTAAATGCTCCCACCTTGTGTTCCTTTTGTCAATTAGGGTGCAGTAGAGCCTTTGGCTGATCAACCTGGGAACTGTGGGCGTTTTTTTGGTCACTGAAAACTGAGTTAGAATACATCTGGGGAAGATGTTAAATTTATAACATATGAGGCATTGAAAAGTTACTGAAAGTTGCAATTATTTAGAAGGATGACAGAAAACCAGAATACTGAGTAACTTGAAGTGTGCTTGTATTAAGTGACCATGTATATCTTAGCAAAAGGTAACCAAATATGATGTCTTGTTTTGTTTTACGGTGTTATTGGAAACAAACTCGTACTTCCTTGCTCAGGATAAATATAAATAAACTTCTTCATGTAGACAAGATGTTCGTTTATGTTTATACTACCTTTACTATTTCCTAGCTGAAGTAGCTAGGAAGGCTGCTTGAAGATGCCTGCAGGGAAGTGATTTAAAAATCACACAGGACAGTGCGTCTATTGGAAGCTGTGGGTACAAATTTGAATTTTGCTTTAGCAGAGGAGAAGACTTCGTTCTGAAACAAATATATAATTTAAAAAATCATAGTGAAATGAGCTCAAAATTGGATCGAACAGGACAACTATTTCCATTGCATGTTCTTTTTCAGTTATTCTAGAATCACTAGAGTAGACTTTTGTTGTTACTTTTAATGGAAAAAGTAGATTATGTTAATATTTGACTTCATATGCAGTCATATGCTTTTGTTTCTTGAGGGGATGATTACACTCCAGCAGCAACAGTAATCACAGTAGTGGTATGTTGCTTGAATCAGTTACCTTCTGAAAGATAGTTTTACCCTGAGATAAAGTAACTAGCCTCTGATGGTATAATTGAGTGAATGGGTTGAATGGGAAAGTAGGCATTCTGGACATGATGTACACAAATGGTGTATAAAACTGACATCAAGAGGAATTTACCTCTAAGGAAGAAAAGGGATGGTATTCAGGTGTGTTTTAAGTTGAGGTGGTATGAGTGGGCATCCAGATTTATCAATTACGGCCATGGGTTTGTGAGGGAAGAACAAGACTGTAATCGGGGAAAGGCTTCATTCATTATATAGGAGAATGATCTTAATAAATTTTGCTGGCTTGAATTTTGAATGAGGAATTCGTTCTACTGAGGCTAGCAGTACCTTTAGGGAGTCAGAGAGCAACTTTACTTGTACCTCATCCCTGTTCTCTTCACTGTGCAAATAAGATGAAGGTATGTTTGGGACTTCTGTAAGAGAAGCCACACTATTTGTGCCAGTGTTAAGTTGTCACAGAGTCTGTATACAAAGTTTCTCAGAGTTTGGTCTGGAGATTTGCTTGGTTCAGCTTCGTAACTTAAAATTCATCAAGTTTCAGTAGAGTTATACAGATGAATCAACCTGCACTCTGTCAGTTTGTTGTGTATAATTCAAGGAACTTTACAGTGTGCTGAGAGGAGCGAGTGTGTCTTTTCCAGAACTTATTTCACATGTCAAGTGGAGTGCTGAGCAAGGGCTTAGTGGGCGAGGGTATGCAACTACATATAACAGAGGATTTATTTTTAGCTTCTGGCATAGCAGCTGAAATTAGGCAAGTCATTGGGAAGAAGTCTAGGGGAATGATTTTTATATGATAGACTAAAAATGGCTCTAGATGACAGGGAGCTGGGAAAGCTGAAGTCACTATTTTGGGGGAAGGGAGGCTCTACAAGAAGAAGGTAGAAGTGTTTTGTTTCCCCATGCTTTCTATCTGAAAGTAAAAGGTGGGCAATGGTGCTTGGCCTGCAGAAGCATAGTGGTTTGGTGGTTTTTTTTCTGTTTGTTTGTTTGTTTGTTTGTTTTTTAAGGACTGAAGCCTGATCAATGACATTTATTCCTGATTGACAGGAAGTAAGACTAGGCTATCAACAGAGGATCTATGCTAGAAAAGAAAACGATGGTTTAAAGTATTTTTCTGTGAGATAATTGATGCATATGTAAGCACACAAATAATTGAAGCTATATTAGAACTACTAATTAAATTCTTTTCTGCTTTAGGTCAGTTTGAGAGTCATTCAAGTTTCATATAATTTGTTGAATGTGACAGAACTGTACATTGAGACTTTAGTTCCAGTTTTTGTACTAGTAGTGTGTAAGTGGGAGTATTTTTTTAATTTAATGTCTTGTGAGCACCTTGACACATCACAGCTGTGAAAGAGCTCTGATTTAATTTTTTTTTTCCTCATTTTTTGCTGGCACAAGGACTGGAGGTGGGAATGAGTGCCTGGTGTTTTTGTCATTATTTTTGTTTACAATGAAATGGGCAGAAAAAAATTTAATTGTTTTGGCAAACAATCATCTGATCTCATGCCAGCCCTGAGAATAGGCTGGCATGAGATGGCAATGAGCAGTTACATTCTTAACTGGGTTTGGCAACATGCTTGTTTTTCTTGTTTAAAAGTATGCTTGTTATACTAGGGGAAACAGACTAAATTAAGGTTGTCAGGGAGATTGCTGGCTTTGCAATGCTTGTTAATCCTTAACTTAGATGTTGTTTGGTCTCCTTAACACTTCAGTATCAAATGTGAAGTATGTAATTCTGTTGGGTACCTAGGAAATCAAAGTGCTTGAAAGTGTTGGGTCTGATTTGACATAGCTATTGTAGCTTAGCTGAACCCAAAGTCTTATCAAGTTGTTCATCTGTTTAGCTGAGAAGTTGAAGCCAGGCTTTTTACAGAAGTTCATAGGAGACAGAGGTCATGAAAAGCAGCAGGAGAGGTTGTTGGAGGGGAGACTGAGTATAAAGGGAAGAAAATAATTTGAAGGATGATTAAGCATTGGCTGACCAGAGACACTGGAATCCCTGTCCTTGGAGGTTTTCAAGACCTGGAAACCTGGACAAAGCCTTCAGCAGGCTGGTTCGAATTCAGTGTTGACCCTGCTTATTGGACAGGAGTTTGGAGTAAACTGAGAAAGGAATGACATCCTTTCGAACATCTGTGATTCTACAAATCAGTACTTGAAAAGAGGTGTTATAGCAGGATTTGTGGTGCTTCCTGACTATTAAAACACTGGCTAACTAGAAGTTAATATGGCCAATGGTTTTTGGGTGTTTTTTAATTACAGTTAATAATATATCATGTTGGTGTAGTATTAGCATAAATAGAAATATTTCTGTGCATATGGTGGCTAGTGCCTTGCTAAAAGCATTCTGCATTACCCCCAAGTTCACTTCAGGTTTGTGTGGTAGTTGTTCAGTGATAGATACTCCACTTACCTACAAACTAAATTTCTGAAAGGGGTTGTCTTTTGAGTGGGATGCTGTCTTAAAAAGTGGATTAGCAGAAAGATCTTGTATAACATGAAATACATATTGTTAGGGATAAAGGAGAGCAAGTGGGTTTGGTGATTCATCAAACAAGGAGCAACTCATACTTTGTTTTAAGAACAAAAATTGTTTATGCTTGGTACTAAAGTCTGTTAAACCCTGTGAGCTTTGAGATGAATCAAAAGCTGTGAACTCAACGTTCTGACTAATATGCCATAAACTAGCATCAAACAGTGGAATAAAAGCTTTTATCAATTAGCTTTATAACAGAAGTAAACAGAGTGTGTTTGGGAGGATATGTTTCCCAGCTACGTTGCTCCACCCATATCAATGCAGGAGTTAATGAGTGCTTTAAATTATGTGTATCAGTCACTGTCAGACAGGCTATGTGCTCCAGGACCTACCTTGCACCATCAACTTTGACTCCTAAGGCTGTTTGATGTCATTCTCCTGTGGAGAGTTAATGTGCTTTTACACATGACTTGCTTAGATGTCTATATACTGCATACGTGAACTATGAGTCAGGTTGAGCAGAGAATTTTGGCAAATGAATAAAATATATTATATTTGAGATCACAGTGTCTGAGTAAAATCAGTGCATGCCTGCAGAGGTTTCTTGCTTCAAGTGTATGCCTGAGGAAAAAGAGAACCGAAATGCTTGTGTTTTAGAAGACTCTTGGTCTTATTAGTTCAAAGTCAAGATATTCCAGCAAGGGAAGTAATTTAGGGTACAACCATTATTGAAGAGTAAAATTGATGTCTTGGGAAAATTTGGTTCTGTTGCTGAAAAGTATACTGATTCTACTTCTGATTATATATATACTGATGATGGTAGAGCAGGGCATGCTTGGTGCTAGTGTTTAGGTAAATGCTTTAGCTTTTAATGTGAATTGATACTGACACTGTTTAAACAAGCTGATAGATACAGTGATAAGCCTATCTGCTTGTGGTATTTAAACTTCCTGAACTACTACTTGTAAGACAAAACTGTAGAGCTAACTCTGTACAATACAGGAAGCTTTGCAAACAAAGCAGATTCCACCTAGGCAATGTGAAAGACAATTACAGTGAGAATTGACAGTATGCATATCAAATAGAAGTGATGTTTTCTGAGATTTTAAGCACTGTGGTGCTGAATATCCAAGTTATTGAGGATGAACTTTTGTTTTTGTATTACAAATAGCCTGTAAAGCATGCTAATGATACTGTGATTGCCGATGACCCGGTAGAAGGAAAAGATAGGCTTAAAAACCTTGGGTGGGTTACAAGATGACTTCATCTTTTCTGCATCAGTTGCAGTTCTTTAGAGGTAAGCAATAATGGCTAATAACTTTCCTCTAATTCTGTTATTCCCTGTTCAAATTTAGAGGTAAAGTACAATAAGAGATGGCGGTTGCTGCTGAAGCAACTGACAATTTCAGTTGGTTATTCATCACTTTACTTGTTCAGCCTTAAAACCACAAGAAGTTAGGAAATTACTAAAATGAATGTTTTTACGCAGTTCCTTACAACTTATGCATCATGGTCATTCTTTACTTTCAGTTTTTTTTTTTTAAACATTTAGTAACTATTTTGGCAGAAATAAGTTTGTCATTCTAAAGGGTTATGGTGGTAGAACAGGTAATTTTGGGAGAAGACTAACAGTTGAAAGACTTTCTTTAGTATTTGTGTAGCAATTTATAAAGTTGCAGGTAGGCAAAGCTAACTTGTGTTAAACTTGCATGTTATTTTTTTATCAAACTGATCTTTTACTTAAGATCTTGTGAATCAAGTAGCTTTTTCCTACACTATTGGTGGAGTGAGCACCTCTAGGTTTCCCACTTTCAAGCACAACTTCCTAATAGGTAGATAAGCAGAATCTTGCTTGACAAAAGTAGTACTAACACAGTCTGCAAGGCAAATACATACTACTTGTTAACTGTTAATTAATTGTATGGGAGAAATGGGTGACAGTTAAAGTATCAGCTTTTTTTGAGGCAGCAGTGTGGGCTTAAGCAGTTTCCATAAGTGTTTGTGTGGCAGCGGGACAAACAAGATCATGAAACTGAACCAGTCAAAACCCTTCCCTTATTATTTGCTAGAACTAATAAGACTAGCGTTCTTCCTTTTTCTATTGGTTTGTCTAAAGTTCATCCACTAGTACACTTAAATTATGATTGTGTCTGCTTTTCAGCCATCTTATGGTAGCTTTTTAGTTCGACATGGTGTAAAAGCAACACATTTTATGCACATGGACAGATCTGAAAAGGATCTGCTAGGGCAATTAAATGATATTGTAACCTGCATTGTGATATAAACCATGAAATCATCTAATTTATAGAAATAGAGAAATACCTTGCAAGTTCAATTCCTGAACAAGCACACACATGGGAAATGTTGTATGGTTTGATACAGCTACTGAAGGTCTTCAGTCCACCTGGGTGTGGTAATATTTGGTCTTATGGTGTAGTGCATACTGCAACATCACCACACCTTTTCTGTTATATAAAACAAAAATGTTCTTAAGAGTTTCTAATAGATATGGGCTCTTCCTGTGTAAACAGGAAACTATATTTTTGTATTAATTTCAGACTGTTTGGGGGGAGAATGGGAGAAGAGGAAGTTCAGGGTGATGTATGTGACAGGTGGCTTTCTTGTAATGTTCCCTTCTTGGACCTTTTAGTGATCCTCAGAGTAAATCATTGGAGGCAAGGTGGTATTGGAGAAAGTATTAGGTATGCTGAATGTGATGCATGTTTGCTGCTTGTAAGTGTTCTTTGCATAGTGTTATCAGATATGGAGGACATCAAAGATGGAAACATGTTTTTATTACTGAAAATATTTTCAATTTATATTTATTGTGTTCAAACTTGTTTTGAAAGTGTAGAATGTAAGTGTAAAAGTTAGCAGCTGATTAAAAAAAAAAGTAATTGGAAAGAATCCTGCCTTCTATTCCTCGGTGATTTTTGTGTGTGTGTGTATATATATATAAAATACTTTTTTTAACACACTTAAGTCTTACTGCTTTCCTCATGATAGTGGAAATATAAAGTTATCTTTTTATAACAAAACCAAATTAACATATTTAGTTTACCCTTTTATGTGAGAATAAATACAGGAGAACTTGCTTGAGGAATGTGAAACTTTCAGGGTAGCGCTACCTTGTAGTTTAGAACAAATTTCTAAATAAAAAAAGTTAAGTTTGAGACAGTTGGGGAATAGTACTGTAGAATCCCAACAGTTGGAGCTATGGTACTGTACCTGTACATCCAGTAAAGCAGCAACTGTAACTTTAGGTTATGTAGGCCAAGGGAATTGCAGTAAAGGTATCGGTGAATGCAGGTTGGTTTGAAGGGACATAGGCCCATTCTCTCCCATTTCTTTGTTCATGGATTAGCTAGTCAAACGTTAATAACTTTGTCCTGTATGGGATCACATAAACAAAACACATCATAATGTATATTTAGGCATGAAGATGAGAGGAAATAACCACAGACCCTAAATGTTCTTGAGGATACCTTTTTGTCACAACTAGTTATGTGTTTACAAGTGGCTCTGTGTAAATTTACGTTGGTCTCTCAGGGATGGTTGAACAAGACAAAGTAGGTACTTTGGTCAGGAAAAATGTTAGTTCTGCAGTCTATTATTCTTTCTTAATATAGTAAGAACTAATGATGCTTGTTAGAGTATGACCTTTAAAGATGCCTGTTTTGTTTTTTTTCTTTTTTCTAATGAGTGTAGCTTTGTGAGGAACTAATACTA
The DNA here is from genome assembly GCF_026419915.1 of Harpia harpyja. Lineage (NCBI taxonomy): Eukaryota > Metazoa > Chordata > Aves > Accipitriformes > Accipitridae > Harpia > Harpia harpyja. The sequence continues at coordinate 20,056,238 of NC_068957.1, read as the reverse complement.
AGCCAACATGAGATTCATTAGATTCTAGATGCCTAACAGCAGATACAAGTAGTTAGTTCTTGTACAGTATACAGCATAGTTTCCTGCTTTCCTGTCTACGTTTTGGTTCTTCATATTCTCCTGCTGTGAATTATTTTTATGCCTATAAAATTGAAGTAAGTTCTAAAATACTGTGGCTTCATAATGGAACTGTGCTGGATGTTTGCATTTGTAATTGTGTGAGTGCATGAGTAGATGAGGACTTGACAGTTATTAATAGTTGAGGCAGTTACATGTAGTGTTCCAGTTGCATTAGAACAGGTAAGTATTTGCATAAAGCAGAAAAGACACAACAATATATCAGGCTAAGCATATACACTGATGCCATATACATTTTAATTTTTATGCCACCCACATTTAGGGGGTACATTAAAAACAAAAGGTTTAAATACAAAATCTGAAACTCAAAGGGTAAACCGATGTCAGCTGGCCAGGTTGAAAAGTTAACACATGAACTCAAATTAACTGAGATCCTTTAGTCTGTGTCTGTCCCTCTTTGTAAGCCATATGGTAGCATGTCTATCTGATTTTTGTATACACTGAAGTAAAATTTTCATACAATAAGAAGTGTTTTTATAATTATTGCAAGTCTTTGTTTAGAAAAGCCTTAGCCACTCACAGATTGAGTGAACTAATGAATATGATGGATCAGTAGAAGGTATTTTATAACCAGACTTGAGATGGAATTTGCAACCAAAGCTTCAGCACTGAAGCACCTAGTAATTGATTTTATCCTAACTTCGGTGTTAGTACAGTGCTTTATTTCTGGTACTGCTACCAGTCTTAATTCCCATAAAACCAGATTCTTCTTTCTTTGTGGTTTTTTTTGGTCTTATTATATAATGGGGCAGCAAGAGCTGTTGGTCCCAGGCAATCCACTTTACTAGAACTGCCTCAGTTCCTCCTTTCCACTCCTCCATGGCAAGTGGATCTCCCACTGCTTTATTCTCATCAACAGAAGAAAGTGAGCTGAAGAATCTCCTTTTGATTCAGCATGTAATTTCTTGGCTGAGCTAGAAATACACCAGGCAATGTCTGATGCAGTCTGTCTAACCTTTACAATTCTCCATTCTCTTATTATTCCACTGTCTTCCAGCAGTGCAGTTTCATTTTCATTCTCCAATTTATTTACAGCTTGATGAAGGCATTCCCAAACTAGAAAGGTAAAGAGTACAGCGGTAGGCTTTTGTAAAATTTCCGTCTGTAAACCAGATATACAACTTTAATTTTCATATTTTAGAAATAATGCATTCATGAACTTCAGACAAAGCTTGGGTGGGTAAGACAGGCTTCCTAAACTCATTAAGGTTAGTTTACAGTATTCTGTGATTCAAACTAATTCCTGAATGGCTTATAAGATAAGCAGTAATTCCATCAGTTAACATTTTATATTTAAAAACAGTTGTTTTGTGAATTTATGGGAAAACCTTTATGAAATTCATGTGGGTGTTCATGGGTAACTTAAGCACGTACCACACTTCAATATTATGATAAACCATGGTTTTTTGCTTACTTTCTCCTTTAGCAGAAGATAACAGATTCTCTGTAACCTGTTAAAAGCATCTGTAATCCTCCTGAATTCCTGTTACTTCTTAACAGAAAATCTCACCTGTACTGATGTCAAATGATACTATTGGCTTCCTCGTTATTATGTACAATATAATTCCCCTCTATTCACATGCTGCTTCATTTCCTACTTCCCTGAAGGACAAATAACCTTGTCAGGAAGCTATTATAAATAGGAAAGAAGAGGAAAAGGAACAGAAAGCCCTTGTGTGTATCACAGCAGCTATAAATTCAGTTTAACTTGTTATGCTTTGACTATTGAGTTACATTATGGTCCATGCCTGCAGAAATTACTTGATCTAGAATTTCTGTTCTTCAAGGAAAAGCCTAAGTTCCTTGCTATGGCAGCAACATTGCTCATTTTTCTAAGTTTTAGTATTGCATCGTTTATTATTGGGGTGGGGGTGGTGGGGGTGGAGAAAGTAACTTTATCCTCAACTTTTTTTTATGTAGGGATCACATACTACTCTGATCAAGTACTTGCTCTTTGCTAGGAATTCTGTGTCTTGGAAGCCAGACAACATTATTCTAAGAAGTTGTTAACATGATCCCTGTTGACCATATGTTCTAAGACTGCTGGGTACAGACAAAATGAATAATGTTCACAAGTAATTGCTGCTTGTTTGGCTCACTGCATCCCTTCCATTGCCAGTTCCTTTGTGGGTTGTGTTTTGGTTGGTTGTATTTTCTGGGGGTTTTCTTACTATTTAAAAAACAACCCAAACAAAGCAAATACACGTCTTTACTTCCTCAAAGTTTATCTAAAGAAAAATACTCCATTTTCAAGGAGCTGCCCCACTATCCAGTGAAGCTCTTCACAGTATAGACTTCATGTTAACTTTTGCAACTTGCTATGGCCTTCTGCTTTTTTTTTTAAGTGTATCAATGTGCTGCAAACAGATACATTCTACCAGTTTTATCCTCTCCTCAAGTGGTAACAGAGGGAAAGTCAAATACAGTGTGACACTTACTGCAGTGTTTAGTGTACCCACAAGAGCAAGAGGTGTTTTACAAAACCAACAGCATGCTCAGTTAAGAATCTTTCCAAAACTATTTCTGCATATAACAGGAAGAAAAGTATATATAAATTGAGCCTGTCACTTGTACAGGGGTATTAGGCTATACTTGCATGCACTGTGAAATAAGAAGCAAGTAAGCAGGAATGAAAAAAAACCCGTTGTGCACAAGTACTGAAAAATTTTCTCAAGCAGTTTCTGCTTCGTTTTTCAGAGTGATTTCAAAAGAACTCTCTCACTCTCAAGTTAACTGGTTATTGCTCATCTTGAAAGGAAAACCTAGGTTTCAACAACAGATTAATCCCAGGTTCAAAGCATATAATTGTAGTTAAAAGGGCTGCATGTCTACAAAAGGGTAAAAACAAACTAAGACCACACTTCAGTAAGAGTGAAGATGAACCTTGTCACAATAAAAAAGGTGCCTCTCTTTAGGAGGTGAGGTGTAAAAGGAGGAGGCCTATTCTCACTACTCTTAATTGACCGAACTCAGTAGCTTTATAATAGCTTTCATTCAGTCTGAATAGCTCCACAATGTGTCTGAATGAAAAGATCAGCCACTTGCAGTCAGGAGAGCCCAGAACAAGGAAGGAAGATGAACAGCAATTTGATGCACGTGAAGTATTGCTATCTAGCAAAACTGGCTTTGTTCTGCTGCTACACTGAAAGCAAAGAGCTCAAATCCACTGCTTGTATCTAAGCATAAAATTGAGATAAAGTCTGTACTTGCTATGTCAAGAATTGTTTTGACATAGTTTTTTCTAGTTTAACTGTTCCAGAATGTTTCAAAAGCACTTCACAATAATATTATACCAAAAAGCAAAAACCGAGTTCCCTAAAAACTCCAAGCTCAGAAGTAAAACAATTGCATTTTTGAAAAACAAGCAGCAGAGATACAGGGCTGAATATGGTACCGAGAAGCACACTTGGCAGAAAACCAACAGGCGTGCAACCAGTACAGTAGGCATCTAAACCATCCATTTACTGCACTAGGAGCTGTTCTGTGTTCATTTTTAATTAAGTCCCAGAAGCTGATCCAATGACTATTGAAGTTTAGCAAGTGATCTCGGTCTGTTTTCCTAGGAAAAAAAACACTGTCTAATTTTCTTCCAGACCAACTGATTTGCTTGTCGTAGGTGCAGTAAACAGAATATGCTGACACTGACAAGCAATCCTGCCCAATACCAGTACAATAGCAACTACTTGGACAGATGGCTTCTTGTCTAATAAAGTGTATCTGGCACTTTGACAGGCATCAAATATATGTACAGAAAGCTACATGGGTGTATCAAAGGATTTTTGAAATTATTCCAATGCACTTCTAATCTACTAGCATTTTACTAAAGGTGCAGCTTTTGAAATAAGCTTTCTTATCAAGCAAAGCATGAAACATAGTTGGCACTCAACTATCTGAATCCTGGTTGGTTTTTTTTTTTTAATACATTGTTCTTCAAGAAAGACCATTAAAGTATCCATTACCAACATTATTAGATTTGAAAGTGAAACTATTTAAGCCCAAAATAAAAGGCAATGCTAGTCTGCAGATGACCCCCAAAAATAAAATGTAGATGGCAACAGTGTATATGCTTAGCCTGACAATTCAGGTACATAGAGTAGAATTCCTGTACTTATTTTCCCTGTTTACACTGCTGACAATTGGTGCAGTCCCATATGCTGTCTTCATATTGTCAAATATGACTTCCTTCTTTTCTTTATGCAAACACTCACCTGTTCTAGTGCAATTGAGACACTGCATGTAACATGTGAGGTCTTCCTGGAGGTACCCGTAGTGCCTATGCAGAAACTTTGTATCAATTTCTGTTGCTACACTTAGTTCATAGAGAATTGTGGGACTGCCCAGAATCCTTGAAGTGGAAGATTCTTAATGACACCTTTTTGGGCCTTAAGGACATGTAGCCATGGAGTTTTGTACTTACTTATTTGTGTGAGTTGTGGTTGGTGGTTTTTGGTTGTTGCTTGTTTTTTTTTTTCTTGGTGTTTTGTTTTGGTTTTTTTAAGATGTGTCTTATAAAACTGTCTGTTGGTTAATGATCATGCAATGCCACACGCATTTCTAAATTAAGTGCTAAAACCAGTGGGTAGAAGTTCTGAACAAAAATGGAAGCTTCAAATTAAAATCAAAGGCTTTAAATCTTTCTTGTAAGGGCAGGGTTTGCCATGTCTCTTAACCTTTGTAAAGATCTGGATTAGTAAAATATCTCATAGAACATTAAACCTGCATATTGAGGCTAGTAAGCTAGTATGCACTTCATAAAAGCAGTATTGCAATGCTTGTATGTTGTAAAATATGAATGGAATTATGACTTCTTTCAAAAGCCTAGTTTGTAAAAGTTTTAAGTAGCAAACTGTTGCTTGAGAGTTTTAAGTGAGGAATTTGAAAGCTGTAGAGCATCCTGAAGAGAGACAGTGTGTTCATCTATACTGAAAAGCATGCTATACTGTCATAAGACATTTTTCCAAGATGCTCAAAGGAAAACCTGTCTTGCATGATCACTAGATATCAAAATAAGAAACAGATCCAGGCTGTACAAAGTGCTATATAAAGAACTCACCAGTTACGTAGCATAACTGTTATATTCTGCTGATCCTGTGCTGCTTTAGTGATGATAAATTACCTGATATGGTTGGTGCAGAGACTTGATGGAAAATACTTGGACTCTAGCAGTAGCTCTGGAAAATGCCAAAACTTACTTTATTTGCCTCTGTACTGGCTAATGTGAAAACTACCTCTGCTAATAGGCTTTCTGAAATTGTTTCTACAGTAGTTTAAGCTGATCTGTCTGTTCTGATGCCACCCTTGCCCTTTTGTCTCATGACCAGCAATTTTGTTGGCTTAGACTGACGTGTAACTGCAGCTTTTGGAAGAAGCTTTTAATTTTGCTCTGATTTTTAAAGCTTACTTGCCAATGAACACCAATTAATTTGTGTCTGAAACAAACTTTGCAAAACAGTAATGTCAGTTTGAGCTACAAATAAAACCAATATTAGTTGAATTGTCTTTCTCAACTCCTTTGTATCTTCAGTTACAAAACTGTTGAAATTAAGGCTATCTAAGCTTGTTTACAGTTTTTGTTTGTTTGTTTTCAAATTTTGAATCAATTTGCTTTTTGGTAAAGGCTTCTTTGAAGTAATCTGGAAAAATGGAGTTTTTTGAACAGTCCATTTACTTTTGGAGTGTGATAGTGTTCTGCCAATCAGACAAAAGTGAGGAAGCCGTTTCTGTTTCTCTCAACCTCTGTTTTTAGTCAGGCCAGACCATTCCTTAGGGTGTCTCTATTACCCTTGCACAGAGACATGATGTGGAGGTGCCCCTTTTCCTCATTCCTTGAGGATCAGTCAATGGCATTTGTGAGGATGAGTGTCCAATATGATTAATGTGCCTCTGGCCTGTTTTCCTCTCCCTCCTGTTTGGGAGCAGTGCTGAGGCACTCAATCTTCCAGCACTGTGATTAAAGAATTGGTGCCCTCTGCTGATAATAATTACCAAGTTGGGTGACCCTTTGGCTTTATTTAGCATGAGGAGTTGTCTAACTTCTTTTCCTAGTATTGCTCACTTCTGGATGGTCAATCTCCTGGGAAAATAATAGAGTAATTGGAGAAAACCAGGCAGCTTCCTGGTTGGGAAGGTGGCTGACATCCTCCAGTCTAACGGCACTGACTCTGTGCTGTCAACACGAATAACTTTTCAGCTTCATTTTGGTAGCCTTGTGTAAGGTGTTCACATGCTCCTTGGTCTCACTTTGTAGTGCCCCAGGGAATGTTTACCTTCATGTTCAGGTTATAGATTAAGCCTTAGTTTAATAATATAAGTAATGCATATTTGAGGAATTTGTGATGTGAACAGCTGCAAAGCAAACAAGAATTTTCCGTGTGGTGTCATATAGACCAAATGCAAATGTGCAACAATAGTAACAAAACTATTAGTGTTGCTAACTTCAAGTATCTTTGGTGAATTACAGCAATAATTTCAAGTTCTTTTGGAAAGCATGGTGAATGCTCCTTGAAGTGCCAAAAAAATTACTGTAAAGCAAACATTTTATGTATTATATTTTTACTAATTTTATTAGTAATGCCAGGTATACTTTGTCATGGATAAAGGTCTTGAAAGTCCTAAAGGAGTGTGTAGTTCTAGTTTCTGCACATCAGCTAATGTGACTTGGGTATCTTTTCACAATTTCCTAGGTAGCTTTTTACCTTTTAATTGCAAAACTGCATATGTTAACAGATGGCTAAATTGTCAAATGCGACTGTTACTCAGTCTCTGTACCGAAGAACAGAGGTTGTAGGAGTAAATTCAGTTTTGTGGCTGTAAGACCTAGACTCGAGTTGCACACGACTTTTTGTACTTCAGATATTAACCAGTTTTGGGTTTTGTCCCTTTAAACTCTCTTGGTTCAGGTACTCATATGGGAAGTTATTCCCTTCCTGGTTGCAAGCAAATTTATTTGCAGCCAGTTAAAAAACACTTATCCTTGAGCAAAGTTTTACAGTGTCTTTTGCAGGTGTTGAAGTCCAGGTAAATTTTAGAAAAAGGTCATATCATCTTAGTTTAAAAACAAGAAAGTTGAGAAGGTCAAGTTTGTTTGTTACCCTTAGAAAATTAGGATTGCTAGTAGCTGTTGGAGCTGTTACCTGAAGTTATAGCCTGTGCAGAAGCGGGTGTTGCAGTACACCATGATTTGCCTGAGCAGTGTGCAGTGGAGTGAAAATTGCTGTTAAATTTAGAAGTTACCCAGCTGATCAGTTTCATTATATATGTGGTAAACTGTGAGTTGCTTTTAATTTTATTTTTGGGGTGGAAGTGAGAATCTTGCGTGAAGAATTAAGAACGTGGCAGAGTAATACTTAAATAAATATAATGGAAAGATCAATCAACCCTTGTAAATGCACCTTTATTTACAACTCATGGCCAGCTGAAGTGATATGGAAGGTTTTATTAATACATAAGTTAGAAAAGGATTAAAAAAAAAAAAGTAGATTTGCTGTGAGTTTTGCATTAAAAGTTAATGCAGTCATCTCAAGTTGTTTCGTTCTTTGAATGTTGACATTGTTACTGCAGTAGCCTGAACTGAGCTTGGATGAGGAAATAGTAATTTTTATACAAATAAACGTAGTGAACTATGGTGAAAATCTGCTGGCTTTATGTGCAAGATTTCAATTACTCTGAATATTAACAGGGCTGAGACTAACCTTTTAAGATAAAAGAATAGTGTGATGCAGTTGCATTAGTATATGCTATGATTTTTGTGTGCCTTATTGTCATGATCTGTCAGTACTTATGCAAGTAGTGGTACACTTAGAGTAAACTAAAATTGGGAGGAGTAAATAGTTTTGGTTTTAACTATTGATGGACTGGAAAGACTATGTTCAAAAGGGAGGAGCTCTGTTACTTAAGTCTTCTAAGTGAAGAACTAAGTCTATCAGTAGGAAATAGCTCTTTGATATAGGAGTTGATGAAGTTCCATGGTTTATGTTGATACTGAAGATTAGGAGAGAGAGATGATATGCTGCTGTATTAAATTGTATGTGTTTATACATATAAATATCAATTTGATATCCCTTACAGAATCATAGAATGGTTTGGGTTGGAAGAGACTTTAAAGCTCATCTAGTTCCAACCCCCCTGCCATGGTCAGGGACACCTTCCATTAGACCAGGTTGCTCAAAGTCCCATCCAACCTGGCCTTGAACACTGCCAGGGATGGGGCAGCCACAACTTCTCTGGGCAACCTGTTCCAGTGTCTCACCACCCTCCCAGTAAGGAACTTTTTCCTTACATCTAATCTAAATCTACCCTCTTTCAGTTTAAATCCATTACACCCTGTCCTATCAGTACACATCTTTCCTGTAGGCCCCCTTTAAGTACTGGAAGGCCACTATAAGGTCTCCCCAGAGCCTTCTCTTCTCTAGGCCAAACAGCCTCAACTGTCTCAGCCTGTCCTCTTAGGGAAGGTGCTCCAGCCCCTTGATCATCTTTGTGGCCCTCCTCTGTACTTGCTCCAACAGGTCCATGTCTTATGTTGGAGGCTCCAGAGCTGAACACAATACTCCAGGTGGGCTCTCATGAAAGCAGAGTAGAGGGGGAGAATCACCTAGTGCTAGCCAGACTTCTTCTGATGCAGCCCAGAATGTGATTGGCTTTCTGGGCTGCAAGTGCACATTTCTGCTGGCTCATATTCAGTTCTTCATCCACTAATATCCCCAAGTCCTTCTCCGCAGGGCTGCTCTCGATCCACTCATCACCCAGCCTGTATTTGTGCTTGGGATTGCCCTGACCCACATACAGGACCTTGCACTTGGCCTTGTTGAACTTCATGAGGTTTGCATGGGCCTGCCTGTCAAGGTCCCTCTGGATGGCATCCCTTCCCTCCAGTGTGTTGACAGCACCACACAGCTTGGTGTCATCGGCAAACTTGCTGAGGGTGCACTCAATCCCACTGTCTGTGTCACCAATGAAGATGTTAAACAGCACCAGTCCCAATACCAACCCCTGAGGAATGCCACTTGTTGCTGATCTCCACTTGGACATCGAGCCGTTGACTGCAAGTCTTTGATTGTGACCATCCAGCCAATTTCTTATCCACCAAGTGGTCCATCCGTCAAATCTATGTCTCTCCAGTTTAGAGACAAAGATGTCATGTGGTACAGCGTCAAATGCTTTGCCCAAGTCCAAGTAGATGATGTCCATTGCTCTTCCCTTATCCACCAACGCTGTAACCCCATTGTAGAAGGCCACCAAATTTGTTAGGCATGATTTGCCCTTAGTGAAGCCATGTTCGCTGTCACCATTCACCTCCTTATTTTCCATGCACCCTAGCCCAGTTTCCAGGAGGATCCGCTCCGTGATCTTGCTGGGCACAGAGGTGCGACTGACTGGCCTGTAGTTCCCCAGGTCTTCCTTTTTTCCCTTTTTAACAATGGGGGTTGTGTTTCCGCTTTTCCAGTCGGTGGGAATTTCCCAGGACTGCCATGACTTCTCAAATATAATGGATGGTAGCTTAGCCACTTCATCACAGCTTAGCCAGTTTCCTCAGGACCCACGGATGTATCTCATCAGGTCCATGGACTTGTGTGCCTTCAGGTTCCTTAGATGGTCTCGAACCTGATCTTCCCCTATGGTGGACAGTTCTTCATTCTCCGAGTCCCTGCCTTTGCCTTCTGTGACTTGGGTGGTGTGGTGGCTGGAGGACTTGCTGGTGAAGACCGAGGCAAAAAAAGTCATTCAGTATCTCAGCCTTCTCCATATCCCGGGTAACCAAGTCTCCTGCTTCCTTCTGGAGAGGACCCACATTTTCCCTAGTCTTCCTTTTATCACTGACATACCTATAGAAGCTTTTCTTGTTGCCCTTGACGTCCCTGGCCAGACTGGATTCTATCAGGGCTTTAGCTTTCCTAACCTCCTCCCTGGCTGCTTGGATAATTTCTCTGTATTCCTCCCAGGCTACCTGTCCTTGCTTCCACCCTCTGTAGGCTTTCTTTTTGTGTTTGAGTTTGTCCAGGAGCTCCTTGTTCATCTAGAAAGGCATCCTGGCATTTTTACTCAACTTCTTCTTTGTTGGGATGCATCGCTCCTGAGCTTGGAGGAGATGACCCTAGAATATTAACCAGCTTTCTTGGGCCTCTCTTCCCTCCAGGGCTGTAGCCCATGGCACTCTACCAAGCAGATCCCTGAAGAGGCCAAAGTCTGCTCTCCTGAACTCCAGGGTAGCGAGCTTGCTGTGTGCCCTCGTCGCTGCCCTCAGGATCTTGAATTCCACCATTTTGTGCTCACTGCAGCCAAGGATGCCCTTTTGAGCTTCACATTCCCCACCAGCCCCTGCTTGTTGGTGAGAACAAGGTCCAGCATAGCATCTCTCCTCGTTGGCTCCTCTATCACTTGGAGAAGGAAGTTGTCATCAACGCACTCCGGGAATGTCCTGGATTGCTTATGCCCTGCTGCGTTGTCCCTCCAACAGATGTCGAGGTGGTTGAAGTCCCCCATGAGGACCAGGGCTTGTGAATGTGAGGCTGCTCCTATCTGTCTATGAAGGGCCTCATCTGCTTGGTCTTCCTGGTCAGGTGGCCTGTAGCAGACCTCCACTATAGTGTCACCCGCCCTTTAATCCTGACCCATAGGCTCTCGGTCAGTCTCTCATCCATCCCCAGGCAGAGCTCCACACACTCCAGCTGGTCATTGATGTAGAGGGTGACATTCCCTCCTCATCTCCCCTGCCTGTCCTTCCTAAAGAGCCTGTATCCAACACTCCTGTCATAGGAGCCATGCCACCATGTCTCTGTGATGCCAATAAGATCAAACAGCCCTGCAAGTGTGCGCATGTCTCTAACTTCACGTTTATTCCCCATGCTACATGCATTTGCATAGAGGCATTTAAGTTGGGTTCTTGATGAAGCTGACTTACTGGCTGGAATTCCCCTGTGCTGCTCTTCAGGTGCTTTCCTGCTGACCTGTGATCCCTCTCCATGCTCTGGGCATCTACTCCTGGCACTGGCATCAAACTGGTAGGAGTGGGATGGATCGAGGTTCCCTCCCCTGGCAACTTTAGATTAAAGCTCTCTTCACCAGCTTGGCAAGCCTATGACCGAAGATCCTCTTCTCCTCTGACAGATGGACCCTGTCAGCCCCCAGTACACCAGCTTTCTCAAAGCAAGTCCCGTGGTCTAAGTAGCTGAACCCTTGGCTGTGGCACTAGTCCCATAACCATTTACTGATTCACCAGATTTGACTGCCCTTTCAAACCTCTGTCCTTTGACTGGGAGGATTGATGAAAAAACTACCTGAGCTCCTGAGTCCCTTACTGCCGCTCCCAGGGCTCTGTAATCCTTCTTGATACTCCTTAGACTGCTCCCAGCTGTATCAGTGGTGCCCATGTGAAACAACAGCAGTGGATAATAGTCGGGGGACTGTATGATGCTTAGTAGTCTCTCGGTGACACCCCTGATATGAGCCCCCAGTAAGCAGCACACGCCTCCAGAGAGTGCGTCAGATCAGCAGATGGGTGCCTCTGTACCTGTCAGAGTCACCTACTGCTATCTATCACCCCTCGCCTTTCCTTAGTTGTGGTGGTTATTATGCAGGGAGCAGAGTGGGCTGCCTTAGCTCCAGCATCTCTCCTGATGTGATGGGCCTTTCCCCTTCAGCCTGCAGAGCACCTCAGGCTTTGGGGAAGTCTCTTCCTCCTGCTGGTCCTTGCCGTTGCAAGCTTCCTTTCTTCTGCATGATTGGCCCCCTCCCCTCTGTGTGTGCCGGTGGGAAAGTTTTTGGCTGTTTGGCCGTGGGCTGTGAGTCCACTGCACACTGAGCTTGGAACCAGCTGTCTGACTCCTCAGCCTCCCTGATGTCACGCAGCTTTCTCACCGCCTGCTGCAGCTCAGCCACCAGCTGCAGAAGGTTCTCACCTGGGCACACCTTTTGGCCAGCAGGTCTGCTGCCTGTCCCTGCCCCAGGAGAAAGGTTTAGGCACTTCCTGCAGTCTGGGGTCTGCACTGCAGCCCCTGCCTTCGCCGCTCTGTCTGGGTGGAGGCATCGGCCACCATTGGGTTAGATGGTGCAGGCCCCCCAGCCAGAACTGCAGCCTTTGCTCTCGGGCAAATGCCCACCATTCTGCCTTGAGGGTCAGATAGGATGAGTGCCTTTGACCTGTGCAGGCGTTTTATGTTGTATCATCTGCAAATGTTTAATCATAAGAGATTTTTGCAAAACCTTTGCCTTTGAGCTGCTTCTAAAATCAGGGAGTTAGTGTCTTTAACAAGCTAGGAAAGGGTTGATTTCTTTTCATCTTGTGGTGTTCTGCCTGCCTTATAGATGGCTGAAAGAATAATGCTAGAGGAGTGACGACAAAAACTGTGATAACTTAAACTTCCTCTTGGGGAGGTAAACTGCTTTTGGTTTATGTTCTTAAATCAGACTGGAAGCATGATTTCTTTGTTAGTATACGAGACTGTTAGAATTGTGTGTCAATGAGAATGTGTAACTGCCTTGCCTCTGCCTCCAGCTGCTTGCAGTTTCTCTTCTACCTGTGAAATGTGTTGCTTATCTTGCGTAGCTACTGGCAATAGTGTAGCTTATGCACCATACGGAGATCTGGGAAGTGTGCTTGATATGTCTGGAAAAAATGCTGTGTGGTATCTTGCTTTAGTATTCTGTTTTTTGCCCAGAGGAGTTTGAGTGACATGCAATAAAAATGTAGAGATGGAGTAGATTATCCTGTTCCAGGTTTTGGGAGAGATACAGTACTTCAATGAGAAGGGGAAAAAAATATATTTCTAGTACAAATAACTGCTAAAACAGAATCAGAGTTTTAGAACTTCTTGCTTACATAACTGTTTCTGGGTTGAAGTCATGGTTAGGCTTTACTTCATTTGGACTTGCTCAGTAATCTTCATGAAAAAGAAAAGGTCTGTTTACCCCAGGGTAAGGACATCTTAGTTTTGATTTCAGGTTTAGATTATCACTTCCCCTTTTAACTCCATTCTAAGCCAGGGTAAGGAAAATACAAGAGAGGTGTAGCTGTAAGGAAGAGGTTTGAGATATGGCAGTTAGGAAGCTGAAGGGTTGGTGTCAACATCTGGAGTAGTAAGAGAAAAGGATTTTATCCTAGCTGTCTGTACTGGGTCAGGCTGGGATGGAGTTAATTTTCTTCATAGCAGCCCATATGGTGCTGTGGTCTAGATTTGAGACCAAAACAGTGTTGATAAAACACCTGTGTTACAGCTTTTGCTGAACAGGGCTTACCCAGTGTCAAGGCCTACTGTTTCTTAGTGTGCCCCCCTGCCCTGCCCCAGGAGTAGGATGGGGTGGGCCAGAGTTTGGGAGGGGACACAGCCAGGACAGCTGATCCAGACTGACCAAAGAGAAATTCCATACCATGTAGTGTCATGCTCAGCAATAAAACCAGGGGTGGGGAGGTGGGAGGAGAAGTTTTTTCCAAAGTAGCAGTTGCTCAGAGCCTAGGTAGGTATTGGTCTGTTGATGGTGAGTGATGGCTTTTGCATCATTTGTTTCTCTATCTTTTTTTTTTTATTTTATTTTTTTATTTCTTCGCTTGTTAAACTCTGTATCTTGACCCATGATTTTATGCTGCTTTTGCACTTCTGGTTCTCCCCCTGATTCTGCTGTGAGGGAGTGAGCAAGTGGCTGGGTGGTGACTGACCTGCCAGCCAGGATCAATCTGCCACGCTGTTCTGGATACCTCTGAATGCTTATCTTCATTATACTTTTAAAGTATGAACACATTGTCCCTACTTCCCACCTTGTTGCCTCCTCCACTATTTGTGTAGTCTTGCAAATTCATTTGTCTCGGAAATACAATATTGACAACTGTAGCTAAGTGACAGAAAGTAGACTTAGAAGGAGCATGGTGTATTAATATCTTCCACCAAGGGGAAGTAAAACGTTGCGTGGTGTACAGTTATAGGTTCATTTCTAGTAACATTGAACTCATCCACTGTGTTAACAACACACGGTGGTATGGGATGTTGACTGGAAGCATCTTGATCATTTTGGCTCATGAGAGTATAACAAAGGAATTGGAAACTTTGCTGTCCAAGAAAATAGGCTTGCTGTTTCCTAACCAGTGACTTGCAGGGCTGTATCATCATGGATCAACTAGCACACTTTTTTATAGACAGCAGTTCTTTTTGACTTGGATCTGTGCGTGTGGCGCGCCCCCCCCCCCCCCCCCAAAGTTCTAGACCTTAATTACCTGTTCATGACTGCTTGGTGTAAATTGAGCAATGTTTATTAACCAAATGCTTCCTTGATATAATTATTTGATTATTGATATTGGTATGCAATAGAGATTGCTTTTTTTGGCCATGAATAAAAATGTAACGTTGGTGATCTTTGTCAGCAGGATTTTACTGCTAAGGAAAAAGTGAGAGGGTAGTAGGGAGGGAGAGATAGTAGTGACTGGTTTGTGCGTCATCAGTATGCTGGCTTTAACCAGTTCATCTATCAATTTACATTACTCAGTGTTAAAGAGAAATTGGCAGAAGGCTCGAGAAGCTAGGGTACAGGAAATTCTCCTCAACTCTGAGTCTCAAAAACTCTGTCAGAACTGAGAATGTCATATAGCTATCTGCTGACTCAGTATGAAGTTTGGTAGTCCATGTTTGTTTTGGAAAGCTTTCTAAGAGGTCTTACTGCATTTTTATGAAATAGTGAAATAGTAGTTTCAGGTTCATGAGTTAAATAGTCAAAAGACAAGGTGAAATGGGATGCAAGTTGTTTTTTTCACATAAAATGCAGTAGATTCCATGCTCATTTGGCTGCAGTTTTGTTAGAACACTTACTGAAATTTCAAATGCTTTTTAATGTTAGAATACATGAAATATAGACTTCTTTATTCTGAAACAGTAGGTAATTGTCTTTTTTTCTTTGATTTGTGTGTGTGTTTTTTTTTTTTTTAATAGAATATTCAAATAAAAACTTTGGCAGATGATGTGGTAAGGTCTTTGTAACATCTTAATTTGCAATGGTAACTCCACGCTGCATGCTATTTTACTCCAAATGTTGTGGACAATATAACATGTTCTTATAAGGATATTAAGCATTAGATTTCAGAAACTGAGTTACTATTTCTAAAGATCTTCATTTGTCACTTTAAGTTGAAGAAGAGTAATTAATGATACCTATTTGGAGGAGCTTCTTTAACCACATTCTAAATACTTCAGTAGTACTGTGGATATGTTGAAACTGTTATTCAACAGTTCCAGTGTTATTTCTCTTGACCTTCTTTTTAACACTAAAGGATCTGCAGTGATTCTTCAAAGTTAGTTGCCATGTGATTCAAGTGGAACCCTTTTGGGTAATAAGTCTATACTGTATGTCAAACAACAAGTTTGTATTCAGTAGCACTAACTTTATAATTCTGAATACTTTGAAACCTGTTGCAAAGTATTTTTACAGAAAGTTACATAAAAATTCATTTCAGTAAAATTATAACCTTTTACTTTCTATATAGAATAGTTAAGCCATGCTGGCCACTTAGTTAATCATCACTTACATGTTTGAAGTGAAGAAATTGTACCTAGTAATCATGTAGAAGATTCATTTATGGCTTTAAAGTGATCTCACCATTGCAATCTGATTAAACAAATTTGTTGTTAATGAGGTATACTTGAAACAAATCACAGTATGGTGAAATTCATCTTGGCTTTTTTTTTTTGTGACTGCTGAATGGGCATTTTAATGTAAGTGAACAGTAAAACTGCATTTGATGTATACTGAATAATTTTGGATACTGCCTTTCAGGCATTATGTCATATCTTTAGCCTTTCCAATAGGTTATGCCCTAATTTTAGTTTAAAAAAAAGTAATGTAAACTATTCTAATATGGGGAAAAAATGGGATTAAAGTAATATTCTTGCCTTGTTAAAGATGTTAACAGTATCCTTGTAGGTAATGTGTTTGTGTCCACAAATGTAAGACTTCTAAGGAAGAAGAAAATACAAACCCAACCCCCCCTCCCCTCAAAAACACAAGCATACCAAAAAAACTTCCAAAGAAATTCAAATGGCATGCAGCTTATCTAGGGATACTTTCTCTTTCAAAAATCTAAGGTAGTCTTGTAGGATCTCAAAAAACAACAACAAACCAAACACAACAACAAAACAAACCAAGAAAAAAAAAACCCAACAGCAAAAAAAGGAAGAACCTTTCTTTCCCCATATTCCACAGCACTTGGTCAAACTTCTCCGTTCCTGACTGGACTAATCTAAAATGAACCCAAATTTCCTACAGATGAAATAGTCCATTAAACTTTTCACACCTCACAGAGGTTGTTTAATTATAGAAAATAGAAACTTTGGTTTACATGTCTTCATAGAGATTGCGATAACTGCCATGAATTATACTGGTAACCCTACATAAGCTGCTGTTACATGAAAGCACATCTTCATAAGGCTGTTCAATGCCTGAAACAAACTAGTATTTGTTGATGGAAACAGTTAATTTTAAAAAAATCGCTATAGACGTAATGTTCTCAAAATTAACATATAGTTAAAGACAGTATTATTAAATCTAAAAAATTCCGAGTTACATATTAATAATATGGTAATAAATGGCCTTATAAGGAAGGTGCTCTTGTTGGTTGTTTCCAATATTAACAAATTAACTGAGTAAGCATGCTTTAAAAATAAAAAAAAAAAAAAAGGTGGGGGGTTTGGTGTAAGGCATAAAACAAGTCAGCCTTAACCAGTGAAATGTCATTGCAGACTGTATGATATGCTTTCACTAATGCGTTACGTGTATTTAACTATGGATGGCTGCTTCTATGTGAGTAATCCGTTACCTGGCTTTTTAAAATTATGCACTAATTTCAGGAGTCCGTACTCAAAAACACTTCAAGGAATTGTGAACTATACTTGGAGCATTAATTCCTCTACAAACTTTATTTTACTTTAGCAGGATTTTTTTATAAGCCTGATGAACTTGTGAGTACCTCCTTCCCAACGGTGGCTTTTTCAGTTGTCCTCCAAAGACTTATAGCTCTTCAGGTGAAGGAACGCTTGGACATTACCTTTGTGGTACCATATTTATTCACTATCAGGATAATTAGGGAGTAATGTGAGAAGATGAACTCAAGATTTTGAAATGCTAAGAGTTTAACATAGATGGTGTGCTTTTGAAACTGTCAGAAATAGTTATATCCCTTTTGCATGTGACCTGTCATGAATTTACCTTAAATGTTGTTGTCTTTCTGTGAAAAGTAATCTCTGAATGTTAAGAGTATTTTTACTTACAGTTCAGTTTGAGTTTTAACTCTGCTGCTTGGATTAACTAAAACTGTGTGTATTACTTCCATGTAATTGGCTGCTTTCCTATATTTCTATTTCTGCTTATTTTTAAATGGATGTCTTTGCAGCGTGACAGAATAACAAGCTTCAGAAAATCAGGAGTGAAAAAAGAGAAACCTCTCATTCAGCATCCTATTGACTCTCAACCTTCTATAAGTGAAGTACCGCTTTCCCAGGCACTTGTTGATGACCGTTGCATGAACTTATCAGAAAAAGAAGTTATGGATCTCTTTGAAAAAATGATGGTAAGATGATGTGCTACATCAGTTTTATGAGATTTTAATTTGTTTTCGTGTTGGCATTTATTACGTTGTAGTGATTTTTCAAATGTCATTTTGGAAGTATTAACTGATTGAGAGGGCGTAGCGTAGGCCTGATAGACCTGTCTAAATTGGCACATAAACAATTGAGTAACTCATAGAATGCTAGTATTATATATGTTTAAATTACTCGGTCTACTTCTACAGAGAAAATAAAAGCAAAAAAACCCCATAACCTTAGGCTGTTGATTGCTTCATTAAGATAACCTCTATAGACCTTAGTTGCAGTAGTTAGATACTGCTGCTGAAGGATAGTTTTTAATAAACTTAAGTAAATACCTTTGGAAAATAGTAATTTCCATTAAAAAAAAATGTATAGGAAGCTGATTTTTTGTATGGTCTTGAATGTTTTCTGTCTTAGGATCACTTGTCAACGTTTGTGCTTCTGCTCACAAGCAAGCTTTTCTATTAGTAATACGGAAATAAACTTTTGAAGTAGGTGTGTATTAATTCTGCCACACATGTTGGTCTTGATATGTGAAGTATCAGGAAATGCAGTCTTTTGAGTATTGTTAGAAATACTGTTTTCTGTGTCATTCTTTAAAATTGTTTTGAACTTCCATACAGTCACTATGGTTTAAGAAGTGTCATGTTCCATTGTGTAGCTCTACTCTGTTCAATGAAGTTGTGAATCTCTTCTTGAAAGAATGGATGAGTGTTAATTACTACTTGCTTGACTTGCTTGTTAGATTAAGGGATTAATTTTTAACTTTTCCAAGTAACGTTAATTGAAGGAGACAGTAGGTCTGTGTTCCAGAGACTAGTAATTCTTTGAAAAAGCCGCTAGCTAGTTAAGTTATTACAGGAACATTTACTGGTCTTAGTTGCTAATCTGAAGTTACTTTGGCTTTTAGTGACAAGACTACTTGTGACTAGTAATGGCTATATGTTGTATTTCATCAGTTATATTGAAACAGGCATCTTTAGATTTAATCTAGCAGAATATTTGGATGTTTAGGTTTGCTAAATACATCAGTTGGAACACACTCACATCTACCCCTGCCACAAGCTAATAATCTGTGTAATAACAGCCTTCTGATTAGATAGTGCAGGAATAGTGTCCTTTGTGATAAAATTTTATAAAAACCACAGTAACTTCAAAAGAGTTAACACTTATGTGATCAACTTGAGGTGTATAATTTTTGGGTTTTTTCTCTAGTTTTATTTCTTGAGCCAAATTTCACTAACAGTAACTACCCTTTATGCAATTATAATTTTGGCTAAGTCTTGAAAACAGCAAACACTTGAAGTAACAATTAAATGAGAAGATCGGGTAGCTCAGAATTAAGCAAACTGAAATGCAGATAAGCTGGAAAAAGTCACTTCTGTTTGTTTAAAAGTGAGCCGTTTGTTTAAGAAGAGGAGTGTAAAAATAACAAAGATTAATAAAAAGCATGAAATAGAATCTTGATGTTGTGTGGTCTGTTTCTTTACAGGAAGACATGAATCTAAATGAAGAACGTAAAGCTCCTTTGAGAGATAAAGACTTGACCACAAAACGCGAGATGGTTGTCCAATACATTTCTGCAACTGCCAAATCCGTAAGTAGTCCCCTCTCCAAGTGAGATGAAAGTAAGAAGCTTAGCTTCATGAGTGTTATGCTTTTCAAGCTTGAAACTTTCAATTTTTTTGTCTGGATTTATTTTCTAAGAGTGGTAGAAAAAGAAATATCTATACTTACTAACATACTTTTAAATGCTTGCAGCTGTGTCTGAAGGGTTAGTTTGTATTTCAGTTGTTGGGCAATGTAAAAACTTGATGCTTTCTTGTAAATCATAAGAAATTGCAAATCCAGTGATGTACAGTCATGGATGGAACCTGAGCATATTTCTGTGGAATTGATTTTATGAATTTTTGGTACCAAAAGTTTTTGGAAGGGTTACCATGACTTTATGGTTTCAGTAATGACATACATACTAGATATACAATTTGCAGTGTTAGAAACAGGGAATCAAAATATTGAAAGTATTTAAAATTGAAGTAAAGTCAGTATTTGAAGTTAATTCGAGTATGTTGAGTACTGTAGCTGGCTTGAAGACTGCATTAAATATTCTGCTAAGAAATGTTCTGAAGGTAAATAAAACGATTTCTTTAGTGAAAAGATGGTCTTAAAATGAGTTTCAAATTTATTTTGAGTAGAAAAAAATATATTCAGACCTTTCATTCGTCTTGATCATTCTCTGTACTTTAGTTGATTGATTAGTCCTTAGTTGATGGATCCTTCCTGCAGAATTTTTGCAGTCTATCTGTTCTGGCATGCTAGAAGTGTGAGAGAACGACTGGATGCCCCAACATTTGGGGTCGAGAAATACAATTTCAAATAGTGAAGAGCTGCGATTTATTTTTTGCAGTGGGACTATGAGTACTAATTACTTATAAAATACAACAGTAATGCTTTTTGTGTGTTAAAAATTGACTATGGCAAATATAGTTCTTATCATGTAAAAGGAGAATATGCCATAAAAATTCATGAATGTTGGATGAAACAGATAGATATATGTTGTGATTTCCCTAAAAATAGGTTTTGTCCTGATTTGTGCCATTATTTGCTGTATAAAGAATTTTGAAGAAGCCAGTGGTGAATTCTGAGTAACTGAATGTATTGCAGCATTGGGGAGAAGTGATGGTGGGGGGTAGCTTTGTATATCCAAGGGTCCGTAGTATGCCTCAAGTGATAAAATTTGCTATCAGCATAGTTCTTCAATAAAATTAGGTAATGCGTATGATTTTACTTGGAAATTAGGATGAATCTCATCTTTTTTCACACTTAAGTTCTTGTATGCAATAAAGGGTTACTGGAAAATAAGACTGTGTGGAATAATTGTTCAAATAATGGCAGCACTGCTAGCAGTTCTACAGAGCTGAGTCTGAGGGCTAAATACAGATAGCATTAAATAATAATCTGTTTTGTAGTGAAATAAACTGGCAAATAAGATGATGTTGCTGTCTGCCTAATGAATCTATAAGCATGGACTGCAAGCAGTACAGTTCTTTTAACCTTTAAAATCAGCTCTGCAGAGTTAAAAAAAAATTAAAACTACAATGACATGCAATTATTAAATGCAAATGCTTTGCATTAAACATTATAAACTTAAGTGAGGGAAAACTTACATTATAATGTGAAAATGGTGATTTACGTTTCTGAGAGGAGTGATGTTCCTGCATGAGTTCATCTTAAACAAAATCCACAGTCCTTTAGTCTGTCCTTGAAGGAATCTTAGTGCTTAAAGTATGGTCTAGCTAAACATACAAGTTACTGGAGAATTATTCAAGCTTATGCAGCGAATATTATGAAATTTCCTGTTAATATACTTTGCCTAGACTATCTTTGGGAACTATTGACTACGTGTTGCAAGGTTTTTGTCTTCACTTGATGATCAACGTTAATTCTTAAATTTTTCTTAGTAAGCAAAAATATTTTACTGAAGCAGTAGAAGCTTTCACAATGGAAGTACTTGCAATTCTTTCCTGAAAAGTAGTTGGATGGTGGTGACCTCTCTTATATATACTGATATTGAAATGTAGCCGCCTCAAGTACCATAATTTTGTAGATGAGTAAGGAAAGCATGGCTACCATTGCATGTCTAACTGCTGAAAATTTTAACAGGTTGCTTTACTGCCACCGTATGCACTGCAGCATGGGAAACTTAACAGAACTGGGGATACGTTTGCCAAAATGTACTAACAATTTTAAAAATATAAACTAAAAAATTCCAAAACGTCCTCATACATGAATGTGCACTTTGAACTTAAGTTCTGGTATGGATGTTTTATACATATGCAAAATGTTTTTCCTAATGGAAAAAGAGCTCGTATCAAAGTTTGTGTGCTTCAGTATGTCCTTCTTGCAATTGAATCACAGCATTTGAATGGAATAATTTAAGTTTTTTCAGAAATATCAATGACCTTTCTGTAGTGTGTTACCCTAATTTAGCTTTTAAATAGCTAGCATCTTAACTGTTTTAAAAATTATAAAAAATAGAGCTCAGTTGTAAAATGTTGATTGGGATCTTACAATAAAGCAAAAGCTCATTTTCACTGTTAAATTTGTCTTCTGTTTAGTTAAACTACTACTCTGCCTAGTTGAATTCAAGCCCTAACCAATTTTTACTGCATCATGAATTGTCAAACTTTCTTTTCTTGAGGCCATCTTCAGGCGTGTCTTCCATGAAAATGCTGATCGCATTCAAAATGATCTTTCTTAAAATTCTCTATCTTTTTCTTTGGTCACAGATAATTGTTCATCTGTCTTCCTTTTTTATACTGCAAATACTTGGGCCTTTTCTTCTGCTTAGAGCTCATGAAACACACTTAACAGTTGATGTGACTTTTCTCCCAGTTCATTTCCTGTTTATTTTAGTTAGGCTTTTGGGCTCTCTCCACTCACATGAAAATACCACTCTCGTTTGCTGATCTTGTCTTAACCAAATTATTTTTAAATTTGGTGCTTCATTTTCTCTGGCTTGTGTGCCATCTGCAGCATGTTGACCATGCTTTTCTGAAACACTGTACTGTCTTCAAAGTTCTGAGTGAGAAAGAAACCTCAATTTTCAATGGATGAAAAAAAGCTTTCCTTTTCCTTGGGGGATGAAGTATAGAAGCTAATAAGCTGGATGCTTTAATGTGAAGTTATTATCTGTGCTTCTGATTCCTTCTCTCACTTGAAGAGAAAGAATGTTGACCATCAAAATTGTACTTGGGAAATGGTGAAGACTCAGAATTCTGTTTCAGAACTGAACTTGGTGACATCTCATACCATATTGAATGAGTTGAACATTGGTGACAGAAGAAGGCAGTAAATTAGGAAAAGAGGTTGTCTGGTGATGACAGGCCACCTTGTGCTTCTAGAGGAAGCTTCATCAGGAAGAGAAGAGGTGATTGTGAAAGACTTGCAGGGACTTCTGTCTTCTGAAAGACTACCTAAAACAGTAATGGAAGAGATAAGAGTAGAAAATGAAGCAAGTAGCAGCTGAACAGATACAGTCAAATTCAGATCTCGGAACAAAATCATACTGTCTCAGGCTCTTAATCAGATAGAAGTGGTTATTCAATAAACTGGCTGCTATCAGATGGCAGCAAATAGCTGACAAGGAGTGGCCTACAGTATTTAAGAGGTCCATAATCCTGGTGTGCACAGGAACACGGTCATTTGTGCAAAGTGATGGAACAGGGCAGAGATGTGCTGCCTTTCTGCAGTTTCTTCCGTTTAAAGTCAACTTCTTGTTCCTGAATATGCAGAGATGCTGTTCCATGGTAAAAAAAGAGAAGATGTCATTCTGAAAACCACTGTTTAATTATCCATGTAATTAAAAGCATCCATACTGAGCAGTTGAAGAAAAATGCCACATGAGATTTTTCTGAAATGCAAGTTAGATTTATAACTGTAGGCTATGTTTTTGATTATGAAAACTTAATTAAATTAAGTGATGACATCATCTAAATAGATCAAAAGCTCCATAATAAATGAAGTTGTTATATGTACAAGGAAGTCAGTATGCCATTAGTTTTTTCTGTAGTTTTCTCAGTGTCATATATAAAATATCTGACCTGATAATTTTAACAAAATGGCATATCTCTTAATCTTTTAAGATGTAGATGTCAAGCTAGGTATTTAGTTATTTGTTTGTAAATATGTAAAATACTAATGATTCAGCAGTGGAACATAAGAATTTAAAATTATTTCTGCTACAGTAGAACTACTGTTTTCCTGTTGAGAAGCTGTAACTCTTAAACGGTTTGATAAAGTAATAAAAGACTGTAACTACAACTAATGATTAAACACTGAAAAATTTGTGTGATGCTACATCCTACTAAGTACTTTGTTGTGTTTATTTATGTGTTATTATTATCTTTTTTACACAATAACCTCTCTTGGCTGACCACTGCATGCAGATAGTCGGAAGTAAAGTTCCGGTGAGTATGAACATGATAGTTTTGTTTTTTCTTATGAATACACTTCCATTTTTAGAGATTAGGCTGGAATATTTTGGAGTTTTAAATCCAAGATAAAAGTTCAGTGGGCATAACTGAATCCTTGTTTTATCAAAATAATTATCAACTATATCAGTCATGTTTATCTTACCAGTGTATGATCATTGATTGCATTTTTGAGGGATCTGTTTTTAAGTTTTCAGGAATCTATTTCCAAGTACTTCAGACTCACAGAGAACTCACCTGTTCATTGTGAGCAACAAATATAATTTAAGCTTGTCTCACTTTTTATTGAAGGCAAACACTCAAAACTTAGAGTATTTGGCTTACTTCATTCTGTTTAGACATGGATTTTTTTTCATGTCCTAATTGTTAGTATTCATAGTTTGTCATGGAAATGTCAGCTGCTAGATATCAGTGTGAGAATAAGATTAATATAGAGGATTCAGAAGGTCAACTAATAGGCATAAGATGAGATCGCTCACAGCATAAATTTTCTCTTATTAAGTGCTCAGCTACATTTTACATTGTCGTGGTTGAATTTAGTGATTTTTTTTTTTCTTTTTAAACAAGTATTTGGGACTCAATTCATTGAGCAAATCGACAAATTCAAATTCAGCGAACTTTTGTTTTCTTGAAAAAAGGATGTTGGGGGGAATAATTACATATACATTTTAAATGATGGCTGAAAGCAAAGGTGTTCTTTTTAATTATGGATGGACTTTATTTTTGATTGCAGCTAAAACAGGCTTTTCAGGTACTGCAAGGTTTTCTACTTGGGTCATATTCAGTACTTGTATTTTGTAGTAAGAATAATAAAGAACAACCTGTGACTTAAAACTGTCTAATCATTACCTCAGATGTACTTAAATATCTAAGGATATAGTGCATAGGGATAAAGAAATTGCTGTTGGCTGTGTTTTATTCAGAGTGGTCTTTAAACAGACTTTTCTGTCTGTATTCACCAGTACTTTTTAGTTTTGTACACGGTACTGGTTCTTATGCTGATTGAGACAATACATAAGCACAATGACGGTGTTTAAAGGTATTTGATTTCTGAGGGGAGAAATTATTAATTCTCCAGTTCAGTGTGTTAAAAACAGTTTTGAATAATTCCTGCTGGTATGTAGTTTCCTTATACGAATTAGTCTGAACAGCTGCTTTGTGAAGAGATGATTTTATAAAGGAAACTGGTATATGCGGAATGGGTAGTGGAGAAACTATACCTGTTTTCTTCCCCATGCCTTTTAATTCAGGGTCTGATGGAGAGCAAGAATTAGTTATGCATGACAATCATGTTTTTGCACAGGTAACTTGCAAAATAGTAAAACAAGAAATGCCGCTCTTAGAGTATGGCTTCTGTATATTATTGCTTAAAGAATGCATGCATCATGGTGTGCTGCTGCTCAGTATATGTTGTCATAGGATTCATCCTTTGGGAGTTGTTTGTTTGCATCTGCTGGCGTATGTAGCTATTTTCCTGAAGAGTTACGGGTTTACTGTGGTTAGAGAGGAGAAGAATTTTGGGCTGTTGATGCTAGTACTGTTGGGTTGTAGTGACAATTGCAGAGAAGAGGTTTGCCTGTTAGTGA
This sequence comes from Harpia harpyja, assembly GCF_026419915.1. Taxonomy (NCBI): domain Eukaryota; kingdom Metazoa; phylum Chordata; class Aves; order Accipitriformes; family Accipitridae; genus Harpia; species Harpia harpyja. The sequence goes on along the minus strand of NC_068957.1, from coordinate 20,030,960 downwards.
GGAGTTTAGAGCTTTAACTTACTTTAGTTTTACTTGGGATCTCAAGCACTGGTGCCCACTTGTCATTTTAGCTGCCTGCTAAGTAACCTTTCCTTGCTTTTATAGACAGTGATAATTGCATTGAAATGGCAGCTGTGCATCTTCTGTTATATCTGGAAGGCATTAATGTAGGTGGCTGAAGTAGGATTAGCTTGTTAGTTCTGGTTTTTAATGGGTTGAATTAATGTGTTTGGCAAATACCCGCAGGGTGAAGTGGATATGAACTGTGTAAACTTCCAATTTCTAGTTCAGGAGCTGATAGCGTTTCCTCATAGCTTGAACAAGGATACTGCTTTTCCAAGTCAAATGTGTGACAACTAGAGTATGTGGTTTAAAAATATAATTGAAAACACTTTTATTGCTTTCCTAAAAACAAATAAACAAACCACACCCACCTCCCCAAACAACTTGTCTTATCTGACTTTGTTATTATACTCTAATTAAAATATAGTGGTTTCTTTGCTTGAGATAGAAACAGAATTGCATTAATAGAGAGTATGAAAAAACTCTGCAGTTAGTCATTGGCGAGGGGGAAAGTGTAAGTTATTACTTCCACTTTGTTAGTAATTATGCTGGTACTAGTTACTTGTTTCTGTCTAAAGAGTGATTTATTTACTAAATTATGGAACAGGTGTAGTGAATTGGATAGAAGCAACCACCAATGATACTGTGAGATTTCTATTCAATGTACTGGCTGCCAACATCCTCACTGAAGTAAACACTGTCTCATGGAAGCAATATACTTATAACTTCTTCAGCTGAACCCAGCTTTAGCTTGAGTCCTGATGAGGTCTGAATTGTGCCTCAAAGAGGAGTAGTTTCTGCAGGTTCTTCTGATGTTGTATTTTAACTGTTACAGCCCATCCATTTGGTTCGGGTGTGTTCCACAGTTCTTTACCACCAAGTAGATTATCTTCTTATTTCCCCATGGAGGGCAAAATGCTTTTGCTTTCCCATTTTGTTAGATAATGGTTCTCAAGCTTTTGTTTACAGGCATCTGGTGGCACATCTGAGTAGTGTATAAAGCTGGACGTTTGCTAAGTCCTGGGTGAGGAATTTCTTTGTCTAGCTAACAACTTTGAAATCCCCTGGAGTCAGAGAAACTGAAATAGACATCTCTAAAACATTTAATTGTTGCCTGGTTTTCTAAATATTTAAAAAAAAAAAAAGTTTGTATAGAGAGTAAACTGCTTATTTTTCACTATATCTTGCACTGTAAAGCGTTTGTCCTGTCTCTCAGTCATTATTGTTCCTTAAACCCTGAGATGTGTCCTACACACAAATTTTAATTGATTAATTAGATCTACCCCCTTCATGGGAAAGCAAACTAGGTTTTCTTTTATATACTTTTTGTGAGTATATAAACTCCTTTTCCAGGAGTTCCCTTAAGCTTAGTTTTTCCCTAAACTTCTTTGCTTCTAACTTCCTTAGAGAAGGATTTTTAAATGTGTGGTCCAGGCTTTCATTTCAGTTGTCATGAATGAGTAATTCTGTGCCTTAATTGTAACACTGTGAAGGTGACTGGTCATGAAGTAATTTATAAGATTTTTGATTTTATGCATTGATTTAATCTCTGAAAGTTCTTGTGTGGGACTTACCCCTCTGAGTTTTTGTACTTCGCTTTTGCCTTTTGTCTTTATTAGATGCTCTCACATAAAGCATATCTTTCACAGAGACTTTGTACTTCAAAGTAAATGTGAGATGTATATATTAAAACCGGATCCATGTAAAGGCATAGCATTACTTAAAAATAGTATTCCAGTTAAACTCTCTTTGAATAGGGAAATAAAAGAAATAGCACCTGGTTGTAGCACTCCAATTAGCATGGGTAGACGGTAAGAGTGGATTGAGACTGAAAAGTTGATTGTAGAAAATAACAGGAAGTAATCCTGCTAAGCTGAGAATTCTCTAGCATGAACTGGAGTATTTGGGTGAAAGGTTTTGGGAATGGATTTTCATGAGCCATCTTCAGTGATCATCTGTTTTTAAGAGGGGGAAAAAAGGAAGAGGAGATGCTACATAACTACATATTGCTATGTAGTTAAAGGTGCTTAGACATAGAAACAATGAAGAAGTGTGTCTGTCATGTAAGGCATGGTGAGGAGGCTTAGGAGATCATGCTGCCCATTCCTCTGACTTTTAACCTATTTTAAGTGTTTTTGAGGGAGTCATAGGTCTTCTGAAAACGAGGGGCTAGACAGAGGGCCTCACTAAGTCCTCGACGCATAAAAAGACGAGGCAGCAAGAGCACACCTTTGTTTGAATATGAAAGAAAATGTAGCAAAGACCTTAAAGGCCTCATCTGAACAGGAATCTCCTTTGGAGCTTGCAGCAGACTACAGGGGAAGGGCTAACCACAGGAAATAATCTTTTTGGGGGGGAAAAAAAACCATCTTGCATTCTAGAGTGCTTTTCAGGGGCTAGCTTAACATGTAATGGCTTTTGAAGTTGCAGTTACCTCATCTCTTTATTTATTTTGTGGCTTACAGCAGTGCTTCTGTTCTTTTACTCTGAGGGTTTGGGGAATGGCTGTTGTCTGAAATGACAAAAACTGTATATGTATGTATATATATATATTAAAAAAAATTTTTTTTGTTTCCGTCCAATGGAATGAATGGCATAAAGCTGTTCCTGTTTTCTAGTTCTTTACCTTAGGGTCTTTCAGAGTGATGACTTTTCTAAACCATGATGATTTTTCATATGTAGGGCTAATATACTTGTCTGATTTAAAGTCAGTTCCTACTCTTATAAAGATAACCTCCACCCATTTATTTCTTTTTCTTTTGGTGGAAGAGCATCTCTTTGTTTAGAAGGTTGATAGTGACAGATTGTAGATCCTTTATATCCTATTTACTCATCTTTGTCTGTCTTGGTCCTTTGATGTTTAACTGGCACGCGTTGTCCAGCTAAAGGTGCTATGCATGTCAGCGAGAAACATCTTCAAAGTTGACGTAGTCCAGAGAACACTGTTGTCTTAATGCATTCACAATCTGTGTCACATTTTTGTTTTGTTGAGGTGAGGACAAACAATCTGAAAGTATATTGTGAACATTTCTATAGTTCTGTTATATGTATTAATACTGGAATGTATGTGGGTCAAAATCATTAAATGTAGACAAGTCATTTTGTCATCAGCCATACTTAGTGTCATTTTTGGAAAATGAATGGTAAGAATTTGAATAGAGCAGAAACTTCATAGAAAGTGTAGCTTTTTGAAAGAGAGACAATTAGAAGATTACAGTAGTTGCAGAAGTTCCTGATACAATTAAAACCAAATACATAAATCCTATTCTAGGTCAGGGACTTTTCATATTGCCTTTACGACCATGACACATCTTTATCAGGTTCTCTTCAAGAGACCATTTAGAGCTAAGGAGCTTTAGGAACTGCATAGTAATCATAACCACTCTTCTGAGATAAGCCTACTTTTCTGCAACATGTCAGAGCTGTATAAAAGATTAGCTGCACTGCTTGGTAAAATGTTTTGTATATTGTTCATGGTTTTGAATACTACAGTTCTAAAAACTGATTATCAGGTATTTTTAATACTAAAATACCTTGTAGGTAGTTCTTCTTCTGTAATGCTGCTTCCATAGGGAGATGAGCTCTTTGTCAAATCTTCCATATGACTCTTTTGTAGCAAACAAGATCCTCTAGAGATCGCTATTAGTGGCGAAACATGGAATTATGGTACAGCAAGAAATCATTGAGTCATGCAGTTGCATGATTTTAAAAACATTGATGTAACAGTTGGTGGATACCAGCTCCGTTTCATTTTCAATGGCTTATCTTCTTCCTGTCTTTTGTACAAGAATTAATTTGAAAGTCAGGATATGTCTATAGTGATAATGCACAGCTTTTTTAAAACAGAAGACAGGTACAGTGGGAATGATCAGACAAGCTTAGTAACAAGTGTGGGGGTTTTTGTCTCTGTTTATGGTTGTTTCTACTACAGTGTTATGAAGTAGATGTTAAATGAGAGTGTGTAGCAGTTAAACATGTTAATACAGCTGGATGATGGAATTAAATTTTTATATCCAAGATGTACTACATGCACTTTACTCAAAGAAGTGAAGAAGATTCCAGAAAAATATTTACCCTTGTGATGCAAAACCTAAACTATTAAACATTTATCACAAATCAAAGTCAAGTCAGGTGTCTTTAAGAGTTGTACAGGGAAAAAGGTGATTTTAAAATTCACGCAGAACTGTTGGTCTTGCATGTTATCATCTAAATGCTATTATGATCAATGTCAGGTTAAGCAGCATTCTGTCTTCTGTGATAGGGTGGACTGAAAAACAGCAAGCATGAATGCACACTGTCCTCGCAAGAATATATTCATGAATTGCGATCTGGAATTTCAGAGGAAAAGCTTCTTAATTGTCTAGAGTCTTTGAGAGTGTCTCTAACTAGCAATCCAGTCAGGTGAGTAATAATTTTTGCTGTAGTTTTCATCATGCTGGGTTTGCTTAGCAATAAAAAATTGTGGGGTTGTTTTTTTGAAACCAGAGTAATTATGCTAATACTTGTTGGCACGAGGAAGTAGTTCTCAGCACACTGGAAAAGGATAAGTGAAGTGTTTGCAACTGTCTGCAATATCTTCTCACCTTTCAGTGGTTCTCAACAACTTCTAGTTGTTGGTACTAAGCATTTGTCTTAATGGTTGATCAGGTCTACCTGGGAAGTGAGACTTAAAGCAGCTTTTATGAAGAGATGTACAAGCAATATTGGACACATAACTTTGCAAGTTTTCCATTTGATTAAGAAATAGTTAAAAGCATTTTTCTTCCTTTTTCTAGCTGGGTTAACAATTTTGGACATGAAGGTCTTGGACTTCTGTTGGATGTGTTGGAAAAGCTTCTGGACAAGAAACAGTAAGGACTTGGATCTTTTGAAGGGAGGGGTGAGGGAGCTTGTGAAGGTTGTTTGTGCTTATGTTATTTTCCTCCTCCCTTTCAAGGCAAGAAAGTATTGATAAGAAGAATCAACATAAACTTATCCAGTGCCTCAAAGCATTTATGAACAATAAAGTAAGAAATATTTTAATTTCAGATACTTCTAGCATGATTTGTTTTTTGTTGACTTGAAGATCTATGTAGCATATTGAATCTCAGAAAAGGAAGGAAAGCTTGTATATCGAGTGTCAGCTGACTTTGGAAATGTAGGTCATAAACTTCGTGTAAGTTTTCATTGAGTCTTCTTTGTTAACCTTCTGAATATGCATTTTGTCTTAGTTTTGTTAAATATAACTGAGTTTTGGAAGTAAAATATTTGGCAAACAGGACGATAGTATGGATTTAAGGTAAGTGAATTAGGAAATTAATTGCTTGTGAAGTTGAAAGGAAAATATTTATTTCTAAATTCTGATTTGAATGCATGCTTGGTTTTGTTAATGTAATGTACTTTTCACCTGATTTTAAATTGAGTATGATTTAATATCGTTTTAGCTACAGTTTTTAAGTTGGTAGGTAGTGGGTAAAGGGTAAAGCTTTGGTCTTGTTTGTCATATCTAACTTGTTTCTAACATGGGTTACTCATGTTCACGAAGTGAGTACTGCTTCTAGAAGCTGATGTGTTAAACTTGTAATTTTGCTTTATTCATAGCAAAATCTAAAGTGTTGTTATAATGATTGATTCCACCCCCCCAATAAATATAACTGTGCATTAACATTACTTTTAACTCCTGTTACTCAGTTTAGTAAAATCTTACTCACAGAACAGCCTGTCTGATGAAGTGGGAGAAGTAAACTTAAATGGTCACATGCTTCCCCACTGCTATTCCTACACTTAGATTGTAACTTCAGACAATTAGATATCTGATTTACCGACTATCCTGTAGTTAATGAAAGTGAAAAAGAAAAATAATGCTACTTTTAAATAAATGCCAGTGTGTAAGTTTTTTGATTTAGCTGTACAAAAAGTGAAATAGAATATACGATAAATAAAAGATAGTTGTTTCAAAAAAGAATTTCAATGTCTATTGGTCATTTGTGTGGAAAACATTATTTTGACTTGCCAGGAGCTGTTACAATTACAGGTAAAAAAAGGAATGAATTTTTCATACTGTTAAGGTGTTTCAGATATAGATAGAAAATAAAAAGTGGTTTGATTTTTGGTGGATAACTTATTTTGTAAAATCAGGTATCTTCCTTATGAGCTCACTCCCTTAAGAGAAAGCCTCAAATGTAAGACTGGGAAGACTGACTCGTATCCCCAAGCGATAATAGCCAGAAGGTTTTAGTTGAGTGTTGCCAAACTTCATATGGGGGAGAGGGGGTGTGAGGATTCCTAAGGGTCTGAAGCCCAAAGATGATGATGAGTATTCGAGGCAATTACAATCTTTTCACAGTAAGCTTTTTGTTTCTTTAAGTATGGATTGCACAGGATTCTAGGAGATGAAAGAAGTCTCTTGCTGTTATCAAGAGCAATTGATCCAAAGCAGCCACACATGATGACTGAAACAGTGAAAATACTTTCTGCTCTCTGCATTGTTGGAGAGGATAATATGTAAGTAAAATATGGAAACAAAAAGGTTTTTTTGAATGCTCATGAGTTGTCAGTTTGGATACAGGTGAGAAAACTTGTCAGTTAAACAAATGTAACCTGTTAAGTCTTTACTTTCTTAACATAGTTTAAATGAAAAGAGACTTTCACCTGTTCTGATGCATTAATCCAATATTAAATCAAGACAAAAGTAAGTGAGCAGAGATCTACAAACTGTGGCTTAAGTGGAAGGTCTGAAAGGACTATGATTGCTTACTGTAGAGAAGAGAAGACTTCATGAACTATTAACTGTTCATAAATGGCTGCTGAAAAAAGAATATTTAAGTTATGGATGATCAGGAGTTGTGAACTGTTATTTGCCACAAGGAAAGCTGTCAGTTTTAATGACAATTTAGAAAAATGTGTGTTAGCATGGGGTACTACTGAGCCTATTATTGTGGGGAGGATTGAGATTGGGATGTCTCCCCTGAGGATGGGAGATGAACTTATATCTGAAAATTACTGATTTGACACCACATGTGAAGATTTTTCATTAGTTTAGATGATAATATTAACAATATAAATATAAATATATTTATGGATTTTATTAAAATATCACCTCTACCTAAGCATAACGAATTTGACAGGGGCAAAAAGTTTACATTTATAGCTGAAGTTCTGAATAGTTTAAGTTATGGAGTTATGTAGCACATGTCCATGAGCTTTTTAAAACAAAGAGAATCAGTTGGCAGATGTTTGCTTTGAATTATTGAGTGTCTTAGTTTACTGAAGGTTAAAAATGGCAAGCTTCATGTCTTGTATGCAATAAATAGATAAAACCAATTTGATTTCTGCAAAGACAATATATTAGAATTCCCAGATGTCAAACACGTCAGCTAGTACCTAGTGCACAGTCTTGCAAAGGTTGTGTTTTTTTCTTTTTTTTCCCTTCATTGGTTGTTTCTTAGCTGAATGTCACAATAATTTAGAGATTTATTCACTTTTTTTTTTTAATTCAACATTAATCTTGTAGATATTTTAACATGTGGTTCTTGGTTTATTTTCAACTTTATATAGATAAGCGTAGATAAATACATTCAGATTCTCTGTTGGTGCACTGAAGTCTTGAGTTGTGTCAATAGTGGGCTAAGTATCTTTAAAATGAGAAAGTTGATTGTGGTACGCTTTTTGACAGTTTACCTCTTTCTTAGTCTGGACAAGCTTTTAGGTGCTATAACAACTGCTGCTGAAAGGCACAATAGGGAACGTTTTTCTCAGATTGTTGAAGGACTGGAAAACCATGAATTCTTACAACTGCAGGTGGGTTTACTTTTTTATAAGCTTATTAATACTTCAGAAATAATCTAAAATACTAGAAGACTGTGTATTATTTCATGATCTTTAAATTATTTACCAGTGAAGTCTTTTAGTGATATTACTCCAGTGTTCAGTAAAAGAGGAAAAATAAAGAGAAATGGCTGCTGATACTAGATTTTCTGATTGTTAACGGTGTGAAACCAAGAAACTGACTTCCTTGTCCCAAATATAGGATTAAAAAGTCTTGACCTTAATAAAAAGAGAGTAATTAGGGATATTCCTGTTCTTGGATGCCAGATGTAATGCTCAGGTAATAAGTCTGTGAAAGCATTGTATTATCTTTGTCACTGCTTAATCTTCTTGACTGGGAATTTTGTGTGGTTTAATGGACCAATAAAAATCCAACTCTCAGTCTGTCCTCTGTGAAGTGTTTAGTTATTGTTACTGGAGCCGTGAGGAAGTTGGAGTTGAAGGAGCTGGAGGCAGTGCTCCCTGTATGTCTCTTGCATTTAGGGAAGAAGCATGAAAAAGTACTCCTAAGTTGCATTGCTTTTTTAAACACCCTCTTTCCTCCCAGTCTTGCTGCACCCAAAGTAAACAAAAACTCTTGTACTTGTGGCTTTGAACTGATTCCATTGAAGTGATATATTCGTAAAAGAACAAGTTTGTGTTGTGCTCTTGAAGTGAGTATTTGAGTTGAATTTAGAACCACAACTGGAATGTCTTAACTGAGCACACACTTCGAGTATCTTACTGTTTGAAGTACCTGCGGCAGGAGCATACTTGCAGCATTATTCACCTTTTTGTAATATTACTGAATGAAGAAATAGATAAGCATAGGTCTTCTTAATATAGTTAGGTATTTCGAAGGGTGTTTTTGTAATGAAATTTTCTAGGAACTGCAGTCAAAAGTTTTATTTGGCTATGAAGGATTTTGGTAACATCATCATTCTCCTGGGTAATAACAACTTAAGTTAAATTCTAGCCGATCTCTGGTAAATTGAATGGTTGACCTTTTTTTTGAAAAATTCATTGCACAAGGACAGTGATAATTCATCAATAATTTAGTAATATGAGAAGTAAATTGAGTGGGAGTAAAACTGCTAGTTTTAGATATTTAAAGCTCAATGTTGTCGAACATAGCTGTCCTCTAACACAGCCATCCTCTTAAATTAAACAGAAATTTCTCCCATTGCTAAGATTTCTTCTGTTGCTAAGAAATCTGTAAGATATACATGCAGCTGTCTTATTACTGCTGGGACTTTGGCAGCAGTATATGCAGCCTCTTAAGTATTCAGATATGTAGTAACTATGACAGATGTTGATTGGGTGTGTCCATTTTTGGCAGGGTACCTTTGGAGATTAGTAGTGTGCAGCAGGATATCGTTGCTACTTTTGTCAACAAGAACTGTCCATTCCTTGGTGTGTGTTTGACATCTGCCCTTCATCAGCCGCTGGTGCATCTCTAGGGATAATCTAGTGACTTTAAAAAATTATTTTTATAAAATAATAAAAAAAAGAGTCTTCTGTGCCAGTGATCTTTACTGAGTCATGTCCTATGTCACATGTTCATTGCTGCTTATGTGTCGGTGGATAGAGTTGTTTATTCTCTGTGAACACCTGAATAGCCCAAGAGTTTTGGTTGCTATTAGAATGCAAACTTTTTTAAATTGCTTTTTTTAGTAACTGCAAGTGTTTGCATAGGGACCAAGTGGCTGAATATCCTACTAAAGGATGACTTTGACTTATTTCCTTCTCATAATACAGTGTTTATTGTCAAATTTTGTATTGCTAAGGTACCATGGCTGAAAGATATGGAAAAGTAGGATGCAAGCAGGGCAGGTATACCTGCATGGAAGGGATACCTTCTCCATTATTAGATCATATATATGTCAGCTATAGTTGTCTTAATGCTATGTTTACCATCAGTAGTTCTTGTTTCAGATCTGATAAGTTACTGATGTTCAATAAGTTTCTAAAAATGACATTCTAATCTTAATAATGCTATCACAGAAGAATTAATTTTGAAGTTGTTTCCTACTTTATGACCTTGTTGATTTAAAACAAACAGAACAAACCACACAACATTCCTGCCCCCTGCTCCCCAAAACCTCGCTTATATGTCAGTAAAGGTACAATTGCAAGACTCATTAACTTGTTTCTGACAAAACCATTCTTTACTTGTAATGTATTAGTACAAGCCATTAAGCCAGAGTCTCTTCTGGCAAAAGCAATCATAGCAGATGGCACCTCTTCTCTCTATTAATTTCAGATTGGACATGTACTTTGGCTTGTTAAGTCATGTCATAGTAGTAAAATAACAAGAATCGTTCAAGCGAGCATGATGATACTACATTATTGGAAGATGCAGCTATATAAAGGGAGTGCCTTTGAAAGAGTGTTTTAATAGAAATTTAAGATTCCATAAGGTGTTCCATTCAAACTAAATAATGAATGTAATTAAAACAGGAAGGGTGCTTTTATCTGACTTTTTTTCTCTGCAGCTATTGGTTTTTATTTATGTAATTTTTCTACTCTAATACTACTTCTATTTGCAGTTAACATCTTTTACCAAACTTGGTATTTCCCTGGAGTCCCATTTTAGTCTTTTAATGTGTATGAGCACCTTTGGCATTATGCTATTGTCTACCTGTTTTAAAGTAAATCAATTAAAGTGCACAGCTGTTCAATTAAAGCATTAGTCAGTATCCTGAGACTTCAGACGTTTTGCAGAAGTGCTGTGCAGGAGTAGAAAAGACACCTGGTGAGGTGAATTATTTTGTGTATGGGTGTCTTTGTGGGGATTTTTTTGTTGTTGTTTTTGGGGGATTTTTGTGTTTGTTTTTTTGTCTGTTTGTTTTTTTTAAAATCTGATTACTGTAAAAACAGGTTGTTTTCAAATTGGCAAAAACTGAGGAGAAAGAGGAGTTGCAGTGTGGAACTGTATTGTGGGAATTACTTTCTGAAATAATGTATGATCCTTTATGTGATAAAATTTTCACATAGCAGAAGCACTCACAATATGAAAACAGAAGAGTATTTGATATCGCTTAAACTAAGCAAGGTCAGGTGTTGCATGTGTGCCACATAATAAATAATATCCATCTCTTGACATTTGGTTTTATAATTAAACTGAAATATTCAAAGACAGTATTTATTTTCACATACTAAAAGTTTTTGACTGTATTTCCAATAATAGGTAGCATGTATGCAGCTCATCAATGCCCTTGTTACATCTCCAGAAGATCTTGATTTCAGGATACACTTGAGAAACGAGTTTTTACGTTGTGGCCTGAAGAAAATATTGCCTGTAAGTCATTTGTACGTAGGAATTGATCACAGTCAACTGTTTGTGATTGTTGAAGACAACCAAATTGTTTTACTGAGACTAGCTGATGTGAAAGATTGGGGGTGGGGAAGGTCAGACCTGGAAAGGACTAGCAATCCAAATCTGCTTTCGTTCTGCATAGGTGCAAATTTAGGTTCTCATTAGCTATGTAAACCAGAATGGTAGTTGAAACAAGTCAATATATTAGGAATTAAATTTGGGTAGTCAAATTTAGTGTAATGAGCTCAAAGCACATGCGGTGAATGGGAGTCTGGCTGTGGAACCAATTTTGGATTGACTTTCTTTGTATATGCTGTTCCTGTTGTTTTCTGTGAAATCTATTTTTCTTTAATCTACATTCTGAAAATGCATTTGGAGTTTTTAAGGAAAAATCAAATCGACTCTTTCGTTCTCTTTGAGACTGCATGTCTTCATGCAGCTGCACAGAAGTATGCCTTTATGGGTAGTTGTGTATAAATATTTGTGACTTAGGGGTAGATTTATAGCTCTTAACCAAAAAACCATTCTGATGGTTCTGATGATCAAGAATATGTATAAGCTACTCAGCAGTTTCTCACAAAAGATGAAAGAGTACCTGCTTATATTTGTCTGAAACAGAATTTATACTGCTATAACTTTTAAGATATGAAGTTTTGAATCATCAACATTTGTCAGGAATAAAAACCTTCAGCTTGTAGCACATTGAGCTTTGAAACTGTTACTGATGTGTGTATGTTGATTTTTCTTAGGGTATGTATTTAGGTTTTTAGGTCATGTAGATACATTAATGTGATCTGCTGTCTTTATTTGCTGTAGAACATCTGAAGCCCTGAAGAACTTTTAGGTTTTTTTTAATCTACTGAAAGTTAGTTTACACAATCAATAATGCTTAAAAACCTTAAGAATTGGGGGTGGGTTAGGTGGCAAATAAACTGAATTGTAATAAATTATGATAGAAAACTTCATAGAGTGTACTGACATACAGATATGAGTTCAAAAGCAATTAATATTCAGTGATGATAATCTTTCCTAAAAAGCTATGGTGTTGAAATTCTGTCTCTAGTAAGTTTAATTACTATTTCATGTAAGCTGTAATATCAACTAAAATAGTCAATGCTATCTTGCGGTTTGTTTATTTGTAACGTATTAGTTGCAAGATACGCATTGAGCTCAGATCATTAATTCTGCAGTGAATGAATGTCCAAGGTAGAAGAGGCTTTTTTGCATTAGAAAGCAACTTTCTTAATGATGGAGCATCTTAAGAAGACTTCATGCTCATATCTGTGCTTAGGGGTAAATTTTCAAGAAATTTATAAATGAGGGTTTCCTGAACAAAAAACAATCAGGAGGAGGATCCATATTACTTTCTCTTAATCTGTCCAGATTCACAGTAGCCTTCTCTGGTTTTCAAACATTAGAATGAGTTTCTACTTTTTTGGGGAACATACACAGTTGCCATTCAGTTTGTGCATATCCAATTATGACAATTCCAGGCCAATTTTCATTTAAAGCATAGAGTGCATTCACACTAATAGCTTTTGAGCTAGTTTCCTTTTTTTTGTGCTTTGCCTAGTAGGAAGCTAAACTTGGTTCTTAAGTGTATGAGTGAAATTGCTAGTATTTCTTACAAGAAAAACAAAATTTTCCCTGCTCCAAGTATTAATTTTTGGTTGTGTGTGTGTGTGTCTTTTTTTTTTTTTTTTTTTTTTTAACTTCTCTTGTAAGTTTTTCTCAATGTACTATGGTTGTTTTAATGCTAAAAACTAGATTAACTTAATAACAGAAGTTGTAAGCATATCTTCTTTATGCTTCTTTAGGCTTCTTAAGTTCACTTTCATTAATGTTTTGAAATATCCTTAGGCTGTTTTTTTAAAGAAACTCTGACATTAACAAGCATAAACTGCTGAGTCTGTCCCATTAAGAGAACTCAACTCAATTAGAAGGCTTCATATTTGTTCTGTAGCCCATACCTGCTATGTTTGCTGATATTTTGCCTTAATTTTTCATGGCTGTGCAATTATAATAAAAAAACACCCAGGCACTGAGTTACAGCTTACTCCTCTTCCAAAGGTTAATGTCTCATATTTTGTCATTATGTAATCTTTGAAGGGGGGAGACTCTTGCTTTAAAAAAGGGAAAATTAAGATATGCTATGCCTTGAAAAATAGGGCTTGAAAGATAAGGATAATGAAGAGCTTGATATTCAGCTGAAAGTGTTTGATGAGAACAAAGAAGACGACTTAATTGAACTGTCACATCGTCTCAATGATATCAGAGCTGAAATGGAATATCCTTTATAGAAATGGTGTTATATCTTGTTGCATCGTTTAATAACTTTATTAAATGTAAGTTAGAATGCTCTATGTGCAGTTTATTTGTCACAGTTGCATATCTTGTCAGGGACTTTCTCACGCAGATATCTTTGTTAAAAACTTATTTAGAAAATTAGTACTTAAATTGCATGTAAAATATAAGTCATTTGGAACTGAATTAATTTTTCATAAATCACATTTACTAAGCTAAACTCTGGCTTGTAATACATGAAGTTACAAAATTACACCGATAGAAGATTATAAGTTTGAAGAAAAAGGAGTTTTGATAATTAAGTTGGAACAACAATTCTAGTAAGTTCTGCGGCACTTAAGATTCATGCGTTCTCTAGTTATGAAAAAGCAGTAAATTTAAAGTTACCTAAGTTCAGAATGATTGCTTGCAGTTTTTAAATGAGTAGTAGCTGGTACTTAAGAAGCAGAGGAATGTGGATGCAACCAATGAGAAGAATATAAAATCACTAACAAAAATGTTGTTGCATTACAGAACAGGTAGTGACAGGTAATATTCTTATTTAAGAAATTAAAATTATTGACTAGTGTGTTTTTGCTAATAGCCTGGCTTACTTCAGAATGAAAATGAAAGCTTTATGTGAAATATTTTTATAGGATTCTATGATAATAAGTATGTAGTATAATTTTTCTGAGTAGTAATGAAACATGTCTTAATTGTTAAGCAGGCGGTGGTTTCTGTGGATAATCTTAGTGGAAAAAGGATATTTACTAATAAGGATAGTAGTTCAGAGTGTTAAAAGGTTTTACTTGAACAATATGAACAGCATCTAGGGAACTGGGTGTGGGGTGGGTGTTTTGTGTTGTGGTCGGTTTTGGGGGTTTTTTTTGTTTGGGGTTTTTTTTTGGTTTTGTTTGTTTGGGTGTGGGATGTGGGGTTTTTTTGGTTTGGGGTTTGAGGTTTTTTTGTTTTTTTTTAAGTCCTTGTATTTCCTTAACAATGTTTGCACTGATGTGAATGAAGTATTTCATCTGTTGTATAATATGTTGAAAGATACTTCTTCAGAAAATTACTTCTTGTCAATTCTCCAACATTTCCTTCTCATCAGGAGTGATTACTATGTCCGGTAAGTGTCAGGTGTCATGTTTGATTTTTTTTTTTTTTTGGAGGGGGTAGGGAGAAGAATAGAAATCAAGACCCTGGTAAACCGAGTAGCTCATAATTGTTCATTAATAGTTGCTCTGTAACTGTTATGGTTTAACCTCAGCCAGCAACTAAGCACTGCACAGCCGCTCACTGACTTCATGGCACGCGCCCCCTCCCCCCCAGTGGGATGTGGGAGAGAATCAGAAGGAAAAAAGTAAAACTCATGGGTTGAGATAAGAACACTTTATTAGTTTCTTCTTTTCTGTTCTATTAATGATAACAATAATAAAATGATAATAATAAAATGATGATGATGATAATAATAATAATAACAACAATAATAATAATATGACAATAATAGTAGTAGTAGTAGTATTGGAATATACAAGTGAGGCACAACGCCATTGTTCATCACCTGCCGACCAATGCCCTGTTAGTTTCTGAGCAGCGATCGCCGCCTGGCCAACTCCCCCCAGTTTATATACTGGGCATGACATCACATGGTATGGAATACCCCTTTGGCCAGTTTGGGTCAGCTGTCCTGGCTGTGTCCCCTCCCAACTTCTTGTGCCCCTCCAGCCTTCTTGCTGGCTGGGCATGAGAAGCTGAAAAATCCTTGACTGACTTAGTCTAAACACTACTTAGCAACAACTGAAAACATCAGTGTGTTTATCAACATTCTTCTCATACTGAACCCAAAACATAATGCTATACCAGCTACTAGGAAGACAATTAACTCTATCCCAGTGGAAACCAGGACAGTAACTGATGTGTTATTTGTTTTTCTGCTCAATGTTAATATTGCAAAGAACTTGTTAAATATAATAATGCTTATTTCAAATACTTGAACCTTATTCTAACACCCTTATCCCAAAATCTAACTTGTTGAGCACTTTCTCCTTTATTCAAATTTGATAGCTTCATGACTTCAAAGAACTTGAAAGTTAGTTGTATAACTAATAATTGAAAGTACTTCCACAGTGCCTTGTATCTTGTCTTTTCAATGTAAGCTTCTTTTATGTGCACCTCATAGTGTCTTAGCAGTGTCGAAGTACCACATAAAAAATCTTGTTTTAAGAAGTAATTTTTTTGTTGTAAAGGGATGATAAAAACAATTTATATGCAAGATGATAAAATTAAGTAGTAAAATATAACATGAGAAGTCTTCCAATTTTTTTATATATATATTTTTATTTTAATTGGAAAGTTTGGGATATCATCACTTTAGGTTTGAGGGTTTCCTACTGAGAGCTCAATGGTATGTGAAATTGAAATGTAATACCTTGCACTGGTAAGAACTAATAATTTTGAGCACAGAATCCTCTAATCTTGGAGGTTCCTGATGTTGTTGTGTAGAGATGTATATCAAGCAATTAAGTTAATAATTAACTCATTTTCTAAGTAATTGAATACTGGTACTGTTGCGAGTGATGGAATTCACTGTTGAGAATGTGCTAAGTAATTCTTGCAGCGTATATTGCAAATAATAAATGTGTTGTTTGTTCAATGGATTATTGTCTGGCAAAGGATAAATGAATAGTGCACAGTATTTAGGGGAGTCTTGCACTTCTTCAGATATCCTTGTGAGAAACTGACAACAGTGCTTTATTAGCCAGAGTACAATTAAGTCCTTTAACTTGATCCTTTTACTGGCAACTGTGTAATTCATATATTGGGAGTTAAGGTTGCCCCCTTTTTCCCCTCCTCCATGTTGTGTAAATGATTGTTCATGTTCTTATTGTCTTGTAAAATATGTTCTTTTTTAGACCTCAGTATTACAAGATAATAGAAGAATGTGTATCACAGATAGTATTGCACTGCAGTGGCATGGACCCGGATTTTAAATGTAGAGGAAGAATGGATGTGGATTTTACTCATCTTATTGGTTTGTATACTACAAGCAATTTTACCTTGTTTTACTGAAATGCATGTTTTTCTTTGTATTCTCTCTAGGCTTAAGTTGACTGAGTGAACTTTTTCAGTTTTCTGGAAATAGGTGTACTTGTGGAGAAGGCCAGAACAAACTCTGCAGCCTTTAATAAAATGACACTGATGAAGTTTGCTTCTCCAAATTTGTCTTGACTTATATCTGAATACAATGGTCTTAATAACCAAAAATTGCTTGTTCATAATTTCTGTGAATTTCGGGTCTGTTATAAATATGAAAATTTACATTAGCATTAATTGTTAGTCAATATATAATAGTTATATGGTTCATTCTAAGAATATTTTCTGTAGTATTTTACAAGTATTTGTGGTTAGTGTAAGGTAAAATAATCAGTTAAAGCATTGAGGGACTGTGGATGTTCATGTCATGTGGGAAAGAAGCAGCTGCATAAATACTATATAATTTTAAATGGCAGTTACCAGCATTTAGAGGTGTCATTTTATGCTTTTCTTAAGATTGGTGGGGTAGACTTTATTCTTGAAATATAGAGACATCTCTAGACTAAATATTTCATAGGGGGAATTAGTTGCTCTTGGAGAACATATTCATTTGGGAAGATGTTTTTTTGGTGATGTGACAAAAGGAGCAAAGAAAGGATGTTGTACAGGTTGACTTTGGTGGGGGTGGCAGGGGGAAGGAAATTGCTTTCTAAAAGGTATCCTCCATATCTAAGTAGTATTTCTGCATTTTCTATTCACTTATGACTCTAGGTGTGTGATCACTTGATCTTACATCACCTTGCCTTCTGTTTCCATTGATCTACTAGTTTTAGGGATAACTGGTTTGTCTCTCCATGCCAGTTCCTACCTATAATATATAGTTACTTGTGTTTACCTCACTTATAAAATGCTTAAGAGTTTTACTCTGCATGAAAAGTCAATAGAATTGCTTTGTACCTTTGTTGAGTAAAGAAACCTGTGCTTCACAGTCTGTCCAAATTCTCCTTGCCTATGAAATAATTTTATTGAAATAAGGTACTGCTTGATTTTGGATTCCTAATCTGGAAAGGAGGCTTTCTGATTTGAAACCTCAGAAGTAACTATTACTTCATACTAGTGTAAAAATTCTTTTTTTAGTTGTAGATTAATATAAAGGAGAAGGGCATGCAAACTTAGACCTGTCAGAGAACAACTATGAAGATGATCTTTAAGGTCCCTTCCAAACCAAAGCATTCTCTGATTCTATATTCCTTGGTCGTGTGTCCTCACCACTTTCCTTATATTTACAGATTTTGCTCTTGAAAATAACTCACCGAATGTTTGGTCAGAGCAACCTACTAATTAATTGTATTTTTTGTCTGTTGCTTTTGTTTCATGTGGTCATAGAGTAATTATGGTTGGAAGGCACCTCAGAGCTGTGATACGTTTTACATGACTTCTGTGTGGTATTTTATTTAAATTCTAGATGCATGTGTAGACAAAGCGAAAGTAGAAGAGAGTGAAAAGAAAGCAGCAGAATTTTCCAGAAAGGTAAGTCCTAATCATCACTCTTGTTGAGGTATGGAACAGAAGCCTGACAGGAACATAGTAGGCTTGTTTCACAGTAGACAGTTGGTGGAAACTGGGAAATAGTGTATCTCACAGGCAGGATGTTCTTCTAAATTTAATAGCTCTGCAGGTTTTGGGTTTTTCTGTGTGTGTGCAAGGCTCAGATTTCAGCTTGCTCTGAATTTAGAAGCAGATAAGTAGTATTAGCTGTACATATCTTCAGTTGTATTCCTCTGCTGTAGACAACATGGGAAGACAAGATGGAAAAATTCCGCTTGTTGCTATTCTGTCCTGAAATACTTAGGTATTTAACTAAGTGCAGCTATATGCTTAAAAAAGAAAAATAACAATTGGGGGGGGGGAAATATTCATAACTCTCCATCTAGTTTTGGTTTAGAACCTGAAGAAACATATTGAAAAGCAGTGTAATTCAATGTTTGAAAAAGCATCAACTCCTTAGGCACAGAGATGCTAACATTGAAATACTGCTTTATTTCCTTATAACACCCATGGTGTATTATTACATTATGAGGGAGAGTAATTTATTTCCTTATTATTCACACTTAGGAATCTTACAGTGAATTTTGGAACCTGTTTTGCTAACAGATTTATTGTTCTGGTCCAGTTCTTTTTTAGAATCATAGAATCATTTAGGTTGGAAGAGAACTTGATGATCTTAAAGTCCAACTATAAACTAACACTGCCAACTCCACCAATAAACCATGTCCCTAAGTGCCACATCTACATGTCCTTTAAGTATCTCCAGGGATGGTGACTCAACTACTTCCGCAGGCAGCCTGTTCCAATGCGTGACAACCCTTTTGGTGAAGAAATTCTTCCTAATATCCAATCTAAACCTCCCCTGGCGCAACCTGAGGCCTTTTCCTCTCGTTCTATCACTTAGATATAGAAATAGAATCATAAAGTTTGGAAAAGACCTCTAAGTTCATCAAGTCCAATTTAATAGGAACTTGATAACTAAGTCCTTTTTCGGTGATGGGCAGTTTTCATTTATTACTAGATACAGGACAGGTTAGACATTTAAAATTATTTCTGTAGGAAGAATTCCAGCTCAGTATATTTCTTGTAATAAAATTTTTGGGGGGTGTTTCTGAAGAAATTGATACTTATC
Source organism: Harpia harpyja (assembly GCF_026419915.1). Taxonomy (NCBI): domain Eukaryota; kingdom Metazoa; phylum Chordata; class Aves; order Accipitriformes; family Accipitridae; genus Harpia; species Harpia harpyja. The sequence continues at coordinate 20,011,797 of NC_068957.1, read as the reverse complement.
CTTCTACTTTATCACTATTGGTGTTTGTGCTGGAAGTATCTTGCTACCATGTATTTTCTCAAGTTACTTTAATTCCTGTTTCCTAGATTATATTAATGGCTAACTTGTTAATCTCAGCTCATCACATGCTGCCTAAGGATATGAAATGCTGAATGTACTATATTAGCTGCAGTAGTACTAAAGTTCATATACCATGTTGTTGTGTATTAAAAGCATTCAAAATTTTGATGTTTGGTCTGGTCTAAGAAGCCTTTTGCGGGCCAAAAGGCAGTACATGTTCTTGAACACAATGATTACAAATTTCAGATTAAGAGTTGAATGAAGTAATTAGCTTTTCTCTCTTCAGTGTTAAACGTGGATGCATTTCTAATAGGAGCTATGGCGTCTGAGCTTTATAGAAAGAAAATTGTTGTGATGCTTTTCTGGCAGAGTTATTTATCATAATGTACTTTGTTAGTGGCAGTCAACAGGTTCTTACTGGTGATACGTTGCTTTGTCCTGTGGAAGAATGAATTACAGAAGCTTTCAAAGATGCTAATAATCTCTTAAGCCTAGCAAACAGTAGCAGGATGAAAATATACAGCAAATTTCTCAAAACCATGCTGTAAACTGGACTTCCATTTTATATGGGGACATCAGGACTGAAGGGATCACTGACTTATTTGGATACCTCGTTTCTTATGTTGCTTTATGGATGATACTGCTGAAGCTGCACACATCTCTTCAGATTTAAGCTCACTGCATGACGTGTATACTTGAGTTTAGTTTGAGAAGTCTACAATATTCTGTTGGGGCGGAACAAACCTGTTGAACTTACAGCTCTACTCAGTAGCTGGATCTGAGTGGTTCTGTGTTATGACTTATTGATGGAAGAAATTATGTGCTACTAGAAGAACACATACTGGAAAAATTTTTTTTTTTAAGTTAAAAGTGCATCTATTGCTGTAGTTTAATATTGTTCAAAGAATTCCTGAATGTATAATATCTAGTATGGACATAAATGGACAAACACTTCTGTGTTGGTTAATCATTACAGTTTGATGAAGAGTTCACAGCTCGACAGGAGGCACAAGCAGAGCTTCAGAAACGAGAAGAGAAAATCAAAGAACTTGAAACAGAAATCAAACAGCTACGAACCCAGGTAATAATGACAGTAAGTTCCACAGTTGAATATTTTATTTTTATTTTTATTTTTTTTTTTAATTTTTATTTTTATTTAATTTAATTTAATTTAATTTTATTTTATTTTTTATGAATTGCAAAGAAATTACCCAGGAGTGTGTTGCCTCTATGGAGGCTTGAAATGTATGTTATAGTTGTATTGATTTCTTTTTAAGGTAGCATAAACTACTAAGGATAGTTAATGGAGGTAGCATTTTTTCAAATAGTAGTATATTCAACATCTGTTACAGATACTTGCTTTATTGAGGAAAAATTTCCTTAGGCTATGAAAAGTTAGAATCTAGCCTGGGTTGTTTTTTTTTTTTCTCCAAGTACTTGTTTATGCTTTAACATTACTACTTCTGTATGTTTTGCAGAAAGTGTTTGTTTTAGAAGGCTTTATACTTGAATTGCAAAGGTGGAAATCACAATAGCTGTGCGTGCACAATATGCATACCTTTCAGAATGTGCATGCAACTGATAACGACAATTTTTTTTTTTTTAAACTCTGGATATCAGACTGTAGCCATTTCTAAAATGAATATTATGCTAGCTTTATACAGTCTCATAGGTAAATATAACAAAAAACGCAAGACCTTGTGGAAGTGGAAGGTGATACTTAATTTCAGCAAAGCTAACTGTACTTGCATTGATTTCCTCATAAATTTTGCTCGCAAGTACCAAAACTGTATCTCCAAGTGATCTGTCTAGGAACACTAGTGAAGCAGAGAGGAGAAGAAATGCTGCCTGTTGAGCCCTCACAACATGTCTTGGGTTTCTTTTGTTTAATGACAATGAATTGCATTTCTGACAAGCCTTTTATACCCCTTAGGAACCAACAGTTACTATGGTTTGATCTTTTTGCCTCAGCCTGGCTTATTTCCTGCTCCTTCAATGTTAGGCAAGGTCTGCCTGTTGCCTTTTTTCCTCATCGTGACTGTCTTAATGCCTATAGTCTCACTTCCTGCTTGGATAATAAGAGGAAAAATAGCATATGATGTGCTGTAACCTGGTTGCCTTTATCGTGCTTTCAGGATGCTCGTCTTTTGCTGGCGAGTTGTCTGTGCTATAGCCTTATCAGAGCACTGGCCTTTGCATCTTAATGTAGGCACATTACACTGCATTTCACAGTGGGATTGCTATTCATTGTGTCCTTTGCTATCAATACAAGTTGTTCTTGTAACCTGTGGTGTCTTACGGTTTCTTATTGTGTTTTCACACAGACACTTCTGTTCATACTTTGTTCTTACCAATTTTAATGTTTGTTACAAATATCTACAAGACAGTGTTACACTGAAATTTGACAATCTGTTTTAATGAGTTCACCAATTGTTGCATTACAATGCGTTCATGGGAAACAAGTGCCTTGTGCAAAGCCAAAAACTTATTTTCAGTCTGATTAATTATTAATCCTGTTATATTGATTCTAAGACAGTTCAGATGACCCAGGCATCATGGTTCATTCATAATAATGGTACAATTAGAAGTGATACACATTAACTTTCTAGTATTTATGCCTTTTTTAATCTAGTGTTATGCTCCCCATACAATATATTGTGGCACTTATTTTTAGATGCACTCAGATTTTTCTCAGATTGATCCCCCCCCAAACCCCCCAATCTTGCTTCCTTTAAACTAGAAACAGTAAATAATTGCATGGGGAAATAGTATGCAATTTGGATCAAATGGACAGCCTGTATTACATAATAATTTTGTAATAAAAAAATCAGTTAGTAGAGGAAATAGAATATGAGGTCGTATGGTAGTTTGGCATAGATTCTGATGCTGCTTTTTAACAGATAGTCTTGAAGGACAAAAATCTGTGAGGAATTTGTACTAGGCTGGGATCATGTTATCACTACAGAAACCTGTCTGATTGAACATGCCGCTGTGTCTCTTAGTTGTTCCTCCTGCAGCTTCATAGAATGGATATTGCAATTGCTCTTTCTTCCTATCACTGCAGAAACAACTGCAGACAGATTTAAAGGAAAACATGATTGTTTTGGGTTATTTTCCCCCCCAAACAAGATGTCAGGATAGTTATGAACAACTGTGGTCCCATAACCTCTTGTACTGCAATAGCTGCTTCAGTGATTTCTGTGGAAAGTTTTCCACCAGCAGATTAGTGTTGTTAAAATTCAGCGTGGTTATTGCCATCCCTGATGCCCCAGCTTGCCAGGATATCCTAAATGGGATGAATGTTTTGTGTATTGGTAAGAAATAAAATGCTGTTCTGTTCACTTAAATGTTACTGCTACTATTAAATTTTCTTTAAAATGGAAACAATTTGTTTTTATAAAAATGCTAGGTTATTCAGTTTACTTGGCAGTTTTATGGTACATGGTATAATCTATTGTTATTGCTTCTCATTTAAGTAGGAGAATGGTTGAATTTCTCACTTTCTTGAGGTATAGTTGACTACAAGGCATCCTAGTTGGTTCAACTTCATATTAAACCTCCTCCCCACCCTGTTGAAGAGTTCCTCTTTTTTATATTTCAGGGTCCAGGCCTGACAGGTCAACTGACAGAAGTAGCACCATTACCTCCAACCCTACCAAGTGAGAATGCGCCACCACCTCCACCGCCTCCATTACCTGGTGGAGCAATACCTCCTCCACCACCACCTCCGCTACCTGGTGGAGCAGCACCACCTCCTCCTCCACCACCACCTCCACTGCCTGGTGGAGCAATACCTCCTCCTCCTCCACCACCGCCTCCACTACCTGGTGGAGCAATACCTCCGCCGCCGCCTCCGCTGCCCGGTGGAGCAGCACCACCTCCTCCTCCTCCACCGCCTCCGCTACCGGGTGGAGCAATGCCTCCGCCACCGCCTCCGCTGCCTGGTGGAGCAGCACCACCTCCACCACCTCCACTACCTGGTGGAGCAGCACCACCTCCACCACCTCCACTACCTGGTGGAGCACCACCTCCTCCACCACTGCCTTTTGGTGGGCCTCCAATGCCACCAGCTCTTGGAGGTGTTCCTTTTGCTCCCTTTCCGGTGATACCAGCGTTACCACATGGGATGAAGGAGAAGAAAAAGTATAAGCTGGAAGTCGCAATGAAGAGAATCAACTGGTCAAAGGTATTACAATGTTTGTTTTTATTCCCATTCATAAAAAGTGGCTTTTGAGGAAGAAGGAGGTAATGTGCTAGGGTTTACATTAGACTGTTAATAGTACTCATGTTTGGGGAATTCATTCTGTTCTTTATCCAAAACATTTTTGATGCAGTGATTGTGATTCAATTGGTATTGGTTTTCAAAGATACCTTATTCTATGGGGTAAGCTCGAAGTGTTTAATGCTGCCAAGAGCCCATAACACCCCATATTCTGGGGATATCTGTAGCTAAGAGCTCTCAGAATTTTGGCTGATTTTGTATAGAGTTAAGTTCTACATGTTTTCATGTAGATATTTGTAATAAGCTGTAATAGATATTTGACTTGCCAAGTGGGCACTTCAAAGGTAAAATGTCTTGTTTAAAGCAGGTTTAAGTTATCAAACAATTAAAATGTTTACTTTATAAATCATGTTACTAGTTTTTCAGAAAAAAAGTTGAGTTAGTTAAAGGATTGCTGGGGTTTAGGACAGGGGGAATGAATCTCGAAGTAGACAACTGGGTGGAAGACTGTTGGGAAGACTGCCATTTAGGTACTTTGACAATCTGGCACTTGACAGAAAGAAGGATCTCAAGTCAAGGCATAACTACAGCTGTTTGCTTAATTGAAGCAGCTGTGTCTGAGAAATGAGAGAGGATGTTGAGAAAGGAGATGTATTAAGAGGTTTTAGTTGAGTCTCTAGGTATAAGATGCAGTAAAACTTGGTATGAGTGGGTACGTGGAATTTTGGAAGACAGTGTGAAGCGGAACTCTGACTTCAGTTTTGCCTTCTCTGGGTAAAGCTGTGGGAGCCATAAATTATGTGGTTTATGATTATTTTTTTTCCTTGCTTTTTGAGGGCAGTTTGAAAGTGGATTAGGCTATCAGACACTAATTTTACCTTTGGTATCTTCTCAATAAAACAGTGCATGATTGCTTTGGTTCTGCCTTCTGTGAATTTATTTTAAAAATGAAGTATGAGTGAAACCACTATGGTGGCAATTCATAGGGTTTTCTAGTTCTAAAGACCTTGCATGAAACTCAAAAACTTGACTAGCTTAAAAAGAGAAGGGTGGGAAGGCATTAGCAAAAGTATTTTTCCTAATTAAAATAAATAATTCTATACTTACCATGATAATAAGTATACAGCCTTAAACTACTAAAATCTTCTGTTTAAGGGCAGATGTCTTGACATGAGGTTAAGACTTATTTTAAGATCAGTCCTCTGAACAAATACAGTAATCTACTATAAATTAGAGCATCTAATTAAGAAATGAAGCCAATTATTTTGTGTTCACATTTCTTTTCTTCTTGTGATATGTTCTGGAAGTTTGAAAGGAAATTTGACTTTCATTGCCTTACCTGCCTGTCAATGATAGTTGTACTACAAAACACACTTTAACAGCGTTTTTCTTTCTCTGAGAAAGGCAGGTGTTTACCCTGTTGAGACAGTTGCAAACTTATCAGAAGGTTCTAAAGGCAATGGTGTTATTAAACATCAGTTTTTATTGTAAACCTTGAAGACATTTTTACTAAAGTGAATTTTTAGCTATTTAGTTCTGTGTAAAATTATTACTGCATTTGATTTAGCAGTATGTGGTTTGATATTAAACTTGAGTTAGTCATGGCTCTATTAGAATTGTGAAGCTGATGTTCCTTCCCTCTCCTTTACAAATATAGTTGATCCTGTATACTGTAATGAATTTTTAAATGAGATTCTTGTTGACAGAACGTTGCATTTGATGTTTGACGGATGAGTATCCCAGGAAGCTACCGTAGTTCCAATACAAAATTCTTCTAAAAAAGTCTGTGGGTTGTACATTGCTGAGCAAGAGATTTCTTCCCATGAGAGCTTTCAGAGAATGTGTGCTAAGCTCAGTGGATTTATGTAGTGACAGCAGGAGATGGCAGTAGGTAACTGCTGTGTGTTATTTCTCTTTTGGCCCTGTCGTGAGGGCAGGTCTGGGAGGACATCTGTGACTCCTCTGAGGTATGTGGAGTATGATCGGTAGGTGAATGCTCACTGAAATTCATAGTTCTGCAGAGAGTTGCTTGTATTACTGGTCAGTATCAAAGCAGAGTGAAAAACTGTGATGACCCAAATGAAAAGACAGGGCACCATTCTGTTAGGTGTGGTGAATGTGAATTGTGGCTTTGTATTAAGTTGCGTACATATATCCAAACCAGTAGGAATAGTTTTAAAGCAGTTTTTAAACATAGATAACAGCATGCTACTTCATGTGGAAACCTTGGTTCATGATGCCTAATGTAGTTGTAAGTTCAGAGAGTGCCTGTGTCTGTGTTTATAAAGGTACTTGGAGGTATTAATCTGGGATGTTTATTGCTTGTTTCAGATTAGTAATGTGCTAGGGCAGGGTTTTGGCCACTGGGAGGAGCTATGGGACTGCTCGAGTGACATGGTTGGGCACCATTAACTTCCAGTGAATGCAAGCTTCTGCACAGTCTTTACATGGTTATATTTAATCAAATTTCATTTTTCAAAACAACTTAAAATATAAACATTTATGTGAGTAGTAAAGTGCAAGCACAATGTCTGATTTGCAAAACTAACTTGTAAGAGCAGTTACTAGTTATTACTTGTCTCCCAGTAGAATTGGTCACTTTGTGACAAGAGAAGTTATGCAAGTATCCAGGTGTGTGTTTGCATATGTGTTACTTTAAAATCCCTTTTTGATCAGTATAGCCACTGTTTCTTCCATATAAAGGAAATAAATTTGGGGGTACTAGATAATTGCATCTATTTTCAAGACTGAACCCATCACATCTTAAAGGCAGTTTGTGGTTGGCAGTTTTTTAGTGGTATAAAATGTGATAGACGTATTGAGGTTTGCTGTAGGAAAAAATACATAGATCACCAAATCATCAAGCCAAATTAAAGGAGGACCTTCATATATTGCATGTCATCTGGTTTGAGCTCTAGCTTTGACTTCAGTGTAGTTTGACTGGATATCTGCTACTTGTCAAGGTACTAAATCTTTGTACTACTAGCTAGTGTCTGACACTTTCCTTGAAAACCATATTCTATTTCAATAGTGTGTTGGTACCAAGAACTTAGTAAAATCAAATTGTCGATGAAAGTAAGCTGTTAAGCGGCTACAGATGGTCATTGCTGACCATAAGTTGCAATTTAATATTGAACAACTGTTGAATGTGTAATTTAAATTGCATGCTGAAATAGTGCAGGTTTTTTTCGGGACGTTTCACAGCTGGTAAAACTGTTGGGAAATTCATATGGATGTAGATATGCATCTTTCTATAAAGTTGGGTGGTACCACATTGTCCTGGATGGAGCTGGATGACATGTGATGCCAGATGTTGCTCCTGGCTGAAGATGCTTCATCTTTTCAATATGAAGCCTCTGAAATGCATCACATCATTGCATAGCAATAACAGTCCTTTGTAGACTGTTGTCACTATATTGCTAGGACACAGGATCATGTCCATTGAGCTCTTACATAGCTGATCTACCCTGCCAGACACAACGGAATTTCACTTTTAAGAGTATATGTAAAGATGGATAATCTTAGGGCAACAGCACTGGACTGTGTTTGGAAATCATTCTATTTTTTCCCAAGGGGTTTTTCAGATGGTTCAAGGTGAGTTGTTTTGTATCATTTCTGAATGTATACCGTCAGCACTTCAAGCAAAACCTTCCAAGAACTAGTAATGACAGAAGTTTACTGTTGGAAGAGGAACTAGGCTGTCCTCTGATATTTTTGAATAAGTGATCTTAATTGTCTTTCTAAATAAAAAGTAAGCTTAGGTTTTGTGTTCCTCTAAATTCTGAAGTGTTGAATAGTGAAATGGCTTGCTCTTTGGAGTAACAAATAAGAGCAGTATCATGAATGATTAATCCCCCTAACTTTGGAAGGAGGAATCTAGAAGGTTGAGATAAAACCTGTGTAGAAATGCATGTCATGTCAATTTATAGTTTCTTTTACCATAAGAATTAATGTTTATACCTTATCTTTAGTACTTTGTCACTGGATTTCGAAGTATTTGGAGATGTGCCAAAATAATCTGAAAGTGTATCTAACAGTAGTGGTTTAAAAACAGGCTTTCAAAATATTTAAGCAGAAGGATATTTAAAATAGTCAACTATGCTTTTAATGTACTGATTTCAATAAATGTTAAAATACATTTGAAACTCTCTTTACTTTTTCTGTCTGTAATTCTTATAAAATAATCTGCATATAAGGATAAATGATAACTCCTTTATTGTGGGAGGAGAAATTAAAAGTATCGAGGAGGGGGGAAGACTGTAAATCTCTGGTTTCGGTTAATGCGCATCAGTGTGCCGCCTTAGAGCTACAGTATAGTATGACAGTGCTGGAAACTTCAGGCCCATTATAGAGAATTGTAGATGAGGGTGACGTTACAAGTAACTGTAGTGTGTGCAGCAAAATGCAATTGGTGAGGGATTTTCTTTGGTTTTTTAATGTATAATTCTCAGTGCGTTTCCAGAAAACTGAACAGTTTTTTGAGAATATTAACTTTAATGCTTCTGAATTTAAAAGGAATCGTATGGTCCTGCTGTTTTCTTAAAACATCCGTACAATATATCTGTAACCTCTAGCCAACCACACCAATATATTATAGTTTTAAGAAGAAAAAATGGACTGTTTTAAGTAGCCTGGTTGTATTATTAAAAAGAAACAAGAATGTATGAGTTGTCATACTGGAAAAGATGCTCGTGTATTACTTTCAGCATTACCCAATGTTTGAATCCAGAGTTTTGGGGTTGTTTTTTTACTTTGAAATTCACCTAGACATATAAAAGTCCTTTTAGTTTATGTACTCGTATGAATCATTTGAATTATACAATTTTGTAACCTTTAAAACCCTTATTAAAAAAAAAAAAGTCACTTCCCTTCCTATGAAATGTTTGTCTGTTGAAGATACTTTACCATTGAGTGTCCTTGTCTTCTTTCTGTTTAGAAGATTACTCTCTTCAAAGCTTCCATCATAGAGTTTTCTGGATTTTTTTAAAACTGTTTTTCCTCCTTTTGAAATGGAGCTCTAATGTTTTAGAAATGCATTTCCACCTGGGCTTTTAAGAAAATGTTTTGTGGCTATTATTTCAGTTAGCTTCTCTTATTATCTTTGACTTCCAGATTTTTATATTAACCCCTTCTATCTGTTTGGGTATTTCCATCTGGACTTTTTTTCCTTATAGAATATAGATTTCATCACAGATTTATATTTTGGTGATTTTCTTGGGGGGGGGGGGGGGCGGAGAGAGAAAATTTGTCTGCCATTGACAATATCATTCTGTCCTGAACTTGCTGATCATCTTTGACTCACCACTGCTTTGTCTGGTTAGGTTAGTTTCTCTCCTGCAATTCATTTATCTTCTTCATTTATTTAGGCATCTCAGTTAAGCAGGGAAAAATTCCTGCCATACGTGTAACTTGCACTTTCTACACTCAATTATCCTTGTTAAGTAATACCTGATTCTAGAGTCAGTTGCACTAGTTTTGTAACTGTGAAACATACTCAGACTGCCATCCTATAAACATGCAGAAAAATAAGCTTTTCAGTTTATAATACATATTTGTCATTGCAGCCAATTTCATTGTAATCAATTATGTTCATGTGTTTATAGAAATAATTTATAAAGTGCACATCTGAACACTGTGTATGACAATGGAAAGTAACTGCAGATGGACACTTTGCTTAAGTGCTCTGGGAACAGTGCCAAAGATCTCCTGCATACTGAAGAGGAGGAAAGTCTCTGTGAACATAACTTTTAAGGAGCTATCATTTTGGGAACAAAATTCTTTGTTTAATTTAGTGCCTTTTGTTGTAACTGTCTTCACCATTAGTGTTGGATTAAGGTAGTTTTTAAAAATGTCTTACCTGCAGCTGGTGATAAAGCAGCTACACATTAGCAGATTGATCATATGGTGAAAGGTGGAGGACCAATGTGTTGCAGTGAAATCCTAGTGAGGCTTACAAATATAGTATTTATAAATTTAGAATAGAATCATAGAATCATTTAGGTTGGAAAAGACCTTCAAGATCATCGAGTCCAACCATCACCATGCCCACTAAACCATGTTCTGGAGTACCTTGTATACGCACTTTTTGAATACCTCCAGGGATGGTGACTCAACCACTTCCCTGGGCAGCCTATTCCAATGTCTGACAACCCTCTCAGTAAAGAAATTTTTCCTAATATTCAACCTAAATCTTCCTTGCCGCAACTTGAGGCCATTTCCTCTCGTCCTGTCACTAGTTACTCGATAGAAGAGTCCAGCACCCACCTCACTACAACCCCCCTTCAGGTAGTTGTAGAGAGTGATAAGGTCTCCTCTCAGTCTGTGTATCCTGTGTATTCCTGTGTATCATCCTGAAGTTAAATAGCCCTTGAAAATTAATCAGCAATTAAACAAACTTGTAAACAAGAATTGATAAGAGTTTAAAAACAGGAAGAGGAACATATTTTGAAAACAAAATAGCTGTTCCGAATCATACGTGAAGAGTAAAATTGGATTTCAGCTTCTATGTTGCAGAGTACTTTCTTCTTTTAATACAGTATCAAATAAGGTACTGTAATGAAATCTGTGTTTCCATTTGAAAAATGGAAACTGTTTAAAAAAAGTGATATTAAGTATAAAATTATTTCTGATGTTTAAAAAGATAATTCTTCCTACAGACTTAACATTGAGTCACTGAAAGGTCTACATTGACATATCATTTGCAAATAAGGTATTCCATACTCTGGCAGTGTAACAAAGACTATTCCTTTTACAGTTCTCAAGCAGCAGGGCTGCATATCAGTGGTGAAGAATTTGGGAACTGTCTAGAACATAATCAAGAGAAGGCTAGAACACTTTCAAACCCAGATGCTAATATGTTATCAAGCCTGTTTGGAAAACTTGTTGAATGGGAGAAATATAATAAAAATCATTGCATAGATAGAAGGCAGTTCATCTGATTATGTTTTGTTCTGGAAGCATCTTTAAGAGAACATAATAGCTGGAACATAACTAAATTTAATTCATTCTAATTATCACAGAAGTCTAGTAGCATTGGCTTTAACTTGGCTATTGAAAATACTAGTTATTAACTCTGGAGATGCCATTTTTGTTTCAGATTGAGCCTCAAGAGATAGCAGAAAACAGCTTTTGGGTAAAAGCTGAAGAAGATAGATTTGAAAACCCAGAACTGTTTGCAAAATTGGCGCTTACCTTTGGAACCCAAATGAAAGGTACATTCTTCTTTTACTTTGTATTATGCTTTTATTAAGTTTAAAACTGTGCAGTGACAGTCTCTTTTATGCTTTGTGCAATGCTATGGAATTCATATAATGGTTTATAGCAGGAAGATGATTTAAACTGCTATGCTTAATAAAAACATACATTTTATTACAGGAATTGCTCCTCCCTCACAGCATAAGGGGAGGAACCTTTTCTAACAATACCTCTTAAGTGCAGGGTGTGTTGCAGGCTGATGTGAATTTTCTTCAAATTAAATTATAATTACATTTAAATTCTAATCCTAAAATTATGCTCATCTGCATTAATATTCCTAGCTGCGGGAACTGTAAGTTGTCAGGTTCTTTTAGATATTCCACCTGTGGAGGGTTTGTTGTGTAACAAAAATTTACTTGCTTGTATCACACTGCTAAATCAAAGTCCTCATGCAGTTGAATCACAAAGTCACAACTCTATAATATGCCTACTGTCATGATTCTGGAATATGTGAGATGAAACCATTGTTCTTTTCAAAGTTCTTGTGTTGGTGTCCTTAGTCTTTGCTTCCACTTTTTTTTTTTTTTTTTTAAATACTGTATGCAGCGCTCTTTTTAAGAACGAAGTCTTTACATATACTCTTCTAATTAGTATTTAAATTTGTGTTGTATAATCTAAGAAGCACACCCTTCCCAAGTTATATACAGTTAAACTGCACTGTTACTGTTATTAGTGAATGATATAAGTTAGTTTTAAAAGGTTTGAATATGTGAGTGCACACTCTTTAAACTGTTTGCATAATACCATAGGGAAGTGTCAGATAGTCTACCGATTTTTGTTGGAACACAGTGTGAAATAGGCCTGTTTGACTACTAGAGATAACAATACAGTGAGAATAAAAACCATGCTGGTCTGTCACATGTAACTGAGGCTGCTCAGTATGTCATGTAAATAACTCTTCTGCTATTGATTTTAGATGAAGAAAATAATTAATTTCTCAAACACTTAATTCTTTCAATGGGAGATATGATAATATTTATATCTTGAGTTGGGAATGCAGTTACTAACAACTGAATATTGGTTATGATTTTGATACTTAAATACCATCCTCAGCTCTTCATGGCTTTCAAATGGTCTTTGAGTAATTCTGAAGCTGCACACAGCTTCTTCAAGTCTTTTCGTTATTAGCCATAGTTAATGGTAAATTGATCAGTATTTCATATGTGGCCATTTACCAGTAATTTGTTTCAGGCCTGAAGAGAAGCAAGTACTGCTGAAGAACGGTTCAATAACAACTTACTCAGGAGCTAATGAGGAAGCCTAACAAATTAGAGTCCAAGAAGTGTTAGATGCTGAAAGAATGAATTCCTGATGTAGCTACAGATCTTCTGTCCATATATCAACCAGTTAGAATATGATATACTTTAGGGATGTGCAGTTCTTGGAGGTAGATGGAGTGAGATGTGTCAAGTGTTGATAGGCCAAATTTGATTAAGCTAACACACACTTAGGATTTTGAAGTGAATGTATGTACTGACTGTAAGCATTTTTGTGCTGCTGGGTGTTTTTGTTTTGTTTTGGTTTTTTTTTTTTTTTTACTTTTTGGCTTTGAGAATTAACAATTCATGTGATGCTTTATATTGTAACCATAGGGAGTCTTCTGTTTTAATTCGAACCACTAGGATGGTCTCACTTCTATCAATTACTTGAGGATTTTATGGCTTCAAAATTAAGTTGTATTGCACATAGAGGTTTGTGGTGTCCTGGCTGTTGTCTGAATTCCAGGAATAAGAACTGCAGTTTATACTAAGACACTGTTTGAAAAGTTAACTTGGGTTAAGGAAGGTCTTTCAGAGGACCATAACTTCCCTGAACCATTTCTTGAGTAGATTCCTTGAGTTATTTCTGAATGTCTTTTTCTGTGCTCTTTTGAAACCCCTTCAAAGAGTTAGTCATAGTTGGGTTTTTCATAAGATATACAGTTCTTTCACTGAGAGCTCATGCTCTTTTCAGTAGTCACTGAATTTGAGCCATTAGTATTCTGCTTTTACAGTGCTTCCCACTTTCTGCTCTAAATGTACAGGTATTACGTGCAGTAATACAAAAGCATCATCTGCAGTAATTTAACACTTTTTTTCCATACCGAAGTTTGATAGATTCTTGGTTCGTAGCATTGCAGTGAGGTTAAAATGACGTGGAGTTTGTCACTGGTTTTAGTGTGACAGCAAGACAGGAAGACCTTTAAGGGGAGGAAGCCTTAGCAGCAGATAACACTTACAATGGAATGAGACCCTTCTTATTGAAAATGGCAAGCTTCTGCCTTGAAGCGAATTCTTTCATTAGAAATCTGAAGAAATGTTTCTGAATTCCTGAAAATCTTCTTCATTAAAAATGCTGAAAAAAACCTCTTGAAATTTTGACTTAGCTGTCTGTTTCATATGAGAGGAAATTCTTGTTGACATAGTTGCACAGTTCTAAAACTACAAACAACAGAATTTCTCTAAATAGCTTACTGTGGTGGTAGCCTTGCAGGTATTTTTCCTGTTCTTCCTTATGTTGTTCTCAGTTAATGGTTGTAGAAGATAACATGCCATAACAAAGGATGAGAAGACTGTTAAAAATGCTGCTACATATTATTACCCATGATATTAAAATCTTACTTGGCTGGCTTGTAGAGAAAGTCAGGGTTGCCTTTCTTTGAGTTCAAGTTTTTCTTAAAACTTGAAAACCTACTAGAAGTCAAGAAGAATCTTTAGTTGCAGCACAGGCTGAAATAATTGCATTCCACAAACAACTTTTTTCTACAACTGCTCTTTGCAAAGTGAAATGTTAAATGATATTCACCATTCTTCCTCACCTTTTGCCTTAACAGCCACAAGCAGCTCATTAATCCCCAAAATACTTATTTCAAGCGTAATTTAGGATCAAATTTCTCTTCTGCTTTAGTCCCATTTCTTGGTGTGGTCTCCCAATATATTACAGGAGAATGATAGAAGACAAATAGGAATGCATTTTAAATTCTCTCAAGAGCACAGTCAGCATGTAAAACAAATAAATGGATGAGTGGAAGAAAACTGACAATCGCCAAAAGCATTGGGATGACTTAGTGTTTACTATCTTGTATTTCATGGCATGTTGGAATGCCAGTGGGAATAGTAACTGAAGTAAAACAAATGACAGTGTACACACTTATTAAAAATTTTTAATTCCATATAGGTTGTAGCAATTAAATTTGTTTAAACCTCTGAATTCTATTGATGATTCTCTGGCACAATGAGAATGAAACTTTGGGGGTATTCCTCATTTAACATAGTTTTGTTTTAAGGTACTCCGAGAATAACTTGATGTTGGTTGTTACTAAACTACATGCTGCCTTGCTGTCTGAGTACCACCTGTGTTCAAGGAAGGCAGCCAAAGCTGCAGGGAAGTGGTACTTCTGCAGACCAAAAGTAGAGGGAGGCAGGGAGAAGTCATAAGAAGACACTTCTGAAGCACAGTTTTCATTAGTTAATGAATTATTGCACTCATCAGTTAGCTGCTTATAAAACATAAGAATGTTTAATCCCAGAGCACCAGGAATAAAAAGGAATGAACCCTGACTGGTAAAATAATAGATTCAAATTTTTTAAAGTAGTATGCATAAGGTTAAATATTTACTTGCTACTGTAGCACTAGATATTTAATACTGATGCCTTGTGAAGATGTAGAATGTTTTTAGGTACGTTCAGATCAGTACTAACAGTCAAACTGCAGTATTTGGTCTGTGAATCAGTTACTGAGCACAATTAGGAAAACATCTCTTGTACAGGGAGCAATGGAAACATTAAAAAAGTATTCCCTTTCAGACTTCACAGGATTTTGAAGTCTTGGGGTTTGAACTAAGTTAACTGAGATCTAATTATCACTGTCTCAGTGCAGTCTGGAAGGATTTTCTCCACTTTTCTTTGAGAAACACAAGTGATTCAAATAACTTTGCCTCTGACAAACGGACTCCAGGGCTTCAAATTTTCATTAGAGACCTTAGATGAGTGTTTTGAGCTTGGAACTGGGCTTCTAGATGCAGAGATGGAAACAATGATTGTAGTCTAGCAGACTATTTTGACAAGTAAATGATGTTCTAGATTAGGCATACTTGAAAATGAATGGACAACTGTGGTGGTCATTAATGAGTTGGGTGGTATTAAGAATTGGGACAGTTACTGCATTGTGGGTGGCAATGAAACACATAGATGCATATTCCTTGTGTAGTGGCACAGAGGATAAGAGTAAAAATGGTATTAGTTTCCAGTCAGTTACTTTTTTTGACCTAGTTAATTCTAAGAGATAATCTGATATCAACCAGAATTTTATTTTGTGAATCATGCGTTGCTTTAAAGTGAAAGCAGTGATTTTGCTGGTGAAAACATGCATCATCCTTTCACAGTTTTTGAGTCACGACTTGAAAATTTCAGGCTCAGTAGTATTTGGTTTGCAAAATAATCTTATCATGCATTGATTTATGTTTTGATATTTAAATAGCAAGGGGAAGGAATTCTATTGAGGTATTGTTAGCTCAACCTTATCTTAAAACAATTAAATCTTACCTGCAAGCAACAGTCTCTTCAGACAAGTTTTTTTTAACAAGTAGGATAACCTTTACTTAGTGAGTTTTTTTTTCCTTTTTAAAACTTGTGTGATCAATTTTAAGCTTTGTGTGATCACACAAGTATTTTCTTAATGAAAAAAAAAATCGTTTCCAGTTTATGGAGTATAAAGAAAATGTGAAATAAACTCAATGAACAACCCTCCTTAGCTGGATTGCATCTTATCCTTGTGAGTCTATTATGTGAAGTCATTAATTTCTGTTAATACACAGTGAAATAGAGGTGCGTTGTCAACTAAGAATGCCTTCTTGTTGATGTCTTTAGATGGTCCCACTATCCAAATTCTAGAACTAGAATAATTTTTAATTAAATGCATAATAGTAATTTTCTAATGAGGGAAATGTTGTAATGAAGTTGTCAAGAATTTCTGCTTAGTATATTAATCCAGTCTGGTTATATGTCTCCGGAAGCCTGGGCTACTGCTTTTTGGTGGGGTTGGGGGTGTGTATGTTTGTATTTCTGTAGAATGTGGTTAAGAAAACCAACAACTAAAATGGAGTGTTTAAAATATAGGTTATTGCCAAGAACACTAGCCTAATAGCAAATCTTTGAAATCATTTAAGCAGGTCATTTTATGCTGTGCAGCTAGAACAGTCTTTTTCTAAATTTTGCTTTTGTCACTTAACTGACATAAAAAATTATCTTCAGCTACCAGTATAAGGGAAAAGAGCACCATCAGCAGCAGTGTGACGTCTGCAGTGCTTTGTGGAATATGATCTCAAAACCTCCCTATGTTGGTGTTTAATTTTTTTAATATTAAATACATACATGATTGTATGACGAAGTGTCTTCTAGCAGGTAAAAGTAAAGGATTAAAATGTTACGGCTCTGTAGATAAGTCGTGATACATCATATGCTTGGGGCCTCAGATAACTTTGTAATAATGTGACAATACTCTATGTATCAGGCATGCTGCAATCAAAATCACTTTTCACTGTTTGATTGATAGTCTAATTGCAAAACACTACAAAGCAAGTTAATGCCTTCTCCCTTAAGGATCATGTTAATTTCTGGCTCTTCTAATTTAGGTTGTGTATTTTGCCAGTCAAGAATGATAGTGGTGCTCTGAAGAAATTAATTATGTGTACAGTAGATCTGTAAAGGTAGTAATTAGTACATAATAGTCTGTAACTACTGGGATTGTTCCAGTACTGAATACATTATCCATCCACCTTACCTCAAGGGAAAACTTCTCGATCAGGGTTCTGTTGCTTCTTTATGGTTAGACTTTTAAAATACAATTCAACAATCATTTTGATATGTTTTCAAAATTGAAATAAGGTTTTAATGGCCGAGTTGTATTTTACACATTATGGGAGTTAGAGTGAGAAAGAACAAGAGAAATATAAACTTGTATGTAAACTATAATTGAACAAAACGCGAACAAAATATTCAGCTTTTTATTTTTATATGTATAATGTAATAATATATGCATAATATAAAACATATTAAACAGCTTATTAAAATAAGGTCTTGTTTTAGTAATTACAATATGAAAACTTAGGTGGCAGTCCAGTCCTACCTTTGATATCTCCCTCTGTGAACAACTTCTAGGACTTATCTGTAGCTCAGTTTTAAAATATTAGTAATTTATGAAAAATTAGTAAAATTTTGATAGGATTAACTAAAATTTAGTTTTAATTTGTTCATGTTTTGGGTCAGTGCCAGGATTTTAGTATCTAAACTTGTTTTGTTGGTTGAGGAGGAAGAGGGTTGAAATGCGCAACTGAAAGTAGTATGAAAAGGATGTTGGAAAATTTAATAAAGAGCATAACAAACATACCAAAACAGCTGAAGAACAGTCTGGGGAGACCACATTACTTCTGAGGAAGACACAACATATGACATGATGAGGTTAAGAAGAAGGTGATGTTTAAATAACACTAACTACAGTGACGGTAGCAACATCATTTTTTGTCAACATTGTTAATAATGTTTATTTGAAGGTGATAAATCCTTTATTTTTAGGCTATAGAAGTTAGACTACAGTTGAGGAAACTGTACTTGTATAGAATTGTAAGCAGATAATGATGCTTATCCAAATAACATTTACCTTATAATGTTTACAATAAACTTCTTTTTAAACTTGTTGGAAATAGCGAGGGGACGGGCTCTAAAAGTAGATGAAGGTGGAATACTGGCTGTTACTGTACATAGGTGGTATGATAGATGTATGCAGGTGTTGCACTCAATGCTTTCGTGAAAAGTATGCAAACCTTATATGGAGACTTCAACACTTACTTATACTTTATTAAAGTGTTAAGTCTAATCAAAATACAACAAACACCATTATTCCACTTTACACTGGTACTAGCAAACATAAACTTATCATCCACCCCTTCTTTTTTCTGATGTTATGCTCACCCATCTTCTGTCCACCTGAAGAGTGGAGATAAAATGGTGTTGCAACAAGTCACCAGTGTCTCGAGTTCTTCACAAGTTGTATGATCTTACAGTGGAGATTTTCCTCCTTTTAAGTCTGCTTGGGGTTGTTCTAGCTTGCTGGTAAAATACTATTCAAAAGACACTGACCCCCCCCCCCCCCTTTTTTTTTTTTTTTTTTTTAAAAAGCTAGCAGATCATTGACTAGCATCTTCTGTTTGCATTTGTTGATTGGGGTAGGTTATCAAGACTTCCTTCAGGTCTGGTAAAACTTCTGTACTTTATTCTTCTCTGCCTTGAAGTGCTTGGATGATGACGTTCTAATTATAGTGAATTATTAAAACTTGAGCTGCAGTGGTCTTTTGATTGCCACCTACTTTCTGTGGATACATAGCATTTGAGGTCTAAAGGTCAGCTTGCTTAGAGTAGTGACTTAAAGGAGAGAATGTAGGTGGGCTGCTATTCCCTCCCACTTTAACTGTTTTTTTCCCCTTGCTCAGCATCCACAAGAACACCTTATTTATTTACCTTAAATTTATTTTTTCCATTGTCAAGAAAAAATGCCAGAGAGTTTGAACAACTTACCTACTTCAGTATTTGAAATTATTCTTCTCCCAAAAGTATTGTAGTACAGCAATATGAAAGATGTAACTGTCTGTATTTAATTTCTTCATGTGTGTTGAACAAATTAGATCATATAAACGAGGAAGATGCTATGTCCTTAGTATATTTTAATCAGGCTTTAATTAAAACAACCCTTCTGGTTTGAACACATTTTGTGATACTATTAACATGCTAATTCTGTAATATCCATGTGCAAATAAATAGTGTAGTCTTACTCGTTAGCATCACGCAGAGGATGTTCACATTATGTTCGCATGTGGAATACCCGTGTGCAGTCTTCAGTGAGTTTTCTTTGAGTCCCTTTTGCTGCTACTTGTTGAGCCATTGAATGTTCACAATAATTTCTGTCTTTTGAACCTTATTGTACCTTCTAATTTCTATTGTGCAAGGTACCTTTATGCAAGAAGGGAATGCAGAACTGACTACCAAATCACCTAGTCAGCAAGGGCATTTTAAACCTATGTCTTGTGTTCTACATCTGATAGAAGGAAGGCTGATTTTTGATCTCCTGAAGAAAATGGTGTGTAATTTTTTTCCTCTGAAACCAACCATTCTTCAAGGCTGGTGTGTTATTTTGCAGGGGTTTTTAAAATTTCTGCAGTAACTTACACTCATTCTATTTACACCTCTGCCAGATACTGAGGAGAGGGAGAAAGAAAGAATGATTGGCTAGTTTCAGTGTAAGTCAGTAGATACTGTTGATTCAGTTGATTTTTGTTCCTTCCCCTTGCCCCCCTAGTTAACAGGTATGTTTTTCTGACATGAATTCTATTATTTTTAACCCTCTCTGTGACCAGTTAGTCTGCTGAAGTAGATAGTGTTCTTTATTTGATCAGAATGAATGTTTTAGCTTCAAACATTCACATTGAAATAATTAAGTTTGTATGCATGAAATGCATTTTAAAGTTTTTATTCTGTCATCAAAGTGATGTAATATTTCCAGGATTGATTCTATCTCTGTGCAGTGTTCCTCTGAATATTACAAAGCTTATATTCACTGTTGTTCTTGACTGACAAATGACAATATGAAATATGCATCGTTATTCATCAGCCCTTCCTTTTTGCTTGATGTAATGAAATATTTTTAGAGGGGAGAAAAAAGTTTTGTTTATCTTAATTTTCAGCTGTTTTTTAGTGGAGAGATAAGTAGCAGCCAAAGAATGAGGTCAGTGCACCATTAAACTTGAAGGAAAGCTGTTTGCATTAATTCACGTTTGGTACTTATAAAGAAAAGGAAAAGGGATTAGTACTTTTAAAAAATGGATCTGAATTTGATATGCTAAGAAGGCCAGATCAAATTCACCAGAGAACTTAAACTTTTACAAGCTTTAAATGGACTCAGTTTTGGCCAAAGTTCTTGTAACACAGCTGTATTTGTAGGTGTGAGACAGCAAGCTTCAGTTTAATAGAGGAATCTCTAGTATTAAACACAGATATGTTGTACTACCTCAACTATATGCATTGCTTTGTCAAAACAGAAAGAAAAAACCGCAAACTCAATATGTTTGTTTCTGGATTACAAACTGCAGGTGGCTCTCTTGGTCTTCTGATTAATTCAGAATGTGTATGTTTGTTTCCTTTTCCTCCTTGCCCTCTCCTTTTCGGAAGTGTATGAATCCAAACCAAAGGAAGATACTGCTTCGGAGTGTAGGGTCACCAAATGTTTCTGTGTCTTACAGGAATTTCATTTAGTTAGATCGCGTGCTTAGGTAATCGGTCTTTGTATCTCAGTTTCACGCAGAAGCGAAGCAGGCTGGTTTGTTTTCATCTTTCAATGTATTTGAAATTGTTGATCTTTTTCAACAACAGAATAAATTCAAGTACCATAAGGAAGAGTTATTAGTTTGCCATTTTTCATCTTTTCCTTTCCTTCTCAACTGGATTTATCCAATAGGTAAATTGTCAAACTCAGGGATGGAAAAAGCTTTGCCTTGTTTAAATAAACTGATGCCTGAAACGATTGCCACTTAGCATAGATTTATATATGTGCGTGTCTCTATATTGTATTTTTACGTACATTTTTTTATTCTTAAATGATCTTAGAATTATTTAAACGACGATCACAGTAAATGCATAAGAATATATTTCTTGATTAAGGAAAAAAATATTTGTATATAATTACCAATGAAATAAAACCTTTTCTGCCCAGAAGTGTCGGGGCAATTTGTGCCAGATAAGAATACCCAGTCCTGCTGTGTTCAAAGTACCAAGAGAAAAAAGGCGGGGAGAAAAAAGGCACATGTGTTCTTTGTATTCAGTTTTGCATCAGGTACTGAGGCTTAACTGCAGAAGTTGACTCCTTAATAGTTATACTTTATAAACAAACTTTGAGTAGTTACGCAGAGAAGCACGGTTTCCAAACTGACCTTAGAATGATGCATGTAGCTTCCCTGCAGCTGGGCTATTGTTCAGGAGAATCACAAATGAGGCCTCCTAAGAATTACTTGTATGTATGTTCCTGTGTACATTTTTTTTCATATGAGGAAGCCACTGTGCAAATGGTAGCTGTTTGATAGCACCTGCTCCTGTTGAAGGGTGTGTGTGTCTTTTATTTCAAGAGCATCGGTACCCATTTCATTCATCATAGTAAGAAAGGACTAAAATGAGAATAGCATTCTGAAGGGGCCAAAACAAACAAAAACTTCCAATTAGGAGGCAATGTTTGTAAATTTTAGTTGTTCATGTTTTATTTCAAATAGCATTTTAGCACACTTACCTTTCAATAAGTTAAATGATTCATTATCTATGTGGAAGGTAACTTGTAACATTGAGTCACAAAGTATATATTTTATTTTGAAAAACCTTACTATGTAAAATACATGTACTGTTAGTATGACCTACTAGCACTTATACTAATTTGCTAGAAGTAGCTCAGAAGCTGAATAGTCACCCTCAAATTTGTATTTAAAAACCACTGTAATTTAAGTCTCTTACTTGCTTTACTTGGAGTGCCTGACAGTTCTGTGTTGATTATATTTAGCAGGAATTCTATATGATAAAACACAGTGTTGTATGATGAAATGCACAGATAGGCATTGTTGTAAATATTACTGAGAACAAATGAAGGCTTTCTTTTCATAAATCACTTTGCTAATATTTTGACCACAAGTTTTGACTGTGGTGGACTAATGTGAGGGATCACTGATATTTTGTCAAGGCTTTCTTTGGAAACATACAGGAAGTTTGAAATTTTATTTCAGTTTGGGACTGTAGAGTTCTCTTCATCATGTGACAGTGAATGAAGACCATAATAGATAAAATAAAAAAAATCTATTTAGACTTTCTCAGAAGTTAGGATCAGTCTCAGTTGTGTTATTTTTGTTTTGTGTATTGTCTTGTTTTCCTGTAAAATCTTTTATAAATAATGCTTTCAGAATTATCATGTCATAGGGTTGAACAGATGCAGGAGTTTTACTGGGTCTCAGGCTGTAGTACACTTATAATTATGTCTTTTTTATGACTCTGCTTTTAAAAGCTTTGTGGTATATTTAGAAGGGAAAAATTGATGAGGGACAGGTCAGATAGAGGCAGTTTTCCTAGATCTCTTATTTGTTATTCCTGGGGCTTCCTTTGTTTACATGTGCAATAGTTAAAGTTAGTATTTTTTCAAAGCATTGTTGTTTTATCAGAAGGCTTCGGATTGAGTAGTTTGGATATTATCTTGGTTAGCATTACATAAAGAGCTCTAATAATTTCAGCTTCAGAAAAGCAAATACAAGTAGTCTGTATGTGAATTAAATTATATTCAGATTAAGAGGCAGATGGGAAAAAGTTTGAGGTCTGGGATATTTGAAAGTTGCTAGCTTTATTCATTAATTGCTTTGAGTTATATCATAATGTATTCCACACAACTTCTATAGAAATCAAGTTCATTTTCAAAATCAGCATTATATCTATTCTGAATCCAGGTCAAATCTCTAATGTGGAGGTGATTCCTTCAGTTATAGTTTAATTAGCACTGCTTAACCCTTTTGAAATGTCACTAGGACAAGTTATTCCACCCGACTGGAGACTCGAGGAGCAAGGATACTGTATTGGGTTTGTGTGGCAAGGTTTTGGTAGTGGGGGGGTTACAGGGTGGCTTCTGTGAGAAGCTGCTAGAGGCTTCCCTCACGTCCGACAGAGCCAATGCCAGCCGGCTCCGAGACGGACCCGCTGCTGGCCAAGGCCGAGCCCGTCAGCGATGGTGGTAGTGCCTCTGGGAGAACAGATTTAAGAAGGGAAAAAAAACCTGCAGCCAAAGAGAGCAGGGAGAATGTGTGAGAGCAACAACCCTGCAGACCCTCAGGTCAGTGGAGGAGGAGGAGATGCTCCAGGCGCTGGAGCAGAGATTCCCCTGCAGCCCATGGGGAAGACCACGGTGAGGCAGGCTGTCCCCCTGCAGCCCAGGGAGGTCCACGGGGGAGCAGATCTCCACCTGCAGGCTGGGGAGGACCCCACGCCGGAGCAGGGGGATGCCCGAAGGAGGCTGTGACCCCATGGGAAGCCCATGCCGGAGCAGGCTCCTGGCAGGACCTGTGGCCCTGTGGGGAGTGGAGCCCACGCTGGAGCAGGTTTGCTCATAGGACTTGTGACCCCGCGGGGGACCCACGCTGCAGCAGTCCGTGCCTGAAGGACTGCAGCCCGTGGAAGGGACCCATGTTGGAGAACTTTGTGGAGGACTGTCTCCTGTGGGAGGGACCCCACGCTGGAGCAGAGGAAGAGTGTGATGAGTCCTGCCCCTGAAGAGGATGAAGTGGCAGAGTAAGAAACCCTGCTAGTTACTTCCTGACTGTATTACTTTTACAGACACATGCTGATTATCTGCCTTTTTTAGTGCTACGCATGAAACTGATATTGTAGGGGATGTCACCTGTGTATCTACTTGCTGTAAGACCATCATTTGGTTAAGAAATCTGTAGAACTGAAAGTGTTTCTAAAGAGTATTAATAAAGAAACCCCTGCTGCTCAGCTTTACTGCAAGTTTAAATTAGTAATTTTATCAAAAAGCTTCAGCAGTAAAATTTAAGGAAGCCTATTTTCTTTTTTCTGAAGTATGACAGTTTTACTATCATAGTTTTTCTGCTTTAAGTTAAGCATGATAGTTTTGCTGCTTGAGTAATTGTAGGTATTTGTTGGTATTCCTTCAGTAAATTTGGGAACTGCTTGGTAATTCTGAAAATGTAATGAATTAATGAACCTCTTTTGTATTATTTCATTCATAAAAAACTGACATTGGAAATGCTAAGAACTGATTTTCAGAAAGTATTGTTGGTGTTGGGGTTGTGGTGAACTTGTAGAGCAGCATTTTGTGTTTAAGGCTTAGAAGGAAAAATACTGGAGTGAGAACAGCCATATGTTGTCTTAAAAGGTCTCTCGTGTGTGTTTTTAACAATGTTGTGACTGAGCTGTCTTAATGTCTTAAATTTTAGGTGGTAACTTACAGAACTAATGTATTAATTTGTTAAACCTGAGTTGTTCAGAATTTAAAAATGAAAGTCTTGAGGAAAGGTGGAAGAGTCAGTTCTGACTATAAAGAAAAGTCAAGGGGAGGCAAATTCTCAAAGGCATGAATTGTTTTTTTCCTACATTTACTGTCTCAGAGGTCCCCATTAGAAAAGAGTAAGGATCACTCTTGTCATACGCAGACAGATGTTATGTTACCCACTGTCGTGGTTTAAGCCCAGCCAGCAAGTAGGCGCCACTCAGCAGCTTGCTCACTTCCCCCCCTCGCCCCCCCGCAGTGGGATGGGGAGGAGAATCGGAAAAAAAGTAAAACTTGTGGGTTGAGATAAGAATAATTTAGTAATTAAAGTAAAATAAAATATAATACTAACAATAATAAAAATAATAAAATATAACAATAATAATAGTAATGAAAAGGAATGTAATAATTAAATAAAAACTGAGAAAAGACAAGTGATGCACAATGCAGCTGCTCACCACCTGCTGACCAGTGCCCAAGCAGCGATCAGCACCTCCTTGCCAACTCCCCCCAGTTGATGTACTGAGCATGATGTCCTATGGTATGGAATATCCCTTTGGCTGGTTCGGGTCAGCTGTCCTGGCCATGCTCCCTCCTGGCTTCTTGTACACCTCCTTGCTGGCAGACCATGGGAAAGTAAAAAATCCTTGACTTAGGATAAGCACTACTTAGCAACAACTAAAACATCAGTGTGTTATTAACATTATTGTCACACTAAATCCAAAATGCACTGTAGCAGCTACTAAGAAGAAAATTAACTCTATCCCAGCCAAAACCAGGACACACATGTACCTATATTCAACAAGTTTGGGATTGCAGCCTACTGCATGATAACTCTCTTAATAGTTAGTACATTCTGTACCTACTATATGCCTTGTTTTTCTAAGGGAAATAGAGCTTTTGTTTGTAGCAGCTTTATAAAATATAGCAGAGGAAGTAAGGCAGTTTTATATTCTGAAATGTCTATTTCAGTCTCAGTGATGCAGTACTCGTAGAAGCTATAGCACATTTAATGAGCAGTTGAGGACAGACACGTGTACTAGGCACACCAGGGATTGTGTACAAAGACTAATTAGCATGAAATATGAATACATTCAGGAAGTAGTCTTGATCTATAATGCTCTTGCAGAGAGTATTTTTTCTGTGAATTTGACAAAAAAGAAATTCAAAGTTGAACTGATAGAAGTGGGTTTTGTTTGTTTTTAAACAAATAAAAATCTGTATTCCTAGAATAAAACACGTTCTGTATGAATAGGTAAAAAGATTAGACTGAAAAGAATGCTTTCTTTAATGTCAAAACAGAAAAAATAACTCTCAAAAGATATTCCAAGCATTTTTTTTTTTTTACAACTTCATTTTTTGCAAGGGAGTTGAATTTGATACTAGAAAAATCTATTTAATTTGAAGCTAGTTACTCAGAACATGATTAAATAGCCTGTTCCATGGATTTTACAGTAATTTTTTTGTAAATGAACTGTTAAGATTATCTGTCATGGGAATTTTCCTAAAGTGTGGCTTATCTTTCATGCGTAAGAATTTATGTATGTACATAAAATACACTGATAATGAGTTGGAGGTCAATCACTTGTCACTTCTAGGTCTGTGTTCTATAATTCTATCCAGGACGGTTTTAAAACGATGTATTTTGCCTTCTGATGTGTTATTTGTAGCTGTAGGTATGTTTTCTGGAAACTTTCTCAATATTAGTAAAGGAAGCTCCATATCTAGTTACTACTAGAAAGCTAAGTGTTGTAATGCAGGTTCTTCAGCTGCAGTAAAGTCACACAGTTGGCTGTGAATTTGTGACCCAAGTGAAGGTGGGAGGGGAAAAAAAAGGCTGGAGGAAAGGATGGAAAACAGTTCAGGTATTCAACAGGGAAGTTTGTGCTGACTGTTAAATAGGCTATGCAAGTGTATTTTAATATCCTGAAAGCTTCCAGCAGAGTTCCAGGAATAACAGTGTATTTGTTTAAATAAATAAAACCCCACCGTAAACAAAGATGTAGTTATAAGCAAAATTTATGGCCTTACTTTTAAAATAATTAAGTCTGTATTAAAGAGGTGTTCCCTCCATCTTTCAGCAGAACCATAGTACATACTACATTACTTCTTAAATGTACTTTCTCTCAAATTTCTCTTATATGAAATACAATGTGGGGTTTTTTGTGTAAAAGTGTAAATTGACAAAATGTGTTCTGATTCATGGACTAGTTCCAGTTACATGTTGTGCTGACCTGCAATGATGTTGTATTTACAAAAAATGCTTCCTTCTCCAAGCCTGTTGGTTTAATGTGCAAAACTGATTGTTCTTCCTTTGTTGCTGTCCAAAAAAAAAAAAAAAATTCCTCATCTGCTTTTGAGATTGCAGCTTTTATCTGATGGATAGTTGTTTCAACTGTAATGCTATTAGGAGATGCTTTGAACAGAAGATCTGCCATTGCAAGAATTTCTGCCATATATATGTAGAGTAAGGATAGATCTGTTATCTAAATGAATAAAGGTTCTTTGGAGAAAGATATATTAAAAAGCTATCTAAAGGATTAAAAGTTAACAATCATGCTATTAAGTTTCTGAATTCATTGAGAAATTGAAAATACTAGGTACGTAGGCATTAACACAGCTAAAAAGCTGATAATTTTGTTGAGTTATTGAATTACTTGCTAGTGATCTCTAAAGAATGTGAAGTTGAAATTACAATTTTGTATATTCTGTAAGTGTGTGTCTTGTGCAGTTGTTAGAAACTGAAACTTCTCTGAAACTTCATTCTTTCGGATACTTTTTCTGTTCTGTAATTATTTTAGAATTCTATTACAGAATAATCTCCCGATGTGAGGAGACAGGCAAATAAGAAATTTATGGCTTAAAGGCTTTCTAAAAGCAAAAAGTCTGTTAAACTGGCTGATTTTTATAAGTCAATATGGCATTATCTGTGAGTTGTGTATTCTTAACGGTAGTACACGTGGAATAAGTTTCGAGGTTTTACTTTTGACATTTTTTTGTTCTTGCATTTAAGACATTTGGTTCATTAGCACTGAGAACACTGCTGCCTTAATGAATGATTTTATCCAAATTTTGCTTCTGTTGGTAATATAAAGGTAAGCAGAGCATAGGTTAAATTTGCTAAATTTAGAATATACTGTGGATTTTGCATGCGTATATGCTTAAAATGTGCTGAGGTGAATAGTGAAATCTGACTATGTTGGTAAAGGTGAGACTGGTAGCTGTGTGTTTCCAGACTATTTTTAGTCTGCCACAATGCGAGTGGCTTAATTTAGTACTGTGGTAGGTCCCCTGAGACTAATCCTGTAATGTACAAGTAATTTATCTTTTGCCTCTTGAAGGCAGATAATCATTGCGCATGTATTCAGTGAGCACCTGGGTGGTTTCAACACACTTTGAGACACTTGGACCCCAAGAAAGCTTTTTTTCAAGGTAAATCTGTTAGAAGGTAGTAGTAATGTATACAGCCATATAGGGCTGTCTTCAGGCCGGTTTAGCCCGGTATTCTGTCTTCAGCAGGTGACCGAGAGCTGATGCTTAGGAAGAGTATATATATGTTAATTAATATTTATTAGATGTCTGTCTCTTTATGTACATAGACAGCATAAACTAAATAGTTATGCTTCCCAGCTTCCAACAGTTGACTTTTTTTTAAGCCAGAGGTCACATCTTTATACATAGTAAAGTCTTCATTGTGCATTGTCTTCAGTGAACTCATGATCTTTCAGCATTCCTAACCTGTGGTATTGATCTTCTCTGTAATTCAAACAAGTGTGTAGTTTTCCAGTGTTTCAGTTCTGCTGCTTGCTAGTATTCTAGCAATCACGCTGCTTGCTAGGTTTGTTGCCTACTTTTTCTGTCATTACAAGTCTCATTAATAACTAATTTATATTTACTTTGTGTTTTCAAAGACCACAGAGGGGAAGACCAAAATTGTACATGATATACAAAAACCAAACAGTAATACATCATTGAATGATGGCTGTTATCTAATAAGTATCAGTTGATCTACCCCAGTTATTGGGGGGGGACCGACCTCACGGTTTTGCTTTTCTTAGTATGGAATCATCAAATGTCTCAATTACTGTTTGTTCTTGAGAGAGTTACATTAGTATGCCAGAAACGTTTCACTGCCACAGTGTATTGAAACTCTATTGGGATGACCTTAGGTAGAATGATCATTAGTCAGAATGATTGTAATGTGGAAAGATGCAGTATGTCCTTCCTGTGGTGATGTGTGGTGTGGCAGTTCCTGTTCCAAACAGGTCACTGCCCTTTAATGTGTCTGGTTAAAACTGGGAGTAATTCTAACGTAAAGGTTGCAATGGCCTGTGTCCTTGTCGCTGACATAGCAAAAAATATTTGTGCCCACATATCATTAGGTTGAAAGGTATGCTTGTTATAGATTACATGCAACTAATTAGACTTATTTGATACCATCCACCACAAGGCCACAATTTCAAACATTTGTTTATGGAATACTAATTTCTTAACATTTTATAAATAAAAGTTCCTATTTGTATTTATCAACTATCAAAGCTGTGATTGCCAGTCAACTTCACAGGGTGCTGCTTACTCACTGAAGAAATTAATGGGATCTATTAAGGCAGATAATTTCCCAATTACTTTTAATATGATCCTTTTCCCCTGTGAAGTTATGCTTTGGATCTGATGCCTATGAAGACTTCCCTTTGAGTTCTGCTGGCTTAATAAAACAATAAATACCAGATAATTATAAATAAATTTTTTTAACTTAAAATTAGTAGGAGAATAGTGTTCTTTTTACTAAACATTAAATAAAATTTCTTAAGTACTTAGTCAATGGAAATGTAACGTGTATTTCACTGTGTAGGTCAGAGTGTATAACCAAGATGTACCAGATTACACTTAAGCCACATTCAGTCATTTATGAGCAGTCCTGGCTAACCAGGGAGGTCCCAGTTGACTGGAAGTCGGCAAATGTGACGCCCATCTACAAGAAGGGCCAGAAGGAGAATCTGGGAACCTACAAGTCTGTCAGCCTGACCTCTGTGCCAGGGAAGGCTATGGAGCCTTGAGCCTTCATCTTGAGTGCCATCATGTTGCACGTACAGGACAACCAGGTGATCAGGCCCAGTCAGCATGGCTTTATTAAAGGCAGGTCCTGCTTTACTAACCTGATCTCATTCTATGACAAGGTGACCCACTTAGTGGATGGGGGAGAGGCTGTGGATGTTGTCTACCTAGACTTTAGTAAAGCCTTTGATACTGTTTCCCACAGTATCAAACTGGCTGCTCATGGCTTGGACGGGCATACTCTTCACTGGATGAAAAAACTGGCTGGATGGTCGGGCCCAAAGAGTGGTGGTCAATGGTGTTAAATCCAGTTGGCGGCAGGTCACAAGTGGTGTTCCCCAGGGCTCGGTATTGGGGCCAGTTCTGTTTAATATCTTTATCAATGGTGTGGACGGGGGGACCAAGGTCACCCTCAGTAAGTTTGCAGATGACACCCAAGTTGGGTGGGAGGGTTGATCTGCTTGAGGGTAGGAAGGTTCTACAGAGGGTTCTGGACAGGCTGGATCCATGGGCCGAGGCCACCTGTATGAGGTTCAACAAGGCCAAGAGCCGGGTCCTGCACTTTGGTCACAACAACCCCATGCGGCGCTACAGGCTTGGGGAAGAATGGCTGGAAAGCTGGCTGGCGGAAAAGGACCTGGGGGTGCTGGTCAACAGCCAGCTGAACATGAGCCAGCAGTGTGCCCAGCTAGCCAAGAAGGCCAACGGCATCCTGGCTTGTATCAGAAATAGTGTGGCCAGCAGGACTAAGGAAGTGATTGTCTCCCTGTACTCGGCACTGGTGAGGCCACACCTCGTATGCTGTGTTCAGTTTTGGGCCCCTCACTACAAGACAGACACTGAGGTGCTGGAGCGTGTCCAAAGAAGGGCAATGAAGCTGGTGAAGGGTCTAGAGAGTGTGTCTTATGAGGAGCAGCTGAGGGAACTGGGGTTGTTTAGGCTGGAGAAGAAGAGGCTGAGGGGAGACCTTATTGCTCTCTACAACTACCTGAAAGGGGGTTGTAGCGAGGTGGGTGTCGGTCTCTTCTACCAGCTAACAAGTGATGGGACAAGAGGAAATGGCCTCATGTTGTGCCAGGGGAGGTTTAGATTCTTCATTTTTCTTCACTGAAAGGGTTGTCAAACACTGGAACAGGCTGCCAGGGAAGTGGTGGAGTCACCATCCCTGGAGGTATTTAAAAGATGTGTGTGGTGCTTAGGGACATAGTTTAGTGGTGGACTTGGCAGTCCTAGGTTAATGGTTGAACTTGATGATCTTAAAGGTCTTTTCCCATCTGAATGACTCAGTGATGAAAAACTACAGTAGAACTTGAAGATGGTAAACAAATTGAGGGTTTGGGGATTTAGATATGTACAAGTGAAACAATTTTTCATGCATGTTTGTTTAAAACCTTGATGGTAGAGCAATGCTTCAAAAAGGGAGAGGATACTGGAATGTGCGTTTGGAAATGTGTATTATACTTAGTGTTTAAATACTTAGTCAGGAGCTTTATATGTCAAATATCATAGTGAATGAGGAAAAGAAATCAATTTAGCACTTAATTTTGACTAAAATTTTAGTCTTTTTCATTAAACACTGATATTTATTTACCTTGACTATATAAAGGGATTTTTTTGGATCTTGTGATCTTTTTTTTTGCTTCATAATTTCTAAAACTCCTTTGGAAAATGTGATTCCCATAAGTGTCTTCATTGGGAAAGATGTGACTTTTACAAGCCTAATCAAGAGGAACAATAGCGGAACCATTCATTTAAAAAATTTTTGTTTACTAGACTTGTTACAGTAATAACAGAAAATAAGTTTATTAAAATCTTGATAAAATATGAGAGCAGGTTTTTGATCTTTTGTTTTACTTTTTTTTTTTTTGTCTGAGTCTTGGTACTTTTACTTTTGACAGTTGTATGGATAACAAGCATATCAGTTAGAATCTGGAAAGTAATTATAGCTGTCCTATCTTGCAGTTCTGTGGTGATGATGGCCTGATATGAGAGGAAAAAATATTAGTGGGACATGCAACTGTCTAAATTAGAAATGGTGAAGCAGATTTTCAAATGATGCAGATTTTCAAATTGCTCTTGAAAATTAGACTAGTTACAGCTGGTTTAGGGCAATTTTAATAGAATAATAAATATTTTCTATAGTCATTAAATGTGGTGGTGGTCAAATATAATAATAATAAATTGTATTATAAGAACAAATAATAGGAACATAGATCCCCTGATATTTTTTTGTTAAAACTCATTTGTAAAACTAAGTTATGATTATTTTTTTTCTTCCACAGAGCATAATCTATTGGGTTGATGTCACTTCCTTCAGCTTGATTACATTAATTAGGCAAAAACCATATGAGATTGCAAGAGGTTCCATGTTTTTTTCCCCTTGTCAGGTTGTTTTTTTTTTTTTTTTTTATCTTGAGAGCTTAAACTATGATCGACTTTCAGATCAGTTGCTTGCTTTCTTTGTAATTTTTTTTAATGCTGTACCAGGTATTTAGCTCTTCTGATTGCAGGAAGGACAGAGTGACAGCAGGAGTGCTTAATTAATGTTACTTCAGGAGTTGATAACTGAGTGATTTTAGGTGAACTGAAAAATGCCAGGTGGCATTGGGAATAAACATGAGATCACACAGCTGCTGACTTAATTGACAAGAGGGCGTGGCTAGCATCCGTTAATGCTCTTGCATTTATCTCTAGATATTTGGGGACATGGTTTGCTGTTTGTCAAAGTCGAAGACCAAATGACAGCGTGGAGACTATCAATGTATTTGGGTACCAAACGACTTGAATCTCAGTTTATGCAGTTCACGTATTGCATGACATGCTTGTTCTGCAGGAGAGGGGATGTGGTCTAGGAGAGAAGTTGTGGCTTCAGCTGTACAAACTGTGGCATCTCCCAGAGTCTCTCCTCTGGGATCCATTGAATATTCTCTAGTTTCACTGGTTATATGATTGCATAGAGAATACCTCCTTGGTCACTGGTCCATTTAGCTTGCAGTCTTGTTTTCTGACTTGGTGCCATTGTCAGGGCTCTGCTTCTGGACACGTTTGCACTTCTAGGTGATCAATAGGTTATTTGCATAGTTTTGCTATTTCCTTGAGCACGCAAAACTTGCCAGAATTCATTCGGCTGTCTGGAACAAGAGGTTGGTCATGTTTCACCTACTTTACTGAAACAAGTGGTTGGTGGAAGTTCATAGACTTATGCTAACTAGGCCTAACTTGTGTGAACTGCTGCACCGTTTCATTTGAGTGTGGAAATTATGTGCTTAGACAAATGGAAAGACTCAGTGTATTGGTGAGGGAAGAGAACAAGTGCAAATTTGAGAGTACGTTATGTTTGACTTTTTTCCCCTCTCCCCCTTTCTTTGACTTTTATTTCCATTCTTGGGTAACTCTAGAAGTAATACAGAAATAGAAAACTATCAGTACCTTCCCTGATATCATCAATTTAGCCAGGCTTCAAGAAGTTTTATTATGTTGCAATAGAATTTACTGAATTTTTGTGCTACAAAATATCTTCTAATCTTTCAACGGCATTTCTACCTCCTTATTTCATTTTTCTACGAAGTTGTATCACATAGGGGGATTTTTGGGGTGAAATTCTCAGTGTAATTAATAGTTTCAGCTATTCAAGCATACTCTTGTATGTATAGTTTACATCCCTTGCAACTGTACGTACACTTAATTTTTTTTCCTTTTATTCTCCTATACTAGCCATAGATCTTTTTTCAGGTAAAGGGAATAATAAAGCAATTTCTTTTGTATATTTACTTTTGCTGCCAAATACTAGTAAATGCAAATAGTAAGCCACTTGCCAGATAAGATGAAATTGCTCATTCATTTCCTATGACAATATAAGGTGTGGGTACAGACTCAGGAGAAATTGGAGATTAAGGCTCAGGGTCAGGTAGGCTAAAGTTCACCTAAATCTCTGCTTTCTCCACACTGTGATTCAATGTACTCATTTTTATCTCACTTTAATTTTCATCCTCATCATATTCATGACTGACAGTTTTTAGTGTTAATTCTTTATTAAAATTACTCACTGCTTATTTAAAAAAAAGAAAGGACGAGTTCAATATGAACTGGACATTTCAACTCAGAGTAAAATGCTTTAACAGCTCCAAGAACATTAAATAAAATTGTATGTATTTCTAAAAATTTGTAATGATGACTTTTAATGCCATTCAGTAGCTAAATTAATGAACAGGTGTAGAATGGTAATTTTCAAGGGCTGTGTGTGCTTACTTTTTTTTGCTACAGAAGTGCAAAAGTACTGATGGTAGAATTTTTTTCTTAATTACGTCTCTGATGTATTTCAACATGTTTGTGTATGTTCTTTGCCATGATTATCATTAGTCTTGTTTAATGTATTTTAAACTTATATAACATTTTGTTTACCGTTGTCATTTTTTCTTTAGACCCTAGCTGGGTTTCAAGCAGTGCACTTTCTGTTGGATTAAATTAGTTCCCAGCTGAAGGTATTACTAAAGGTACACACTTGAGCTGCACATGCGTTGCATAATGTAAGATGAAGAGAAAACAATCCCTTGCAGTGTGTTGCATCAGCTTTTTTCCTCCAACACTGATAAACAAATATGTTGTTATTAACGAAGTAGAACTCTAAATAAAAAAAAAAAAAACCAACAAAAAAGTAGGTTACATAATGTTGGTGTTTAGATCTATATTTTCTGGTCTTTGAAAAGATATCTGTGTGTGCTAGAACTACCTCTTCCCCTTTTGCTTTATCATATTGGCTCTCTTTGTCTTTCCCTCTCCTGTCTGCTTGAGGTAAATGGTAAAGAAAAGTAAACCGAGCTGAAACATTCTATAGGTGTAACCGGTGTGAGAATTACGCATTTGGGAAGTATTTTGTCATTTCAATGACTGTTAATTGTTTGTTTGTTTTAAATGCTTGCTTCTTTCTTACTTCTTCCTAAGGGAATGGGGAAATAGTTTTAAATAACCAAGAGTATCATTTTCTCCATTTCTTCAAAACAAAAAATCCACACATGTATGTGTGCCTGTTTGTGTGTGTGTATATATGTGTGTGTGTGTGTATATATGTATTCCAGATAAATCCAAATATTAATCTACATAAATTTGTGTGAAAAGGGATTAACTTTCAAGAAGAAAAACGAGATGTAGGGTGGGGAATTTAAAAATGCTTTGCATCAACACAACAGAGGTGTTACCACAGACCTGGTGATCTGAAATACAAGAGGACAACCTCAAAGGCCCTTTTGAGTCTGAACTCTACTGTGCTGGTATGCATGGTTCTTTCATGTGGTGACAAAACACTTGGGCTTCTGGACTCTTACTGACAACTTGTGAAGGAGATATTTGTCACTTTTGCAAAGAGTGACTTGCTAGAGTACCTCGACAGGCTTAACCACTTATTGAAGGATTCTGCCATCATTCTGGGGCTGTTAATGCAGTGGAGGACTGACATAAACTCGATTAGTGAGTGAGTTCTGGGAAGTGAGGTAGGTGAGCCATGAATTTGGAAGGCTGAATTTGGATCAAGCCTTATTTAAGGTAGGAAAAAGCTTATTATGTGTTCTGAAACCAGAGGCAAACTTGGGCAGGGTACACAGAGGTGGATGGCTAGCTCAGCAGGGAGTTGGGTGGGAGATGGACCCTGTGGAATAAAGCTTCAGACTTGGAGAGCTGACCTGTTTCTTCTAGTGTCTTATTGCTTAACCAGTTATTGTGGTCAGAATGTAAGTAGATTTTCTCTCTGCTATACCTTTCTTCCTAAAATATGACCATCTCTGTTATGGAAACCTGGCTGTGACAGTCAGTAGCTCTGGGTACTGACTGTGAGACTTGTCAGTTTGAAAAAAAGCTGATTTTGAATGAAGATATAAGCCAGTGCGGTTACCAAAGTGCTGTAATGAATAATCATAGCACTAAACTCCAAGGTCTGTATGAAGTAATACAGGTGCTTTAGCTTCCAGATTGATTTTTCATCTTGCTTTTTTGAGCTACCCTATGTTGACTGCTATAAAATCCTTTTTTTGTCTCTCCCTCTGTTTCTGCGGCATCAAACCAAAAAGCACGTCTCATCTTTAAACAGACGCTTGTGAAAGGAGTACCTGAAAAGGGTTGGGAGGTTGGTCAGCAATAGTATATTCTGCATTCTGAAATGTCTCGAGTAGCTTTTTATTTATTTAATTATTTTTTAAAATTCTGTAATCCGTAGTCCTGTTACAGTTGAGTCACTGCTACAATGGACTACGTGATCAGAGGGAGAGAGCCGCTAACAGAAGAGGGAAGAGCATGGCTTTTGATAGCTCTCTGATGCTTAATGTAATCACAAGCATGGGTCAAACTCTGTTGGAGAAATTTTAGTAATTTAATGTCTCTTTCTGCCTATTAGTCTTAGGTTGGTAAGATTGGTGTTGATGCTAGCCTATATTGTGACTTTGGTGCAGTCACATAAGCATCTGGTTAAGTATTTCTCACATGTTTTTTGTGAATTGGCTTAAAACTAACTTAAAGTCTTTAGAGTCTCACACTTAAAAAGATAAGAACCTTTGGAAAGAACATCTTCTCTGGTCTTTTCCAAGTGGAAAAGTTTTAAGCTAACCCAGACATTATATAAAATAGATGATTTATAAGTGGTGGCGTTACAGCCCTTCAGGCTTAAGCAGGTAAGAGTAGCCAGGATTTGTTATAAAACTTCTGAACGTTTGGTCTTTTGTGTTCTAAATGCGGTTACTAGTTTCACGGCCATTAGAGGAGTGCAGTCTGGAAACAGGTGAGGAGGGATAATAATGAAAATGGGTTATTTGCCCTGTACGGGCAGAATTACCATTGTGAATTCTGACTTGGCCCATCCTGTGTGTGTCTCTTTCTATAAAATATCGTATGCTTAAAAGCTGAACCCCCAAAACTATTTTTCCTTTTTTGATACTATAGTAGCTGAGTAACTTAATCTGTGTTTTGAGTTGGGCTCATATAACACCTTTGCCCTTGAACTCTTGCTCACAAAGGTGTTTCTCTCACTTGTGTCTGATCAGGTGTATGTGAATTGCCACTCTAGGAAAAAAGTTATCTTTGTGTGGGGTGAGGTTTGGTAACAAAAACATTTGTTTCTCTTGTTTTCTTTTACTACTTAATATTTTTGTTACCTCTGCAGTTTTGCAAGCCACAGGACTGAAATGATTACACACTGAAATGTGGGTGTATTATCTCAGCTGGTTACAGAACAGGTTTGTCTTTAGTGTTTGCAACTACTGTGACAAGTGTAGTACTCTGAGTGGATTGTAAGGGTGTGTGGTGTTCAACATTTTAAAGACTCAATCATACATGGAAATCTGGAGGGTTTCATTCTTAAACAGATGAAGTTCGGAAT
Organism: Harpia harpyja; assembly: GCF_026419915.1. Taxonomy (NCBI): domain Eukaryota; kingdom Metazoa; phylum Chordata; class Aves; order Accipitriformes; family Accipitridae; genus Harpia; species Harpia harpyja. The sequence continues at coordinate 19,974,793 of NC_068957.1, read as the reverse complement.
AGGTCACTCATCTTGAATAATTTCTCGCACCTCTCTCAACAGACATAAATCTAGGCTTTTCAATAGCTTCTGTTCATATAACAGACCTCTAATTTTTATTGCTTTCTCATGGGACAACTAATTTTTAACTCTTGGGAGGTTTTTGTTTGGTTTTGTTGAGCACCTGATTTTATTTCCTTGTTTAATTGAGAACAATTAGTGATAAGGGTGTGATTAGTTCATGGAGTGTCACTTCAGGATTTTAAATGGTACTTCATTATGGTTAAAGGGTCAGTGCTGGTGGGAATTTTGAGTATTATCTGTGTATTATCAAGTTGATGTGTAGCTCTGTCCTCTTACAAATATAAAGCAAGCTAGATATATTATGTAGTTAGGCTTGCAGAATAATGGCAGGGCAAGGGGAGAGCAAGTATTGCATTGTTGAATTGTCTTTTCCGTTTAGCTTTTTCTGCTTTAGGCTTTTTAGAGGTAGCAGGGCATGAGGGAACTATCTTGTACTAGCTTAGTTAACGCTGGTATGAAAATGCCCAAGGTAAACTAATTATTCAAGCGGTATAAACCCAGTAGATTTATTTGGTGCCAGATGTTTTCCTAGTGGTAATATGTATAAGGAGAAAAAGAATTGTTTTCTTTTGTTCTATTTTTTTTTAAGTAGTTGAAACTGAGGTTTTGGTGTTATTCTTCACACTAAAAACTAACATCTTTTCTTAGGAGATACCTGTAATGAAACCCATGCTGATGAAATTAGTACAGCAAAAAACAATACTCAGAGAAGAAAGGCATATTTAGTCTGCTTAAAACTTCCTCTTAATTTGACTTTAAAGTTTTTCGGTTACTTTCGAATGACTTAAAATGTTCATTAAGTTTAATTAATGTTGAGCACGTTAAATTTCTATTCCTTCAGTTCCAGGTATGTTATGTGATATTTAAAAGGAAATTAATCCTTGTTAATGGGTTTACTTAATTAATACTTAAGAAAATTCTGTGACAATTAAGTATCTTAAATTATGCAAAAAACCAGCATATATTTTAAATATTTCAATACCATGTTACTTTATATAATTTTAAGTACTGAATATAATGCTAGTGATCCTTGCTAATTAAAAATAAATCAATTTAAAATATATGGTATTTTCTTATTTGGTTTTGCTCTTTACCAGTGACAACATAAATAATTAGTAAAAACCTACCTTTGTGTAGTGTGATAAACCTCAAATTATTTATCTTACTGGTTTTGGATGAAGAACTTCAAATGGTATTGAGTTATTAGTATTTCAACAGGGGGCACTCACGTGCTTTGAGGTAACACCAAATCACTGTATTTTTAAAAGAGCTTGGAATAAACTGGAGCTGAAGATAACAAATTTCCTGTGTTAAAATGTATAAATATAATTTGATAGTGCTTTGGAAAATTGGTCATTGTCATATTAACATTTTCATTTCGTGTTCCTCCTAATTTTGTAAATTTGCTTTGTTTCTTTGGATATTTTACAGTATGTTGGGGCAGTGCATTCATTTTGCTTGGACTGATTCTAATGGATGCATTATTATGGCTTTCTAGCTGAGTTGCTATTAGTGTGTTAAGATTGAATAGTTGTAATAATTAATCAAGAATTTAATACATATGTTCTTTCCAGCTAAAAAGACAGTAGAAGAATCCGAAGAAAAGAAAGTAGTTCAGTCAAAGAAAAGGGTTAAACAGTTAAGAATTTTGGATGGAAAAACTGCACAAAATCTATGTAAGTGATGTGAAATGCATTAGGTGAATATTTAATTAGCATGTACACACACGACTGTTCTTAAATGTTTTTTGTTTATATGTGCGATATTCTTTATCTAAAAACTGGCTAATGTGAACATGAGTCAAATTCAGAAGTTTTTTACATGTATAGTGAATTCAAATCATATGTAACTTGGGAAAACTTAAAGTAACATGGAAAAATGGTGTAGATTTCAATGTTTATGAACTGTATTTTTTTGTAACAAAATATTGATTCTTTTATTAATTGCTTTAGACTGGAAGTATAATTAAGTGACAGTCATTGGTTCAGGGAAGGCATGGTGTTGGTAAGTTTTGTGGGTTGGGGTTGAGAGGCCATTCCAAATGGTTCTTCCTGGTTAGAGCAATGGAGAAGTAGACCTTGATGGGGGTTAGACTTTTAAAGAGAAAAATATTATGAAATAGGGTAAGTTGGGTGCAAATACTACTACTATAAATTATAAGGAAAACAGCCCTATCTCTCTCTCTTTTTTTTTTTTTTTAACTTGCTGCTTCTCTTTTTAATTATGGGGGGAAATCAATCATTAAGAGTAGTAGATTCTTTTATTTGAATTAGATATACTATAAAATGTCACTAGTCCAACTATGCCTGTGGCAAATGAAGTGTGTAAAACCAAATCTGTGCATTGTTTATTACCACATCCATGAGCACTTTTTCTTAAGCAGAAAATGAACTATGACACAAGTGATATAAAACTTCAAGTTTTGAAAATATGGATGCAGGAAAATCAGCCGTAGTAGTTAGTTTGAATATACAGCACTTTATTAAAATGGTATAATAATCCATCTGTGTTAGGAATACTTTGTAGTTTATTGCATGGGGCTCTGTTGAGATGTTATAACATCCTGAGATCAAATTGCTTGGAGAACTCCATCTTTGAAGGTTTTACAATATACATTCTCTCTTGTATAAGTTTAGTTACCCTAAAAGGTGGTAGAGTTCGGGGGGTTTTTTTGTTTGTTTTTTTGTCTTTGCTGAGCTCTTAATTATCCTTTTGACATGGAATTTTTTTCTAGAATGTCATGTAAATATCATTCACCCAATTGTAAATGCAGTACAACTATTCATACACGGTTATGAAAGCAAAAAAATAATAGGCAAAGTCTTCTAGTGGCTGAATAAGTCTCTTTAAGTAGTAATGTAGATGTTGCCATTCATAAAAGTAGGACTCTTGCTAGAGATAAGTAACGCTGCTAGGGAGCAACTGAGGCTGATTAAACAGTTGAAAGTGTTGTTGTAGTTTAATTTCTTAGAAATGAAATTCATTATAAGTCAGACTGCAATAGCGTGGCTCATCTAGTGTTTGTTTTATGTAGAAAACTTCTGAATTGTGAACTATCTTATTTTGGATCAAGATATGATTTTTCAGTTTCTAGAAATTAAGTTTGCCTTCTTATATCAATCTTGTTGACCTTTTTGATACTAATTATTTATTACTGAATTTCAGCAATATTTTTGGGTTCTTTCCGTTTGCCTTATGAAGAAATAAAAAATATAATTTTAGAGGTTGATGAAGAGAAGCTGAGTGAATCCTTGATTCAGGTATGTGAAAATATCTCTAGTTTTGTTGATAGCTTGTTGTCCATGTAAAAATGCTGTGAAGGTGTAAGAATTCAAGAGTAAGAACAGTGTAGAGTTTCCTGGATGTCAGCTACAAGTGTATCAGTTGTGTTTACTGTTTTGTTTATTTCACTTCTGCTTTTGAATATGCTCACATGTAGCAGTAAAACTGTTTTTAAAAGACACTGTTAACAAAAGTACTTTTGAATCTCTCGCTTTATAAAGTTTCCCTTTCAAAAGGAAAGCTCTGATAATTCTAATTTTTCAGTTTCCAAGACAAGCATTTACTAGATTAAGGCTGGTGAATAATGAAATTTCATCAGGCTTCTTGTGGAAACACCTCAGCTTGTCACTAGTGATAGATGAAACTACCTGAATGTTTCAGGATACTGCTACAACCCCCAAACCATCTGTAAATCAAACCTGCTCTCAAGCTGTTTTGGTCTTATTTTGAGCCCCAAACCTCTCAGCTGGAGAGAAGGAGGTATGGAATACAGCTTCTTTACATCCCCCTCTGATTTCTTCACAGTAGGAGGAGAGCAAGTGTGTACACTGCCCCTTCTGATCTCTGGGGAGTGACAGTGTAACAGAGAAACATGTAAACCTGGAATGGTATACAGATGTAGCACACCAATGATACTGGCGTTGAATTGGTTTATTTTAATATCATACACAGATTCAGATTCTAGCTGACATGCAGGGCCTCAGTTTGTCTTTTCGTCCTTCCCTGTCTCCTGCTTGCACCCTTGTCCCATTTACCCCTAAGGCTTTCTAAATTGATTTCTTCTTCCTTTCTTGGACCTGGAAGATGGTTATTCCAGGGACACTGGGCTGAAGTGAGTTGCCTGGTCTTTTCACAGTTAGTTGTACAATTCATAACTTCTTAAAATTTTAAAATGAATGTTTTTTAATAAAATTACTATGTTGCAAAACATACAGTGTAAATGAAATCTATCAAACTAAATTTGCTTGTCCTTCATCTGCAGTTTTTCTTGTATCACCAAGGCCCTCCTACATTTCTGGAGTTTCGCCTTCTTGAGGCTCTAAAGAAAGGGCTGCTGTTTTCTCATAGACCTCAAACTCTTGAACTCAACATACTGTTAAATTTTCTTATAGTGTCATATTCTGAGACTTATACTACCTATTGTGTTTGGAAATACATATTTGGTATCCAAAATTGTCATTCATATTTTATTTGGGAAATTTTTGGGTTGTGGGGGTTTTGTGGGTTTTCTTTTGAGGAGGGTGGGGTGGATTGATATGGCATAATGTTTTTGGAAGTTCCCATTTGATGGGAAACTATTTCCAGTCTGACTTCAATGATGTGTTTGACTATGGTGTCCTGCCTCAGGCCATGTTGGCATGAAATTGATTAGCGTTTCTAATATATGTTTACATTGCTAAAAATACTGTCTTTGACCACTGAGTATGTTTTCTCACAGAAAGCTTATGCACATGATACGTAGTTATTTGGAAATAAGTCAGAAGTTCTAAGTTTATATTTATTGATCAGGGATATTGGATCATTTGATTGAGAAGCCTATAGGATTAGTGAAATCAAAAATCCATAGAGAGGAAAAAAACCCCTCACCTTGAATACCTTAAGTGCAGAATAGTTTCATATCGGTATAGTTATGTCTACAACAAATGTAGAGATATCTTGAGACCTAGATTAATAGAAATAGGTTGTAATATGTTATGCTGAAGTGTAAGGTCATGATCTTACATGTTAATTGTAAAATGCTGGAAGCTAGTGTTGTAATGGTGGAAATGATTGAGGATAAGGAATAGTAAGTCTGTGCTCAGCAGAACATGTATAGCCACCACTGTGGTATAGCTGTATATGGAGCAGCTAAGCCCTCACCCAGTCCCAACCACTTGCCCTGGCCTACTCGTCAGGGGTGGCAGGACCACCCCGGCTTATTTGCAGAATGAGAAACGGGGAAGGCCTTGAAGCTGCACAAACACTGTTCAGTAGTAGCTAAAACATTGGTGTGTTATCAACACTGTTTTGGTCACAAGTCAAAACAGCACCATATGGGCTGCTGTGAAGAAAATTAACTTCATCCCAGCCAGACCCAGTACACCATAAAAAAGGCAAATGTGATCGCAAGGTGTATCGGGTCAAGTATTTCCAGTCAAGAGGATCATTATTATGCTTTTGAATAATGCACTTCGAAGACCTTATCTAAAATACTCGGTACATTTCTCAAAAATGGATTTAGAATGGAGAAGCTGAACTTAAAAACTACTTAAGATGATTGAGGGATGGAGAAAGTCTACAGAAGGAAGCTGGAAAACATTGGCTTGATTAGATTAGCAATATAAATAGCTGAGAGGGGATATGACTACATTATAACAATACGGGGAGAAGAGTGATGTGCATAAGCGTTGGGGAGAAAAATGAAGTTGCATAAGTAAAAGGCAATGTTAACACCAGAATAAATGTATATGAATTCATCATGAATGCAACTATCTAGAAACTCAGCTGCTTATAATCTTCAAAAAACTGAGGCTTTGGAGATTGGTCTGCTTCTGAAGGGAATGGTGTGGCAGAGTTGCTTCTAATAGCAGGGACATTCAGCTGATAACCCAGAAGAGATTCCTCCTGTGTTTCTAAAGATACTCTTACAAATGTATTGGGGTAAATGAACTGTTATCATCTACTTCATGTTCAGTCTATTCTGGTTTACTTTTATTCTAATCTTTTGACTGAGTTACTAACTAATTTACCAGTTTAACAGTTTTTAATACTACTGATTTGGAAAAATTTTACAAAGCAAACCTTGCTTTCTTTAATGTTTAGCAAAACTTGTACTTTATAAAAATGTACATGCAGAAACTGCTTTGTTCTAAGTATCCAAGTGGTGAAAGCTGAACGGGTATAGCATAATTGAGCTTATAGAAAAGTGCTTCTTCAGTTATGCTTCCCAAGTCCTCATTTCTTGCTGGTTTTCAAACTTACGTTGTAATACTTGCTAAAATTAATTGGATTAATCAGTTTGAGTACACGGTAGACTATCTACTGTTGTAACTCTTCCTTGAGGAAGACAGTCTAGGAAAAAATATTCTCAATTCCCAGTGTGTCTTTGAGAGAGTAAGTTCTTGTAAACATGCAGTTGTCAAACACCATGTTTAGCAGAATTCCGGGCATTGTGACAGTGAGTAGTGAGTGATAGTTTCAGCCTCTTAATGTCAGCCTTAGATTTCTACTTCTTTAATGCCTACTTCATCAAGCCTGGCAGAGTGATCAGTAATCAAATGCTCCTAATGAACATGAACATTGCAAGAGTGAGGGCAGGATTGGCATGTTCTAAAAATAAGACATCTGTACCTCTAATAGAACAGGTTTTCAGTGATTAAGTTTTTCGTATCTGGAAAAAATACTCTTCTGTAGTGCTGGTTGCTTTTCTGAGTTTAAAAGGCACATAACTTTTTGTTGTATCAGAGTCTTTTTGTGACATAAACCTAAACAGTCATTATCTGTTCTCTCTGATAGTGTGTGTCAGTGTGCATGTCCTTTCTATTTTAACCACATCTTACGGAAACACATGGCAATGCACTTTTTCTGACAGGAGGGAAGGAGAACTTCTGTGCTAGTAACCTAACCAAGTTGAAGTCACGTGTTCTGAAATGTTTTACTTCTATGACTAGTGTTGCAGAAAGTATCAAAAGATTTAATTTTTTTAGCTGTAACACAGTACTTTATCTTCACTAAAATCTGTGTTGTCATTAAAATCCTATAGAATTGCAACTCCATAGATGCTTTATTGGAAGTAAACCTCTAAACCTGGTGGTTCTACCGTTTACTTATGCAAGTTTCAGAGATATATTAGATATAATCATACAGTTTTCTTTGGGGACATGGGTAAGATATCAAGCAAGTTCTACTTTTTGCTGAGTTTCATTATATTTGCCATCTGTACAATTTTGAGATGTTGCTTTTTTTTGTGTAAGGTGTTTTTAAGTGAAGTTTGTGCACAACTATTTTGAATGTCTAAAGATTTTTATTTTTTTTAGGTAGTTTTGTCTTGTTTTACACAGACCAGTTATTTCTTGATTAATATTTAATGAGCAAGACATAATCATAAGGGCAAAATAAGATTGTAGATGGAGTGTAATTCTTCAGGGTCTGACAGCAACAAGGAGTTTTGTCTAACTTTTTAATACTGAGAAGACATTCTTCAAATTAGAGACTGTAACAGAGGTGCTGATGTCTGTATTAAATAATTACTGATTTGATTTGATGTTTATATAGCGTTAAAGCTGGGTAAATAAAATAAGCTTCCCATAATTTCCTCATGCATTTCCATGTTGTGGTATTTTAAGTGTGTTATTTTAAGATCTCAGCTAGTTTAATACAACAAATTTAATATAATGCCTTGTTTGTTTTAGAACCTAGTGAAGAATCTTCCTGAGCAGACAGAACTCAATGCCTTAGCTGAATTAAAGGATGAATATAATGATCTTGCTGAGCCAGAACAATTTGGAGTTGTGGTATGTATTAGAGCAATAATTAACTGGAGAGTTCTATTTTGTCAAATAGATTAAAAAGAAAACTTTTAGGTTTAAATTATTTTGGTTAGTGTTTTTGCAAGTCCTACAGTAGGAAAAAGTTACCATCTATTTACATATTAGGTGTTTTTCTGGAAGAAATTATGGTATGCAATTAAGAGCAACAGGCACTCCTGTGCCAGACCAATCTTTTGTCTGACTGTCTTGTCTTGTATGTTTATTAAACAGTTACGGAGAACACTCTAGGTTCAAGTAGTTACATTTCCAAGAGTTCATAAAAACCCCCGATAACTGAATAGCATTGACAACTTTGATAAATTTATTCTGCTGTATCAAAACCTGTAAATACCTGAAAGAGTTAATATGCCCATAATAGCTCATGTCATGTTAAAAAAAAAAAAAAAAAAAAAAAAAGAGGTGTAGTTTCATGTTAGAACTGTAATTGTAGATTGTATTCTGTTGCTTTTACTAGTGTTCAATACATATATCTATTCTGGAAGTAGGGCTATCAAGTATTACGATGGCTAGAACCTGTCTCCGAAAGAAATTATAAAATTTGCATAAGTTACCCTAATATATGCTGGTAGTTGATTGTAGATACTGAGTACCAAGCTAGGAACTGGAAGACTCTTTTTCTGTTTCTGGTCTTCCAAAGACCTGATAGGTCCTTAGGCAAAGTAGTTCCTGTTTTCACTTCACTTTGTCAGTCTAAAAGATTATAATGATGATGATGGCTTCTGTAATGTGTTTAGAATTTCTCTCTAACTCCACAGGAGCTAGGTTTGTTCTTGCTGGATTTTTATGGTGTTATGTACATTAAAATGTATTAAAACAGAAATAGAGGTCTATTAAGAGGAAAGAGTGGAACAGCTTTTTACTAAAAAGCTCCGACCTGAGCATAATTTGGCTTCAGAAGTGCCGTTTTGAGTGATTTTTGGGGACGGGGACACATTGGAACATAATTTGACATAATGAGATTTTTGTAGAGGATTTAGAAAATGAAAGATATTAATGACTTCTTATGAAAAACTTTAGGCTATTGATTTTATTTTTTTAATAAATGGCATAAAGTTGTGAAAATGTTTTATTTCAAAACAAAGATGAGGAATTTTGGTGGAAGTGTGATACATTGGTTATTCTTATTGCAAGGTCTGTGGTAGTAAAACATTACCATCTATTCATTGATCAGTAACGATCTAAAAATCTCTATACATGTTTGGTACTTTTCTTGAAGGAATTATGGCATGCAATATATATATAAAAATACAGTATAATATATTCATATAATACCTTTTAGAGATTAAAACTTATATATGGATATATATTATATGCATATATTCTATATCATGTTTTTTATAAATATATGTGTATGTATATGAAAAAATCTGTTTGAAAGCACTGGATGAATACTTGGTTCCCTCTTTGTCATGTAACACACACTTTCAGAGTGACTAAAACAATGTGATGAAATGACAGTGGTACCTCCAGCCCCACAACAAGATGGGCTTTTGATCCCTGGGAAGGAAGGAAGGCCGGAACAATTGCCCTGTCTACTCTCTGCTTTCTGCTTATTTTTGAAATGGCAATGAGCAAGGGATGCCAGGGAGTGGCTGATTTAACAAATGAATATTTCCTAATTTCCCTCCCACATAAATAAAGCCAAACAAGTGGGAAATTACTTAGATTTTGTGCAAGGAGAATATCTGAAATGTGTCTAAGGAAAACACAGAATGGAAGTAAACAAGGTGGAGGCATTAGGACAAATGAAGACTCTGATGTCTATGAATGCTATTCAGTTAACTATTTAGAATAAGCAAAGAAATTCAGGAAACTGTGCATAATGGCCTTGATTTAAAAGACTATAGATATTTCTTTGCTTTACTGCTGTAAGTTCCTTTATGTTTCACCCCTGATCTTTAGAACTTGGATCCTTTCCCAAGCCGATCCCTTCTCCTGCCACACATTGCCCTTTTATAAACATACGTACCTTGTCTCATCTGCTTCAGCGTTTCTCCCCTATTCAGTTTTACTGCGTTCCTCTCTATAGCTTTTATATAAAGATATTTCTGGGTTAGTACACTGTTTATCTGCATCCTCCCATCATGCTGCTCTATGGCGGGTAGTAGTAAATTACCCTTCTGCTGAAAAAAGCTGTAACAGTGGCACTGCATTCAATATTCAGCAACCTTTCTGGTCAACAATGTTTTCCTCATATACAGTCAGAATTTCCTGAGCGCCGTCTTGTATTTTGCTTCTTGTCCTATCAGCATGCACCTTCAAGAATCCTACAGTTCCGTCTTCTCTTACCTTCCCTTTAGGTAGCAGCAGATAACAGAGTCAAGAGCAGCTATTCAGAAAAGAACAGGTCTTGCGGATTAACCCTGGTAGGCAGCTAAGCACTGCACAGATGCTTACTCACTTCCCTCTCCCATCCCCAGTGGGGGTGGGGAAGAAGAAAGGAAGAGTGAAAGTGAGAAAACTGATGGGTTGAAATAAAAATAGTTCAAGAAGTGAAGAAGTAGAAGAAGAAAGAGGAAAAAAAAACAAAGGCAAAGAAATAAAGGGAATCAGTCACCATCTCCCGTGTGTAGACTGATGTAGAGTCAGTTCCTGAGTAAAAGATGGCTAACCTACCTAAACCCCCCCCCCCCTCCGTGTTTTATTACTGAGCATGACGTTATATGGCACGGGGTATCTCTTTTGTTAGTTTGGGTCATTTGGCTGGCTGTGTCCCATCCCAGCTTCTTGCACGCCCCCAGTCTATTCACTGGGTTGCGCAGAGTGAGAAGCGGAGAAGGCCTTGAGGCTGTGCAAATGCTGTAAAGCAGTAAGGTATTAACAGCATTGTCTTGGTCACAAATCTGAAACAGCACTATATAGGCTGCTATGAAGAATAATTCACTCCATTCCAGCCAGACACAGTAAAACAGGATTAGTCAAAGTTTATTCTGTTACTGCCAAGGTTTGTGTGCTTTGCCTAGGCTTGCATAGAAGCATATGGTTTTTAAGAACTGGGATAACTATATCTGACCACTTACGCAGAGATGATGTGCTGGCTGGTTTTTTTTGTAGATAAAATTATTTCCCCAGTTTCACCTCTGTGCAGAAGGTATTATGAGAGAGATTCATTAATGTCTGCAACTTCGTTAATCACCTAATCTGAAATTTTGGCAGGTGATAGGACAGGCAGGATCAGGTTTTGAATTTTGCACTAGTTCGGTCGTAGCTGACTAATGGCTTTTTCATTTTGGGTATATGCTATTATGCTGCTCGAAATGAAAGACTGAAAATAAATTCAAGGTGTAATTATTATAGATACCAAAAGGTTCATCCAAGGCAGTGGAAATGTTTTTTGTAAAGTAAAGAAAACCTGCAAAAAATAAGTTTATTTCATTCTTTGCCACACATTTAGCTTCATCTTCGTTGGATGAGTGTGAATTTGATAAGCGGAAGGATGTAGCTGATACTCTAGTTTAACTGTTCATGTATGAATTGTCTGCACAATGAGTGTAAATGTCAGTGTAAAACCTAAGTTTTCTGTCATCAAGTGTGAAGTATTGAGATAGTAAAAAAACTTAAGGTTATGAGAACACTTGGAGAATGTTTTTGCTCTCATATTCGGAAGATTATTTACCTCCAGTCAGATGACTACAGGTTAGAAGGAATAGTTCTTTGCTTTGTCTTGATGTAGTGGTAAAACAGAAGTATTTAATGAAGTTGCCAATATACAAGTAGTGGGTATTAAGTGTGCGTAGATAGACTGCTCCAGTGTGGGCTTCCCACGGGGTCACAGCCTCCTTCGGGCATCCCCCTGCTCTGGCGTGGGCTCCTCCCTGGGCTGCAGGTGGAGATCTGCTCCCCCGTGGACCTCCCTGGGCTGCAGGGGGACAGCCTGCCTCACCATGGTCTTCCCCACGGGCTGCAGGGGAATCTCTGCTCCGGCGCCTGGAGCATCTCCTCCTCCTCCTTCTTCACCGACATGGGGGTCTGCAGGGTTGTTGCTCTCACATGTTCTCACTCCTTTCTCCGGCTGCAGTTTCTGTTGCACAGTAACTTTTCCCCTTCTTAAATCTGTTCTCCCAGAGGCACCACCACCATCGCTGATGGGCTCGGCCTTGGCCAGCAGCGCGTCCGTCTCGGAGCCGGCTGGCATTGGCTCTGTCGGACATGGGGGAAGCTTCTAGCAGCGTCTCACAGAAGCCCCCCTGCTACCAAAACCTTGCTGTGCAGACCCAATACAGAGTTCTTTTGAGGAATGACCAACTACAAAAAGTTGAGAAAGAACATAAAAGTATTTAATGGAACATTAGTAAGAAAAAATTGCTTAATCAAACATCTCCAAATGATGGATGTTTGCCTTATGAAGGGACTAAGTTTCCTGAAGCTTGTTTGCTTATTGAACATTACCGTCTGGTTTAATAAAAAATACTACATTTCTTTATGGGTAGTGATTCTGTGTTCTTTTTAGAGGCCTCTAACTACATTAATACTACTAAAATGCTGGTTTTGTTTCCGATTTTGATTTAATCGAACAATGTGGAAGAAATGCAGCTAAACTTTTAAGCGCTTTACTTGACTGAAGTCCTTTTACAGTATTTGTTGAATTAATTTCAGTGTTTTGCATTAATACTAATCTTAACCTTGATGTTAAGAAGAATATGTTTAGGAATGGAAGACAGAAAGGCTATCTTAAGTAATATTTAAAATATGTACCCTTTATTTGTATGTAAATTTAGGTATGTTAATTATTAAGAGATGTTAATGGTATAATCACTGCCCATCAAATTTAATAAAGATTGGAATAAGTTGTTTAAAACTTATGTAGAAAAACCATACTTAGTAAATGATTAAGTTGTTAGAAGAGACCAATTAACTTAATATTTGGATGATATGTAAATGAAAATTAGAACTGCATTTTCATTTAGATGAAATGTTGAAAACCATTATATATTCATATATATTTAAATTAGTTATTGGAACTGTTTTTGGAGTTATATCCTGGGATCAAAAAAGGCAACACAACTTCATATAAAGAAAAGCTTGTGTTGATGTTTAAGTAGAGCAAGAAAAATAGATTAACTGAATCCATTGTATAACATTAAATAAGCTAGGCAGAATGTTCTCTGTTATTTAAACATAAAACTTGTGTTTAAGAGTTAATTCTTTTATGACATGGGAACAGCTGCAACTTCAGCAGGGATACTGGCTTTTGGTTTCAGTGCCAGTTGAACATTTTAAATATTATAAAAGCATAATTCTCATCTGTGCTATAAAGTGTGAGTACCAACCATTTCATGTCAACTCAGAGGACAGGCTGAAAAGAAAAATAAAATCTTTTGCAGTGTTAGTGGTATTTAAACTTGGAAAACTTTTCCCGCTTTTTACCCACTTTTTAAAAAGTGGGTAAAAAATACAGGTTTTATAAAAAAAAAATCTTGTGGTTGTTTTTTTTAACTTTAAAAAGTTTAGAACTTTTTACCCACTTTACCACCAATTGTGAGTTCTGAATTCAAGTTAAGAAGAGTATTACCACTTTTAAAAAGATCACCCCACAGTTACATGGTGCAAATTTTAGTTAATAACTAACTCTTCAGTGAACCAACAAAACAAGTGACTGGAACTAACCAAAGAATTCCCTTTCTGGTGTGTGTTCTGAAAAAGTGGGAGGGTTTTTTTGCTGGCTTCTAGTGAATGCAAAACTTCCTTCAGCTGTTAAGAACTGGGTTATCAGTAATTTCATTGTTAATGCAAGAGGATAGGTTTTCCTGAGTAGTTGTAGAGACTTGCAGATTCTCTGACCCTTTTTTTGCTGTATAAACAGGATTAGCTATCCTTCCTGGGAGGTAGATTAAGTGGGAAGACTTGTATAAGCTTACTGCACCTGCATTGCTTTAGAGTCATTCAGTCACTTTAATTGATTTTATTTGCCACTTGTTTTGCCTCCTTGTAATTTCTAGAGCTGCTGAAGAATTAATCTTTCTAGAACATTGCTAGGGAAAAAAAACCGGCAACTTTATTATAGGTAAGAGGCTGAGTAAGTTGTCTTAGTAAGTTGACAAATTCGTATTATAAGAATGTTAGCTTTTTTACTTAGGAAGTGAGGCAAATTTAATTGTGCTTTTTGCCTTTCTCCAATAACCTTTGGTCCTAGTTTTAATACAGGGCTTGAGAATTAAATGATGATAATGAGGAATAAAGAACTGAATCAAGAACTTGATTAGGTGGAGAATTCAGACAAGGACCTTTGTGAAAGCCCAGAAGGACAAATAATGACATGCAGTCCGGTGCTTACGGTTGGCTGGAAAAGAAATATCCATTTTCTTGCTTCTTTAACTATTCGCGGTGGAAGCTAATGCTTGCTGTTACATGCACCTATTTGAATATGTTATTTCTTATATGCCTTTGACACTAATTTTGTAGAACTATAAGCAATTTGACCTTTTTCTAAGTGAATATAATCTTTGCATGTTACCTATTTTGAGAAGATTCTTCTAAGTTCAATACATTTATCAACCATTGAACATGTGTATTTAGAAACATGCATCTGAAAGAAAGCAGGCAGGCTGGGGAAGGAGGAAATAAAATAGCATTTGTGGTCATCTTCTATTGATAAGAGCATAATGTATATAAAAATGTTTTGAATTTTAAGGAAACAACCTACTTGAAACAGCTGTTATGAAATTAAGATACTTTTAAAATGTTACGCACATCAGCAAATGAAATTAAAACTTACTGCTGGTTTGTTAGTCAAACTACCTTGCAAAGCAAAAAAATGATCAGTGTTCCATGACACTTCAGAGCCTTAAAAAAAGAAAGGAAGTACAAATTGACTGAAGTGTTATAAAGGATTATTCTTCACAAATGTTTAAGTCACACTGTTCTGTTGGCTTATAGGTGTTTTGTTGGACTCTTTTCAGGTTCTAAAGCTTTTGACAACTTTTTTCTGTGCCATTTTCAGTAAAAACAGTAATTGGAGATTGTTCTACAAAAGTTAAAGCAAATTATGTGATTAATTTTAATTTCCATCTACTGCAGCTCAGTGAAGGTAAATCCTTTCAAGGCAGATGTTTTCAGTATGATATTTTGGAAATACAGAATGATTAGAAGAATAATGTTTCAAGACTTTGCATGATGTTGGCTTATAAAGACTCACAGAGAAATTTGTGACAATGGAGAAGTATAAAAAAAATCACAAGTTATGCTGAAATGCTGCTTTTCTGATCCTTTCCTTTTCCTTGTTCCTGTCTGATCCTATGAATTGTTTGAGACCATCTGGAGTGCCTTCATATTTATATTCATTTTGGTATGAATTCATCATTACTCAGGCCACCCAAGTCTTTCCTGTGAAAGTTGTTGCCGCTTCTGGTAGCGGTCTGGTAGATAATACCAGTAGAAAAATAGTGGTTCCTCAAAGAACCGTGGTAAACCTTTGGGCAACAGAGACATGATCACATAAAAATCTTTCTGTTTTGATAGTCAAGATCTGTGATTTGTCACATAACAAAGCTTTTCTTTCAGGGGGCACAAAATGCTTCAGGAACACCACTGATAATGAGTACATTGGGGGGGAAATCATTTTGTATTCTGCTAGTTAAAATTAGGAGTTAGATTTGGAAGGTAATAATTCTTACATTTAAATGAAAATTTTCAAGTGGTTTAAAAATTCTCAGTACGTATTTTTCTCTTAAATTTAAATATCTCTTGTGAGTTATAGTCTGCTGCGAAGGAGGAGGAAATATTACTGATCACTTGTGCAAAATATGAAAGACATGGACATATTTTGGTAGCTAGTCTAATGAAATTGGTCTTGGGGATTTAAACTAATGAATCATTGTTTTAGATACTTTTCAGTATCTCTGTCGTTTACCATGTTAGACCATTGTGATTTATAACCTCCAATCTTTTTGTCGGATCAGGAAGGAATACTCCTATACTATATCTGAAACATAAAGGTGATAGTATCTTGGGCAATAGTGTTATAAAATTTGTTTAAAAGGACGAGAAGACAAGGGGTTGAAAAGCAGGCAGTACGTTGCCTACGCAGTATGATGTCATGGAATCAGAACTGAAAGGGTATACCGGAAGTATATCCTTACTTTAGTATCTAGGTACATTGCTTTTTATGTAGAACTTACTGTCATGAATTTCAGCCAAAACCTCTTTCTCCACCTTCTGAATCTGATTATGCTTTGGGATACACAGATTGGGGCTTGTTGATGGTGTGAACTTGAAAAGTCTTAGGATCAAATATATACCGTAGTGTATCTTTAAAATATCTTTGACCTTATTTGGTAACTGTCAATACTGGTAGAATTCATATTATTTATTTTATAACTTGCTGTAAGTGCAGATAATAACTGAACAAAAACCAGTTTGGGTTTCTTTTTAATTAAAACCTGCAAAAATAAACACCTTGTTAGACATATCACTGATGTCATCTGTAAATATCACAATTAACAGCTCCCATCAGTACAATGGCAGAAAATATTTCATGAACAATAGTACTAATGTGACCTGGCTTTATACAAATATCTGACTAGTGAAGCTTGACCTTTTGTGTCTGAAACTCAGTTAGATATTCCCATGTCCTTCCACGAGGGTCCCTAAGAATTCATTGTGTCTCTCCCCTGTTGCTCTCCCAGTGACCAAGAGCAAGTTGAGAGCTATGCGTCAGCTCAGTAAGAGAGTCTAAAAATGGAAAGTATAATTCTTTAGCTTGAGCAGAATGAGGTGCAACTGGGTTTGTGCTGGTATCAGCACACACGCTTGAGAGATTGTTATTGTACTGTTTCTGAGGGAAGAAAAACTGAGAAGCTTAGTTTTAGGAAATTGGTAAATACCAGAGTTCAAGGGTAACTTCACTGGAGTTGTGATGAAGTGTCTGCCATGTGTACCTTCAGGCTGATCTTTGGTTCTTCTTAACTGGCAGAATTGGCTTTACATTTCCTTTGCTGGGAGGAAGGGTTTTTTGGCAGTGTGCATTTATTGCCAGTGAGTTTAGAATTGACGAGTTAGATGGTTTGGTAACACAGAGCACACTCTTATTTTCAATACGTTGCTTCACTGAATTTTTCCAGGCAAAGTATATAATTTGGGGAAAAATACCAGTGGGTAGGTATGGATTCCTGGAAATACAAGATAGGCAATGAAAACATACAGAAACTGTAGTCTTGCTGGCTGCACAATATTGTTTTTTAATATAAGCTGTTTTGCATAAATAAGATCTTGGTTTTTTATGTTCTGATTTAATGTTTCTTATTTTGTAGATGAGTTCAGTGAAAATGTTGCGGTCACGTCTCAGTGGGATCCTTTTCAGGCTTATGTTTGATGAGCATGTAAACAATATCAAACCTGACATTATGGCTGTTACACTGGCTTGTGAAGAGCTGAAGAAGAGTGAAAGCTTTAGTAAACTATTAGAGTTAGTGCTGTTCCTTGGAAACTACATGAACTCTGGCTCCAGAAATGCACAGTCTCTTGGTTTTAACATCAGTTTTCTTTGCAAGGTAAGATGAAGCTATAAAACTCTTAAGTGCAGATTCATGAAACTCAATGACACATGAGAAAGTACCTTACACAGGGAAAAACATTCAATCAATGTAGTTTACGGACTGCACCTCCGTTTTTAATAACATATAGACAAATACTTTCTGGAGTATACAAGTGTACTCTTTCTGGAGTATACAAGTAGAACAGCTTTTTTGATCTGAATTTGTTCAACTATTATCTTGTCAATAGAGTATATGTAGAATTCAGAATATGTTAAATAGCTCTAGCTACTTGTCTTTCTTCCCATCTTTTACTCAGCTATCCCTCAAGCAGTGTTACAGAAATAGGTATTTGGGATTAAAGATGAATATTGTTAACCTAAGTTTAACTTCAATTGTGGTGGCAAAGTATGGGATGCAACAAGAACTTCAGAACCTGTAGCAGTCAGAATTTAATGTGCGGTGCTTGTTTATTTATATGGTAAAATGTGTGTACGGCATTGATCTGGACTTGACCATTTCAGTTTGTAAAGTACCTCTGAAAGTATCTTTAAAATAAAGAGATGCAACATTTGTAAACAGATAGGGGAAAAAAAAAAAAGCTAGTATAAGTCTTGCAGAGGAATTTTTCAGTTATTTTTTGTTTGGTCTAATCAGAGGATCCAGGTTTCAAGTCCCTTTTTGGGGCACCATGAGGAAATCTGATGTGTACCTCAAGGAGATTTAACCTTGAGGGGAAAATAATACTTCAAATACACAGCAAGTTTGATCTGACATATTTCACTAGAGAAAGACTGTTTGCTGTAGTTTAATGCAAAGATGTTGCTAACTTCTGATAAAATAAAAACCATTACCTGAGAAAAAGTTTCATTCTTTAGTAGCTTTTTTAAAAGAGAGGCCAGGTTGAAGGATTTTTTTCATAGATCTAGTGCTGCATTTTCTTTTTGGCAGTAGTGGAATCTGAAGGGAAATTAATGTTTTCAGTAGAAAACTACTTGTTAATGAGGGGGAGGGGAAATGATGACTGTGCAAGAACGGTACTCTAGCATAGCATAGATTTGAGAAGATATTCTTGTATTCCAGGTGATAGATCTATGAATTGCTGTCAATGCAAATCCCCCAGATGTTGACACAGCTAATGTGGATTGAGTAATCCTGCAAATTGTTCTCTACTGAACTGAGTAATTGCTGAAGCATAGCTATCTGTGCTTACAGTTAAATTCCATTTAAAATAACTGAGACAAAAATCTATGACTATTTAATTCAACCTTGCCCTTAAACAAAATCATTTGTTAACTACTTTTTGTTTTCAAGATAGATACTTGAGGGAAGTGTTCTCCCTTCCTCCCCGTGAGATTTAGAGAAAATACTTAAATGTTCTCT